>NW_022436978.1:2236817-2523398 GCF_009761245.1 Sapajus apella
GCCTCAACCTTTCAAAACACTGGAATTATAGGCACGAGCCACATCTGTGGGCTGATTGTATCAATGTATTAAAATGTTGTCAACCAACCAATTTTGATCTTGTTCATTTTCTTTTTAAATTTTCTATTTTATTTCTGCTTTTATTAATGCCTTCTATTTACTTTGAGTTTAATTAGCTCTTCTATTTCTAGCTTCCTAAGTCACTGATTTAAGTCTTAGATTTTAGACATTTATTCTTTCATACACAAGCATTTAAAGCCATGAATTTCTCTCCAAGTACTGCTTTAGTTGCATTCCATGAATTTTGATATGTGGTATTTTCATTATTATCAGTTCAAAATATTTTATACTTTGCCTTTGAGTTCTTCTTTGACTCATAGATTCTTTAGAAGTATGCCAGTTGGGTTTTTTTTTTTAATAAAACACAATTACTTTATTGATTTCTTACAATCAAACACTGCCAACTAGCATTACTTCCACTCACACATCCTTAAAAACAAAGGACATTTCCTCCTTAGTATTTTCGAATGATGCATTACACAATAAACAAGGTTAGAACTTAAAATGCACCCTGATTATGTAAACTGGTAATTTGTTTTAAAAAGCATAACTAATAATTTGGTTCCTTTCTTCATAAAATCGAAATTTAAATATTTCTCCTGATAGTCCTGAGGTTATCATTATGGTAGTGCAAAGTGTGGCACATATAGTTTCATGTAGAAAGGTCTGTATTTTGCACACCTTATTTAAACAAACAAAACGTGCATTAACAAAATGCATACAGTCAACACACGACAGAAAGCATGTTTCAAATACGAGGCAGACCCTTGGGCCACCATATTATTTAGGTTTTGCATTATCATTTATGGCATTATAGATTAATTATGCATAACATACTTTTATGCATTTAACCCTAACGATAAGAAAAATAACTGTTGCTTGAAAAAAATTATTCCAGGTAGCCATTTGGTTTGTATCAGGACAAACTGAACCTCCCTGAGTTTAGTGTCTGCCAAGTTGGAATCATTAGTTCAAGTCAGTGAATCAGATACTCAACACATTTCACAGTGACTGTTTCCCAAGTCCTGGTAATGCGTCTTCTCCCAGTCTGCCAGATGATGACGCATTTCCGGGATGCACTTTCTACGTGATTTTCCTTTTTTTTTTTTTTTTTTTGCTGGATTAACTATGACTGTATTATTTTTTCTTCTCCCCTGTTTTGTGGCCTTCCATTTTAATTACTGATAAATCCTTTCATAATTTCCTCAGGGAGCTCCATAAGGGGAAGTTCTGGAGATGTAAAATCCAAGGAAGAAAGACTGGGGATTGAAATGTCTTTGCTGTTCCCGGTATTTGCTGCAGAATTCTGCCAGGTTGAGGAGACTGTAGCAGTTTCTGAATGTGGCAGCAAGCTCCGTAACTCCGACGTTTCAACAAAATCAGCATCTACATCCAGCTCCTTTTCTATTGGGCGTTTTAGAAGTCGAGTCTTTTAGAAATCTGGCCTTTTCAACCTCTAGTCGTTTATTTTCGTTCCTTAATCTTGCCTTCTCAGCCACAACGAATTCCACATGCCTCTTCAAATCTGCAGTTTTGATTGCCTACTCCTCTATAATTGCTTTATCATCTTTTGGGGCTTTGCCTCCAATACATGGCTCTGCTGGCTCACTCTATTGCTGAAGCAAATATAGTAGTGTGTCTGGATCCCCTGAATCTCAGGCAGGTGCTTCTCTACGGAAGTGCTGTGCTTCTGAGAAAGGGGGCTCTGGCCCTCTGGATCCTCAGCAGAGGATTTGTGAGATGCCTGAAGATGGACAGCTACATCCTTGTCTGTGTTCTGCTAGGCTTTCAATCTTTCTTCACGCTGGGCCCTTTTCCATCTCTCTTGGATAAGGAGGAGCTGTTTCATGTGGCTATCCCTTTGCAATTCCAGTGAAAGATGAGCCTGCTCAGATTGTGTTAGTTTCAAAGCTTCAGAAAGATATGCCGCAGCCTTTTTGTGACAAGAAATAGCCTCTTCATATTTGCCTGCAGCTAATAGACGATCTGCTCGTCTGCTCTGTTGATGAGCCAGGTTGAGGGGTCCTTCCATTACTTCCATAGACCCCAGGGCAAGCGGTGGCCTTAGAAGGGGAGCGGTGGTGCCAGCGAATATGGACGGCACTGCAGGGGAACGCCACGCAGCCACGGAGACTTCGGCCTCTCTCTGCACCCCAAGAACCAGCGGTGGGCGCAGAGGGAGCAACAATCTCACCGCTTCCTCCTCCGGCGCCTCGCGCGAGCCCGCCCCCTGCGCCGCAGCCGTGGCCACGCACGGCGCCATGACGTCACAAGCGCCCAGAGTTTTTTATTATTTCCAATTGTTGAAGTTTTTCTTCATAACTTGTTGTTGATTTCTAATTTCTTTTGAGTCTTTTATGTAATTTTTTTTCTCTGCTGAGATTGTCTATCTCTCCATTCATTATGAATATAGTTTCCTTTGTTTCCTTGAGAACAGATATAATAGTTACATTTCCATACATATTTACAAATTCCAACATGTGGCTCCTCTCACAGGCAGTTGCTTGTCTTTTCTCTTGAGGATGGGTCATGTTTTCCTGTTTCTTTACATGCTGAGTAATTTTGGATTGTGTCCAGAACACTGTTATGTTGTGTAGACTCTAGATTTTGTTTCATTTTTCTGAAAAGTGTTGATTGGTTATTTGGTGTTTGTCTTAGGTATTTGAGTTGTATAAACAAAAAACATAATCCTAAGCCCCCCAACTAACTGAATGGACTCCTCTTCTCAGCCAAGGGCATTCTAAAGAAAAACAGAAACACTAGTTCAGGCCACAATGGGAATGGGTAGTCAGACATGCCTCATTATTCTCGCCTCCTTTTGTAATCTGGTACAGCTGACCAGCATTAACATTAAAGCAGCCCTTCAGCCTGATAAAATAGACTCTTTGTAGCAATAAGATACCAACATGACAGATAGCAGGCCCTGAAAGAAGTATTTTACCCCAAAATAAATTTCCTTGATAGATTTTGAAATGGCCCTGCAATGCTACCTCTTGTGGGGAAAATACATTCTGTAGAGAATCCCTTTCCATTACAGGTCTTTACTCTGATCCAGAAAAGAATTAACTAAGAGTCCGGCTTTTTTTTTTTTGAAACAGGGTTTTTCTCTGTCACCTAGGTTGGAGTGCAGTGGCGTGATCACAGCTCTCTGCAGTCTTGCCTTCCTGGGCTCAAGCAATCTTTCCCCACCAGCCACCACTCCCCAGTTTCCTGAGCTAGAGCTAGACTATAGGCATGTGCCACCACACCTGGGTAATTTTTTAATTTTTTGTAGAGACAGCAGTGTCACTATATTGCCCAGGTTGGTCTCAAACTCCTGGGCTCAAACAATCGTCTCCCTTTGGCTTTTCCAAAGTGCTGAGATTACAGGTGTTAGCCACTGTGCCCAGCCACCACATGACTTTAAACTCCATGTTTCTATCATTTCAGATGCTCTAAACGTCCCTGCCACCTGGTCCCGATGGAGTCCTCAGGCAACCCAGAGAGCACCACCTTTTTTTACTATGACCTTCAGAGCCAGCTGTGTGAGAATGAGACCTGGGTCTTTGCTACATTCGCCACCACCATCCTGTACTGCCTGGTGTTCCTCCTCAGCCTAGTGGGCAACAGCTTGGTGCTGTGGGTCCTGGTGAAGTATGAGAGCCTGGAGTCCCTCACCAACATCTTCGTCCTCAACCTGTGTCTCTCAGACCTGGTGTTCGCCTGCTTGTTGCCTGTGTGGATCTCCCCATACTACTGGGGTTGGGTGCTGGGAGATTTCCTCTGCAAGCTCCTCAATATGATCTTCTCCATCAGCCTCTACAGCAGCATCTTCTTCCTGACCATCATGACCATCCACCGTTACCTGTCCGTGGTGAGGCCCCTCTCCACCCTGCGTGTCCCCTCCCTCCGCTGCCGGGTGCTGGTGACCACAGCTGTGTGGGTAGCCAGTATCCTGTCCTCCATCCTCGACACCATCTTCCACAAGGTGCTTCCTTGGGGCTGTGATTATGCCGAACTCACATGGTACCTCACCTCGGTCTACCAGCACAACCTCTTCTTCCTGCTGTCACTGGGGATTATCCTGTTCTGCTACGTGGAGATCCTCAGGACCCTGTTCCGCTCGCGCTCCAAGCGGCGTCACCGCACGGTCAAGCTCATCTTCGCCATCGTGATGGCCTACTTCCTCAGCTGGGGTCCTTACAACCTCACCCTGTTTCTGCAGACACTGCTTAAGACCAGTGTCATCCAGAGCTGTGAGGCCATCCAGCAGCTGGAATACGCCCTGCTCATCTGCCGCAATCTCGCCTTCTCCCACTGCTGCTTCAACCCGGTGCTCTACGTCTTCGTGGGGGTCAAGTTCCGCACGCACCTGAAACACGTCCTCCAGCAGTTCTGGTTCTGCCGGCTGCAGGCGCCCAGCCAACCCCTGGTGCTCAAGTCCCCTGGCGGGTCCGCCAATGAGGGCGCCTCCTTCTACTGAGGATCCTGTGGCGGTGCAGGGGCAGGTGGATGGGGGACTGGTATGGGAGTCACAGAGAAACGCGCCTGGAAGGAGCACTGCAGAGCACGTGGGGACGCCACCTGCCGCTGCTGGCTTGCGGTGAAGGTGATTCATTACACCAGCGGGTCCTGCCAGCCTCTCGTCTGTGGGAAAGTGGCTTCCTACCTGGGAATTTTATACTGCTACCTGACAAACATTTCTTGAACTCGAGTTCATCATGCATGCTTCTTCATTTGAACATGTGTTTCTAATCAGTGCTTGGTTCAGAAGGTTCTAAAACATGAAAGGATTCTAGGAAAGGCGTTTCCTTGGAGACTTTACAGGGCCTAAAGCTCAATGTGTGTGATAACTGCACAATGCCGACCAGGACAGTGTCTCCCTTTCCTGACTGTAGGGTTGTCTCAACTGGTTTAATCACTTTGGAGGCACTGGCTCCATATTCCTCAGATACTGCTGGATGAGGCTGCCTGCAAGACAAGAGTCACCATACCCTGAGATAAGCACAGTCATGTTGAAATGTGGATTCTAAAAATCCACAGCTAGACTGGAGAAATATTCTGCATCCTGGATCCAAGTCCTAGCCCACGAACTGGCCCTTAGAAATTTAGCTTATAAATATTTGATTGAAGGAATGAGTGTAATAAGTGCTACCTTCTGCACTGTATTCAGAGAATACAAAGATGAATGAGATAAAGTTGCTACCCTCCAGGGGCCAACAGCCCAGCCCCAAAGTCTCACCCAGCTTGGTGAACACCCATCTTGGCCAAGGCATCTAGGGTGGACTCCTCTGACAGCTCACCCTTCCCAGGTGGGTAGTGAGCTGACTTCAGATTCGTCCCTTTGCACCTAAAGTGTCCTCCTCCTATTTGGTTGATAGTGCCAGCTTCCCCACACCTGCCCACACTCCAAACCTCAAGTCCTGTTGGAGGCCTGTATTTTCCTTCCCTAAATTTCCACAGCCAGGTCCAAATGACTATGCCTGTCTAGTGGCTTTCAGAGTTGATTCATTCTTGCCATTGCACACACATGCTTTCATATCTGAAACAGAGCCTCACTTCCTTGGTGTCTCCCCGCTGCTCCTCCCTTTCCCCGCCAGGCCTTGGTGTCTCCCCGCTGCTGCTCCCTTTCCGCTCCAGGCCATCCTCTGCCCTGACACCAGGTGCTTTGAAATCCTTAGCGGCTCCTCATTACTTACAAATAAAGTCCAAACACCTTAGCAAGGCTTTCAAGGCCTCCACAATCTGATGCTAGCCAACTTTTCCATTCTTATTCCACTCTAAGCCTCCTCCCTGCAGCAGCTTGGTATCCAACCCCAAAACACCACTGGCCTTATCCAAGGCACTCATCTCTCCAATATCCTACCTCTAAGCATCTGCCATACCTGGGCCTGGAACATGTCCTAGCTGACAGGCCAGCTTCTCCAGGAAGCCCTCCCCAATCTGCAAATTAGGAGAACACTCTCTGGGTTGTTGTGGAATTCTGCTTGTCCCTCTAAAATGGTACTTGTCATTCTCCAGCTTGTGTTGTAATTACACACATGCAATGACTTCCCTCCCTGCCCCAGCAGGCTGCAAGCTGCCTGAAGGCAGGAACCTGGTCTTGAACCAAGTGTTCTATCACTGTGTGCTCAGTGGGAGCAAAAAATCCACAGCTGTTATTGTCCTTCAGATTCATGCTTCTTGGGGAGCAATGCCCTGCGGCACACTTTACCTTCTTTGTCCCAGGCTGCTTCTCTGTAAGTATTAACCTTTCTTTCCTAGTCTACACTCTCAGAGAGTAGTGGAAAGAGAGTAGAGAATAGTAGTAGAGAGATTGCTTATCTCTCTTTCTCTCTGTGGCAATGGCTATGCTTGATCTTGCCTTCTAGTTCATGGTACACATGCCTGCCCCTCACACTGGCCCATTGCTTCACACAAGGGCATAAATAAAAGTCACTCTAAACTTTGCCATCCGCAAAGACCTGGGCCTAATCTATGAACCTGATTTGGCTCTGGAGTGGGGATTTGGAAAAGCTTCCCATGTGATTCTGACATGCACCTCCATTAGGTACATTTGGCTGCAACTTTTTTAAAAAATGAGGAGTTTAGAGTCTTCTACAGTCCCCTGAGCAGGGATTTGCACACAGAAGACACTCAATATATTCTTATTGAATAAAGTAGATACCAATATAGCCCTTAGTAGCCCTATAGCCAACCTGGAGATAACTTGTAAGGCACTACCCCTTCAGTTCCAGATGCAGCTTCAGTGACATATTTGTCAGTGGGGGAGTAGATCTGGAGGAGTTTGATCAGTCTAGGGAAGAGCCAGGGCCTAATTTTCATTAGGCCAGTGGCACCTGCTGGAGAAGGCTGGGCGATACATCAATGAAGGGAAGGGGTTCCCATGGGCCTGCCAGCCTAGAGGTGGGGCCACTACTTACCACTGATGGAAGAAACAGCATGAGGAGGAGATAATGAGGTAGTTTGTGGAATCAGAGCTAAGCTTATGGGCTTCTCAATGGCCTAATCTTTCGAACACACTTTACACTGATTCTTAACGTTTTGTTCAGCTTTTATTCACAGGGTAGGCTAAGCCAGGGAGCAGAAAGGCAAGGGACTCCTACTCACATACCCACTTGGCAAAACCAAAGCACCTTGGGCTTTGAACCCACCCTTCTTAGAAGGCAGGTTTGGGGGTTGATGCCCCTTGATAGGCTCACTTCACCCTCTCCCCGTGCCATTCCATTTCTACCCATCCCAAGATGCTTATCTGAGTATTTCTTTCAGTACATCCAGCCATCTTCCTGGGAGCATTTTATATCTGAGTTTTACACTTCTGGTGATGTTTTGGCATCCCTAATAGACGGGCTCCCAGGGCAGTCTTTAATCAGGAGTCTTCCCGTAATCTAGCTCCTCAAGAATCCAAGGGAAGAGGCACAAAGAAAAGTATGAATGGGAAGATAGAAGGGCAACCCAATCAGAAAGTGGCGGACGATACTGTTGAGAAGGAGCCGGCAGAGAGCTGCACACCAGGAGCTACACTGTCTTTCCCTGACCACAACCTCCGTTGGCCACCTCCTGCCCTTCCCCTCCCTCCACCCGTGGAAACCACTGCTCAATCTCAACTGGCCTCTTGCAGGCCTATCTCTCCCTCCAAACAAAGGTGTGCTGGACACAGGGCTGCAGACCTCTAGCCACTCCCAGAACACACACACACACACAAAAACCCACAGTGGTTCTATAGCATTTACACCTCCACATTCCTTCAGACAGAATCCAGAAGAGAGGAACCTTGCTATCTCTGAAGCAGAGCATGTCTCCAAGCTCAGGGCAGCCCCAGACCTCTAACGGCCTCAAGTGGAGTGGAAATCCCTCAAGGGCACAAAGCCAGTCCCTACCACCTCAATCGGTATCTGGCAATGTTTGTGGTTGGTTGAGTGAGTGAACAGAAGACCATCTTTTGGCTTTTTTCTACCTCCGTTTCCTGTTACCATACTTGCCAATGTTGCATCTTCTGGTCAACACCAGGTACTCAGCCCATGAGTTTCTTGTGAACTTGGTCAACCCCAGGTATTCTCCCCATGAGCTTCTTGTGAACCTGTCTAGGGTCCATCAGCCCAAACATCATTTGTTTTGTTTGAATTAAGCTTTGTTAAACTTTTCACAGCTTTCATTTCATTCTTGAACTTTCACAGTGCAACCGCCTGTGAGGGGACAAAGAAGTCCACAAACATGGAAACCGGGCCTAAAGATGTCCAGAGTAAACTGTCTGTGGAGTCAAATTGTATTTGAGCCCCAGACCTAAACACCAAATCCAAGCTCTTTTTCACTATGACCTTGGGCCTCTCAAGGCCTAGTTTCCTCATCTATAAAGTGTAGAGAAGCCAGTAACAGACTCACCCACACTATGAGGGTGTGCATGAGGTCATGTATGTAAATGTGCTTACTTTATAGATCATTCTGTCCCAATAAGTATGAATTACTATGCATCATTTCATTAAAAAAGAAAGCTTCATTGTATTATATGCACAAATAAAAGATTAACATGTATTGTCTTACCTTTGGCTATCTTAGTCAGTTCAGGCTGCCGTAACAAATACCATAAACTGGGTGGCAAACTCTCAGCCCATAGCATTGGTTATGTCCCCTCATTTCTTCCAAGAGCATATAGGTTCACAGAAGTCTTCTATTGGCCGAGTGCAGTGACTCATACCTGTAATCCCAGTACTTTGCGAGGCGGAGTTGGGTGGATCATGAGTTCAAGGCCAGCCTGGCCAAGATGTTGAAACCCTGTCTTCACTAAAAATACAAAAAAATTAGCTGGGCATGGTGGCATGTGCCTGTAATTCCAGCTACTCGGGAGGCTGAGGTGGAGAATAGCTTGAACCCGAGAGACAGAGGTTGCAGTGAGCCAAGACTGCACAACTGCACTCCAGCCTGGGTGACAGAGCAAGACTCTGTCTCAAAAAAAAAAAAAAAAAATTCTATTTATGGAGGATCTGGGTTAGGGATTAGGGATTGGAGAACAAAGTGTAGAATAAGGCCTGTGTGAGTCAGGGTAGTGGGAAAATGGGTCAATTTAGACCTTAGGTGAAATTGTCCAGGACACCAAGTCTGTCTTGAATGTTCTGTGACTCAATCTCCTGTCCCCATGTCTCCCCTGGCTTAATACCCAGGTCTTCTGTCTCCAAGTCCAGGGCCTTTTTTTCTTTATTATAAAATATCTGGACCTGAACAAGGACCTTTCAGAAATATAGTCCTACAGTCAGAAGAAATGATACTATTATTGGCTGGGAATTTCAGGCATGCTGAAACTTGGTGTGAGATACTTGGGGTTTCAAGGAAGTTTGGGAAGGGTAAGAGGCATTATCCTAACTGTTCACAACTTATTCTGAGCCTAGAGCTTTGCTCTCCACCTTGGGCCCAGCCCAGATCGTAGATGTGGGGTTGCTGCAACCCTTCCACACCTCCCCTGGCCCCTCCACAGAAGGAAGTGAGACCAGAGGGACCAAAGAGAAACAAAGGAAGCTTGGCTCTTTCACTTTGACCATGTCAGAAAATCAGCACTGAGCATCATTTATGGTTAGAAAGAAGAAATGGACAACACTTGGATGGTGCAGGGATGAGAAGGGAGGGAGAGGTATGAGAGAGTGGCATGCAAACCTCCAGGCAATCCATGGCTGATTTTGTAGAGTGCTTTCCCAATGCAAGGGCAGAGTAAAGCCCATGTTGTGGAGAGTGAGACCTCAAAGATGAATTGGCCTCACTCTCGAGTTGGCCACCCTCTGGTCATTCCCAGTTGAAGAAAAGTTTCCGCAGGGTTACTCCAGGCTCAAGAAATTACTGTCCCTTTTCCCAGCCCACCTTGCTGACCTCTCTTGACTGAAAGAAAATGACCTGGCTTGATTGTCCACACAACTGGGGATGCACACTTTAAACGTATTATAAAAGCTCTTCCAAGGCACTTTGCAATGAACTGTGGGGGTGGGGGTAGGAGGCACCCACTTTTACCTGCTCCCACCCTCAACTTTGGTTACAATTGGTTCAATGATATGCCGATATACAGTTTCCCAGTAGTAAGGATAAATGGGGGGCGGTGGGGGGCGGAAAGAACCACTGAGCCCTACTAATTTATCAAAGAATCTTCTGTTTACTTCAAAATTAGAGAAAAAAAATTAGACCCACTTTTCTGGCTGGGTCTTTAGCGAGTCACTTCCCCTCCTTTGAAGCTTATTTCTTCATCTTAACTAGAGAGGTTTGCACTCAGAGCCCTTCTTATGCTTAAACACAAAGTCTATGGGTCTAAAAAATTTCATGACTTACATTTTGATGAAATTCTTCAGGGGATACAAATCTATAGCTTAGGGCATGTTACAGATTGAATTGTGTCATCCTCTGCCCCCAGATTCATATGTTCAGCTCCTAGCCCACAGTCTCTCTGAATATGACCTTATTTGGAAATAGGATTATTGCAGATCATATAAAATGAGATTATGCTGAGGTAAGGTGACTTTATAATCCAATATGGCTGGTGTCCTTGCAAAAAGGGTATATTTGGACACAGGCACAGACACAGGGAGAATGTCATGTGAAGACTAGAGTTATGCTGCCACAAGCCAAGATACACCAAAGATTGCCAGCAAACAACCAGAAGCAAGGAGAAAGGGATGGAGCAGATTCTCCTTTACAGCCCCAGAAGGAAGCAATCATGCTGACATGGAGATCTCAGACTTCCCAGTCTCCAGAACTGTGAGACAGTACATTTCTCTCGTTTGAGCCACCCATGGACCTTGGTTAATGGCAGCTGGAGCAAACTAATACAGGACAGAAATGCAGGGTGGGAGGGGAATCCCAGTGCACCTCCAAACCTTCCATGATGTTTCAGTGTCTCCTGCACCTACAAAAAAGGCTACACCTAACTGAAGACATGCACAGAAGATTGGAAGCTAGTGTTTACTTGTGCCTACTATGTTCTAGGTCCACACACTTTCGTATCTCACAGCTACCTTACGGGGTTTCTGTTTTCTCCAGTTTGACTAAGGAGGATACCAGGGATCAGAATAGGTCCCACTCTAACATCCAGGGCTAAATGTCAGATCACACGGGGAGCTTAAAAAATGTCTGAGTTTCTCCCCCAAAGGTTCCGATGCAATTGCTCTAGGGTACGGCCTGGTCTCAGGATGTTTTTAAAGTCTCCCAGTGGCTCTTACGTACAGCCAAGTTTGACAATCACTGATCTAGTATCTTTATGCATTCAATCATTCACTCAATGAATATTTTCTAGCACATAGGAGGTGCTAGAAGCTGTGCTATATGCCTTGCACACATTATGCCACATTCTCACAATTTTACGAGGTAGGCATTGTCTCTACCCAGGTGAGAAAAGTGGGGCTCGAAGAGATAAATGACTTTCTTAAGTTAAAGCCAAACTAGGAATTTTCAACTCAGGTTTGTATTGTACCAAACACCTACTCTTTCCATCACATCTTGCCAATTTCCCTAAGGATATTTTCATCAGTACTCTTAACCATAAGCAACAGAAATTGCATCTAGTTGCCATGGCAGAAGAAAATGTATGGAAAAGATATTGGACACGATTTCATTGTAATTGCATCAGTGATGCATCAGGGTACAGTGTCATGATGTCTGCAACTATATCATAAATGATTCAGAAAAAAACTAAAAAAAGAAAAATGTGCATAATTATACGTTAAAATTGGGGAGAAATGGCATATAGAAGAGGTTATATGCAAAGAAAGAGAAAAGCTGTTGTTGGGTAGCTTACAAAACTGGTGGGAAGGCAGGAGAAACAGGTAGGACAAAGGGAGGTGGTCTCTGGCACAACAACCCCAGAAGCCAGAGGATACAGTGATTCTAGAAAGACTCCTCCTGCCCCCATTACAAAAAACAGGCATATGAGGTTCACAGAGTGAGTCAAGGCCACACGCCCACACTCTGGCCTCAAGGGAGCTGGGAAAGACTGCCCAGGCTTCCTTAGCTCCTGTAGAAGTGGGCTCTGCCTCCCACCAAAATTCATGTGGTGAGGAATCCCCACAAGCAGGGAGAGATCAGCCACAGGATCAGCTAATGGCCACCACAAGTGTGAAAGAGGTTACTGAGGTTTTCTACTGCTCAGCCTTGCAGAGTCTAAGCCACTAAGATAGGAGGTCAGAGGTGTGACACCATTGGGAATACCCAAAAACATTTTAGGATAAGCCTTTGACAAGTGATATGATCAAACCCACCCCAAATTGCTCCCATCAGCAGTGCATCAATAGAACTACTCTGGACAGTGATGTACTTGGAAAATAGTGGGCTCAATTTTCTGCAATAGTACTATTGAGAATTTCCTTCCTACCAGCCATTTACTTAAAGGTTATCTCTTGGTAGCAAAGCTGAGTTTTTCTAAAGAGCTTTTTCAATTTCTTCTCATGTCTTAGATGGAGTTGATTTCCTTTATTCTGAGTGTCAAGAGCCAGTTTGAAAATAAGAGAACTTGAGCCAGGCACGGTGGCTCATGCCTGTAATCCCAGCTACTCAGGAGGCTGAGGCGGGAGAATCTCTTGAACCCAGGAGGTGGAGGTTGCAGTGAGCCTAGATCATGGCTCTGCACTCCAGCTTGGGCGACAAGGCAAGACTTCATCCTGGGGAAAAAAAAGAAAGAAAAGAAAAGAAGAGAACTTTATTTTTCCACTCAGAAAAAAGAGAGAGACTTTGTTACACAGTCTTGGGCAAGGAAATACTTAAGTTTGAGTTGAGAATTTGGAGGCTTCAGTAGTGGAAAGGTCACTGAATTTGGAGTCTGAAGACCAAGATTGTAATCCCAGCTCTGCCACTAGCTGGCTGGGGGCACTTTGGGAAATAGTAATGATGATGACAATCATTAAAAGATCAGGAGACAACAGATGCTGGGGAGGATGTGGAGAAATAGGAACACTTTTACACTGTTGGTGAGAGTGTAAATTAGTTCAACCATTGTGGAAGACAGTGTGGCGATTCCTCAAGGATCTAGAAATAGAAATTCCATTTGACCCAGCAATCCCATTACTGGGTATATATCCAAAGGATTATAAATCGTTCTATTATAAAGACACATGCACACGTATGTTCATTGCAGCACTGTTTACAGTACCAAAGACCTGGAACCAATCTAAATGCCCATCAATGATAGACTGGATAAAGAAAATGTGGTACATATACACCATGGAACACTATGCAGCCATAAAAAAAGGATGAGTTCATGTCCTTTGTAGGGACATGGATGAATCTGGAAACCATCGTTCTCAGCAAACTGACACAAGAAAACCAAACACCGCGTGTTCTCACTCATAGGCGGGTGTTGAACAATGAGAACACATGGAGACAGGGAGGAGAGCATCACACACTGGGGTCTGCTGGGGGCTAGGGGAGGGACACTGGAGGGTGGGGAGTTGGGGGAGGGATAACATGGGGAGAAATGCCAGATATAGGGGATGAAAGCAGCAAATCACCTTGCCATGTATGTACCTATGCAACAATCCTGCATGATCTGCACATGTACCCCAGAACCTAAAATACAATTTAAAGAAAGAAAGAAAATGATGACAATGGTGGTGGTGGTGATGGTGACAATAATGATGATGGTGGTGGCAGTGGTGAGGATGGTGACAATAATGATGGTGGTGATGATGATGGTGGTGGTGGTGGCAATAATGATGCTGCTGCTACTGATGATGGTAAGACAATGTAGCCAGCAGCTATTCAGCATTAGCTTTACATCAGGCACCACGGTAGAGGGCTTGGTTTGCCTTAGCTCATTTAATGCTCACAAAACCATTTGCTATTGCTGTTATTGCCCCTTCTTCTAGATGAGGATGGTGACACATGGAGGGATTAAACAAATTATCCAAAGTCATATAGTCAGGACTCAAACCTAAGCTTTCAACTAGCACTGTGCCTCCTTTCATAAACTATTGACATTTCTAGACCTTAGTTTCTTCATCTGTAATACAAGGATTTCGATCAGAGGGTTTTTACCAGGAGTGCATGACAGAATCACCTGGAAAGGTACTTAAAACTACGGATGTCCTGGCCCTGTCCTAGACCCACTGAATCAGAACCCTGAAGAGGGTAAGTCTCCATGACATGTATTTTTGGTTAAGTCTGGATAGACCTGGACAGCTATATCTTTAAGTACCCTCCCAAGCGATTCTGATGTCCCCAGTGAGAACCAGTGAACCAACATACTGACACTGGTCCCTTCTATCTCCTCTGGTTTTCATCTGCATGTGCTAGTGTGTTTCCTGGAACACTAATCCTTAACATGGCTCATAGCCAGAGGTTCCTGGGGTGGTTCAGGTGCAGATGGCGTTTCTATCAGCAGCAGCATTCAGTAGGTCTAGACAGGGCCAGGGCATCTGCAGTTTTAAGCACCTTTCTAGGTGATTCTGTCATGCACCCCTGGTAAAAACCCTCTGATCTAATAGTTGCTGGCTACACTGTCATATCATCATCAGCAGCAACAGCATCATTTTCTTTTCTCCGTGAGAACGTGGATAAAAATGTTCTTTTCTCCATTGTGGTGGCTTCCAGTGCGGTCCCAGCCACCCTGGCCTGAGGCTACTTCATGAGGAGGGGTGACCAAAGAGTGGTGATGCCAAGTCCCACCTGCTGCTCCGTTTGACTCAGTCTCTCACAGAGATGCCGTCAATGTGAGCTAAGGACCATGGCTGCTGAGCTCTTCCACCCAGTCTTCTCAGGAAGTCACCTCTCTGCTCTCCCTCTGCTAGGCCACTGCAATGAGTTTTCTCCAGTCTGTTCTTACAACTCCAGCTTCTGCTGCCTTCCTCAGGCCATTGCCTCCTTCCATCAGTCTGGCTTGGAGGGACCAGGACAAGGATGAAGGAGGAGGGACTCGTCCTTCTCATTGCCACTCCATTCCAAGCCTGACCTCTTAATTCTCACATTTTACTGAAGCATTTGGGAATAACCAACATGAAGAATCACATAGAGAAGGCATCTGGTAGTGTCTAAGTGTAGACTCCAGACTGATTTTCAGGAACCTTTTTTTTTAAATTGGTGACAGGGTCTCTGGCTAATTGTTTGTGGGGTTTTGGTTGTTATTGTTGTTTTGGTAGAGATAGGGTTTCACCATGTTGTCCAGGCTGGTCTTGAACTACTAGGCTCAAGCAATTCACTGGCCTTAGGCGCCAAAAGAATTAGAATTACAGGATTATATGGCCCCTATGCTTGGTGGGGCTTACAATTTTGTTTCTGGTTTACACATATGATCCAGCAATCCCACTCCTGAATACATGACCAAAAAGATTCAAATCAGATGATTCAAAAATGTTTCAAAAAGATATTTATACCTGTTTATCTCAGCATTATTCACAATAGCCCAGAGGTGCAAGCAACCCAGATTTCTATCAATGGATGAATGAAGAAAATGTGGCATATGCACCTGAGGGAATATTATGCAGCCTTGAAAAAGAAGAAAATCTTGTCACATGCTACATCTGAATGAACCTCAAGGACATTATGCTAAGAAAAATAAGCCATAGTCACAAAAGTTCAAATACTATGTGAATCTACTCATATCACAACAAAGCGGCTTAGCAGCTTAGCCTTAAACTGTTTTAAAACTTGTCTTTCCTTCTCCCCCACCAGTCTCAAGCTATAATTTTGAGACAAACTGAACATGTGTCTCCTTTCTTCTTGAAATACAGCCTTGGAATGTGCTGTGAATATCCATTACTTTTCTTTTCCCATGCTGTGCTCCCATGTCTTGTGCACATTTATTTGCCTAGATGCTTATTGCTTAACACCATACTCACACTGTACTCACTTATCTGGTCATATATTTCCTTAGAAAATTTAGAGGTCAGATCCTGATAGGGATCAGACATCTCCTAAATTCTCTTTCCAACAAAAGGTTGCTTTAAGGCACCCACTTGCAGCTAAAAATGACTAAAAGATTGACAGCAGTTAATTTGTAACCTGATAAGATCCACGATGGCACCAGCTCTTTCGCCAAATGGAACAATAATTCAAGATGAGCCACTGGAGTAAGTTGCACCACCTGACACCTCCTAGCGCCTCCCCCACTTGCCTCTTCTGCATTCTAAACCGTTTCTTAAAAAACCCCTGCATTCCCTCAACAAACTGAAGAGTGAAATTGCTTTCTGCTCTTCCCCTTGTTAGCGCCTGTAATAAAAATCCTGCTCTCGCTCTATTTTTTTAATCACAACTTGTTATTATTTCAACTTCTTTCTGCAAGCAGTGAGCAGCTGAATTCTTTTACTGGTTATAATATGAGGTATATTGTGGGGACAATAGACGTCTGGCACCTTAAATGTTCACTAAAAATCACTGACACAAAGCACATTGATTAATAGGAGAAAAGCCATACAGATTTATTTAACATACATACACAGGAACCTTAAGAATGAGGATCCAACTTACCAATGAGTTACAGAAACTTATATACTATTTTTGAGGTTACAGAAAGAATGAGAGCTTAGGTTCTGGTAAAACAGGAATGTTGGAGGGAAAGAAGAGGCTTGGCTAGCAAAGGTGGCCTTGTTATGAAAGAACAGAAAGAATAGATGATGTATTAGTCTGTTCTCACTCTGCTATGAAAAAATACTGTAATTTATAAAGTGTAATTTATAAATTACTGTGTAATATATAAAGAAAAGAGGCTTAATTGACTCACAGTTCAGCATGGTGGGGGAAGTCTCAGGAAATTTACAACATGGTGGAAGGCACCTCTTCACAGGGCAGCAGGATAGGAATGAGTGCTAGCAGGGGAAATGACACATGCTTATAAAACCATCAGCTCTCATAATAACTCACTCACTATCACAAGAACAGCATGAGGAAACTGCCCCCATGATTCAATTGCCTCCAACCAGGTCCCTCCTGTGACACATGGGGATTATGGGAACTATAATTCGAGATGAGATTTGGGTGGGGACACAGCAAAACCACATCATTCCATCCTGGCCCCTCCAAAATCTCATGTTCTCACGTTTTAAAACACAATCATGCCTTTTCAACAGTCTGCCAAAGTCTTAGGTCATTCCAGTATTAACCCAAAAGTTCAAGTCCAAAGTCTCATCTGAGACAAGACAAGTGCCTTCTGCCCATGAGCCTGTACAATCGAAAGCAAGTTAGCTGCTTCTTAGATACAATGGGGATACAGGTGTTGGGTAAATACACCCATTTGAAATGGAAAAAATTGACAAAAACAAAGCGGCTAGAGGCCCCATGCAAGTCCAAAATCCAATAGGGCAGTCATTAAACCTTAAAGTTCCAAAAGGATCTCCTTTGACTCCATGTCTCACATCCAGGTCATGCTGATGCAAGAGGTAGGCTCTGATGGCCTTGGGCAGCTCCACCCCTGTGGTTTGGCAGGGTACAACCCCTGTCCCAGATGCTTTCACTGGCTGGCATTGAGTGTCTGCAGCTTTTCTAGGTGCATAGTGCAAACTGTCAGTGGATCTACCATTCTGGGGTCTCGAGGGTGGTGGCCCTCTTCTCACAGCTCCACTAGGCAGTGCCCTAGTAGGGACTGTATGTGGGGGCTCCAACCTCACGTTTCCTTTCCACACTGCCCTAGCAGAGATTCTCCATGAGGGCTCTGCCTGTGCAGCAAACTTCTGCCTGGGCATACACATTTTTCCATACATCCTCTGAAATCTAGGCAGAGGTTCCCAAACCTCAATTCTTGACTTCTGTGCACCTTCAGGCCCAACACCACATGTAAACTGCCAAGGTTTGGGGCTTGCACCTTCTGAAGCAATGGTCTGAGCTGTATATTGATCTCTTTTAGCCATGGCTGGGATGCAAGTCACCAAGTTTCAAGACTGCACAAAGCAGCAAGGCCCTGGGGCTAGCCCATAGAATTATTTTTTCCTCCTAGGCCTTTAGGCATTTGATGGCAGGGGCTGCCATGAAGACCTCTGACATACCCTAGAGACATTGTCTTGTCAAGTAACATTTGGCTCCTCTTTTCTTATGCAAATTTATGCAGCAGGCTTGAATTTCTCCACAGAAAATAGGTTTTTCTTTTTCATCACATCATCAGGCTGCAAATTTTCCAAACTTTCATGCTCTGCTTCCCTTTTAAACGTAAGTTCCAATTCTAAACCATGTATTTGTGAATACATAAAACTGAATGCTTTTAAAAGCACCCAAGCCACCTCTTGAATGCTTTGCTGCTTAGAAATTTCTTTTGCCAAATACCCTAAATCATCTCTCTCAAGTTTAAATTTTCACAGATCTCTAGGGCAGGGGCAAAATGTCACCAATCTCTTTGCTAAAGCATAGCCAGAGTCACCTTTATTCCAGTTCCCAACAAGTTCCTCATCTCCATCTGAGACCATTTTGGCCTGGGCCTCATTGTCTGTATCACTATCAGCATTTTGGTCAAAGCCATTTAACAAGTCTCTAGGAAGTTCCAAACTTTCCCACATCTTCCTGTCTTCTGAGCCTTCCAAGTTTCTAGGAAGTTCCAAACTTTCCCACATTTTCCTGTCTTCTTCTGAGCCCTCCAAATTGTTCCAAACTTTGCCTGTTACCTAGTTTCCAAAGTCACTTCCACATTTTCAGGTAACCTTATAGCAGTGCCCCACTGCCTTGGTACCAATTTACTGTATTAGTCCATTCTCACACTCTATGAGGTAATACCCAAGACTGAGTCATTTATAAAGAGGTTTAATTGACTCAGAGTTCAGCACGGCTGGGGAGTCCTCAGGAAACTTATAATCATGGCAGAAGGCACCTCTTCACAGGTGACAGGGGAGAGAATGAGTGCCAGTAGCGGAAATGCCAGACACTTATAAAACCATCAGATCTCATGAGAACTCACTCTCTATCATGAGAACAGCATGGGGGTAACTGCCCCCGTGATTCAGCCACCTCCCACAGAGTCCTTCCCATGACACATGGGGATTGTGGGAACTACAATTCAAGATGAGATTTTGGTGTGGCACAGCCAAACCATATCAGATAATAAAGTTCTTTTCAGATTTTTAAAGGAATCAGACTCTCAATCTCTCCTGGATCTTGGGAAAGCCATAGAAAGGGGAAAGGTCGCGGTTGCATTAATGAAGATTCTCTACAGAGGCAAATTTTCCCCACTTAAGACAGCTTTACAAAGCCTCTTCTGTCAAGATGGCCAAATTACCACTTGAAACTTGAAATATATTTTTGGAGTAAAATTATAACTGTCCAATGTGTTCTTCTTGCCCACTTCCCAGATAGAGCAAATTTATCAAGATAAAAGAATTGCAATAGAGAAAGAGCCAGCTAAACAGGAGACCAGAGTTTTATTATTACTCAAATCAGCCTCTCTGCAAATTTAGAGGCTAGGGTTTTTAAAAGATAGTTTGGCAGGCAGGAGGATTGTGAATGGGAATACTGATTGGTTGGGTCAGGGATAAAATTACAGGGAGTCAAAGCTTTCCTCTTGCACTGAGTCAGTTTCTGGATAGGGGCCAGAAGACCAAATGAGCCAGTTTACTGGTCTGAGTGGCACCAGCTGATCCACTTGAATGTAGGGTCTGAAAAATACCTCAAACATCAATCTTAGGTTTTACAAAAGTAATGTTATCCACATGAGCAACTGGGGATGTTAGTGATCTTGTGGCCTCTGGCCATCTGATCCCTGAGCCATAGTTTCTAATGTTGTGGCTAATTTGTTAGTTTTACAAAGGCAGTCTGATGCCCAGGCAAGGAGAAGGTTTGTTCCAGGGAGGAGCTGTTAACACCTTTGTTTCAAAGTTAAACTGTAAACTAAATTCCTTCCAAAGTTAGCTTGACCTATGCCTAGGAATGAACAAGGGAAGCCTGAAGGTTAGAAGCAAGATGGAGTCAGTTAGGTCAGATCTCTTTCACTGTCATAATTTTCTCAGTTATAATTTTTGCAAAGATAATTTCAAAATATTTTAATTTCCTTCATGATAAAGTAGTCAAAATCATAGAAACAGAAAGTAGGAAGGTGGTTACCAAGGGCTTGGGGGAGGGGGAGATAGTGTCTGAGTACTGAGTTTCAGTACTGTGGGATGAAAAAATTCTAGAGATCTGTTGAACCATAATGTGAATATATTCAACATTATTGAACTGTGCACTTAAAAGTGATGAAGATGATAAATTTATTTTATTAGATAATAAATTTAATGTTATATGTTTTTACTATAATAAAAACAATTTTTAAAGGGATCTGAGATCAAACTGAAAGTCATTGCTTTAAACCAATTATATGTTGATGACTCCCACCTTTATATCTGCAGCAGCTCAAACCTCTCCCCTGCACGTGACCTCACGCAGCTTGGTCAGAGGCATCCTAACCAGAGTGATTCCTTCTTTAATAAAGCCCGAATAAAGCCAAACCAGCTAAGTTACATTCCCAGGGAGTTGGGCACTCTTGGTCATGAGATGTTTATGGTTGAAGGAATGAGTTAATAGTGTTAACTAACTAAATAAAGACCCAGAATTTATGGAAATGTTCCAGTACTTTAAGAACAAAATGCATTTTTAGTTTAAGAACAGGTTTGCCTTAAAGATCATAGTAACATAGAAAAATAACAATACTAATAGACTGTCACAAGCTGATCACAGAACTTCGTGATACAGTACACTATTCCTAATAACTTATACAAGCCGGCCCTACGTTTAAGGTAGTGCATTCCTCCTCTTGCTTTCCGAGGACACCCTACTCTGTAATCGAGTAGCCTCTAATAAACTTAACTTCACTATATTCTGTGACTCGCCCTGAATTCTTTCCTGTGCAAGATCCAAGAACCCACTCAGGGTCTGGGACAAGACCCCTTTTCCGGTGATAGCTTCTGCCTGCTAGACACCTCCACTTGGATGTCTAATCAGCATCTGAAATCTATGTCTAAAACCCAGCTCTTGACCTGCCACCTACATACAACTCACATCTGCTTCTTCTACGGTCTTCACCATTTCTGCTTTTGCTAACTCAATTCTTCCATTGGCCAAAAATCTAGGAATCATCTTTGGTTCCTTTCTTTCTCTCAGTGTTTGTGAGCAGTTCATGACCAAACCTTCTCAGCTCTGCCTTTTAATCCAACCACTTCTCACCCCCATCTCTTCTGTGACCGACCACATTGACTCACCTGCACTCTCATAACTGGCTCCCTGCTTCTTCCCTTGCCCTACAGTCTATTCTTGTCAGGCCACACTGGCTTCCTTGTGGCTCCTCAAACTCACTAGGCACAGGTCTTGACTCAGAGCCTTCGAGCTGGTGGTTCTTTTGGCCTAAAATTGTTTCTCCAGTTATCCCCAAGGCTCACTCCATATCCACCTCACCATGTGGCCTTCATCATGGCATGACTGCCTCAGGGTAGTCAGACTTCTTACATGAAAGCTCAAAGCTCCAACCACATCATCTGTCATGACTCAGCCTTGGAAGACACACAGTGTCACTTCTGCATTCTGTATTGGTGGAAGCAGTCGCCAGCTACTTGGAATCAAGTTGAGGGGAATTAGACTCCACCTCTCGACCGGGGAGTGGCAAGGTCACATTGTGGAAGAACACATGGGATGGGAAATAGTATTGTGACCATCTTTGGAAAATACAATCTGACATAGTTCACTCTTCCTAGTCCACTTTGGTAGCAGATTTCTATTTTAGATACCATTTCTGCCTAACAAATTATCCTGAAATTTAGCAGCTTAAAGCCATCATTTAATTTCTTTTTTACTCATGGATTTTGTGGGTCAGGAATACAGGAAGGGCTTAGCAGGGCAGTTCTGACCTAGGATCACTCACATGGTTGCAGTCAGATGTCGGTTGAAGCTGCCATCATTTCATGTCTTGACTGGGCAGGACGTTCAAGATGGTGCAATCACATGGCTGGCAGACGACACTAGTGTCAGCTGGAAGCTCCACTGGGCTATAGATGTGAACTCCTTAGCAGGGAGTTCTCAGTGAATCAGATTTCTACATGGCATCCGGCTCCCACAGAGAACAACCCTAAGGGAACCAGGTGGAGACTGGACTGTCTATTCCAACCTAGCCTCAGAAGTCCCATAATGTCACATTTGCTGCATTCTTTAGGTTACAAGCAATTCACAAAGTTCAGCCAAGATTCAAGGGGAGAAAACATAGAATCAACCCACCCACCACCACCACCTTTGGGTAAGAGTAATGTCAAAGACATGTTTGTGGGTATGTTTTAAAACTGCCATGCTCACCTCCTTCAAGTTAGCTAAAATGTCACATTCTTTTTTTTTTTTTAATTTTTTAACAATAAAAAAAATAGAGACAGGGTATTGCTGTGTTTCCAGGCTGGTCTTGAACCCCTGAACTCAAATGATCCTCCCGCCTTGCCCTCCCAAAGTGCTGGGATGACAGGTGTGAGTCACCATGCCCAGCCAAAATGTCACATTCAAAGAGAGACTTTTTCTTCCCACCCAACCCCCAATCCCAGTCTTGCAATTCCTTTTCTATGCTTTCTTTTTCCCCTGCAGTATCTGTCGCCTTCTAACTTAACATTTAAATTATCTTTTTAGTGTGCTTATTGTCTGTCTCCCTCCTCTAAAATGTAAGCTCCATGAGAACAGAGATTTTTGTCTCTTCAGTCCATTACTGAAGCCCAGGCATCTAAGTCAGGAGTCAGCAAACTGCCATAAATTTGGTTTTGCCTACCCAACATGGGCATAAAGAAGAAATCAGTGGATGATACAAGTTGGGAGAGCTTCTCTAAGTCTGGTCAGTGCAATGAGTTCGCCGGGTGTGGTGGTTCACACCCGTAATCCCAGAACTTTGGGAGGCCAGGGCAGGCAGATCACGAGGTCAGGAGCTCAAGACCAGCCTGGCCAACATAGTGAAACCCTGTCTCTACTAAAAATACAAAAATTAGATGTTGCTTTCAGGTGGCTGGGATAGGTATTTTAAGGATGGCCTGTATCCATTCTGGGGAGAGTTTATGTTCTCCAGGGGTCAGGATAATCCCCAGGTATTGGACTTCTTATCTTAGTAGCTGTGCCTTAGCCTTGGACAACTTGTACCCTCTGTCTGCCAGTAAATTTAGTGTCTGGACTAGACGTTGGATTCCCAGCTATCTTGCAGGGGTTATCCATGTGCTGTAGAAGCCATCTGCTCCCCTCAAGAGTCAGGGCCTGCAAATCTCTAGCCAAGTCTTGCCCAAACAAACAGGTACTATCTGTAAAACCTTGTGGAAGCACTGTCCAGGTGAGCTGTTGACTCCTTGCTTTCTTGTTTTCCTACTCAAATGCAAATAAAAATTGGGAGGATGAATCTAGAGAGATACAAAAGAAAGTGTCCTTGAGGTTTAAGACCGAAAACCATTGAGCATCTGGAGGTACTTCTAGAGTTATTAAGACATATTGGGTTGGGGACCATTGGGACTGCTGCCTCATTTATGATTCGAAGGTCCTGGACTAGCCTGTATTTGTCATTGCTCTTTTTTTTCAAGACAGAGCTTTGCTCTTGTCCCTCAGCCTGGAGTCCAATGGCACAATGTCAGCTCACTGCAACCTCCGCCTCCCAGGGTCAAGTGATTCTCCTGCCTCATCCTCCTTGTAGCTGGGATTATATGCATGCACCACCACACCCAGCTATATATATATATATATATTTTTAATAGAGATGGGGTTTCATCATGTTGGCCAAACTTGTCTCAAACTCCTGACCTCGAGTGATCTGCCTGCCTCAGCCTCCCAAAGGGCTAGGATTATAGGTGTGAGCCACCACACCTGGCCTCATTGCTCTTTTCAACAGGTAAGGTGCAGCGTTACAAGGCAAGTTACTGGGTATTCAAAATTCATGTTACAGAAATGTGTCAACCAGGGGCCAAAGTCCCTCTTTGGCCAGCTGCCTTCTACAAGGATAGCAAGAAGGATACTTGAGGTGAATTACTACAGGCATTGCCATTATGGCCTTTCCAGGTATTCCTGTGTCCCAGACCTCCAGATTAATGAAAAGGTCATTCAGCAGTTCATCCTTGTGTGTGATTTCCCTGTGGCATAAAATTGCATTTGGAAAAGGAGGTGTTGCCCTGGAGGAAAGGTTAACTAAGCCCCTAGTCTAAATAAACTCTCTCTACCCAAAAAGGGCATCGAACGTTCTGGCATCACCAAAAATGGATGAGAAAAGAGTTTTCCCCCTCAGGCAGCACAGAGGGAGAGTAAACCTTCAGGTTATAGGCACCCCATTTAGCCCCATCACCGTGGAGGATTTGGATGGTAATTGCCCAGGAAAAGAGGTAAACACTGAGCAGACCACTCCCGTGTCCAAAAGAAAACTTACTGTCCTACCTGCCATGTCCAAAGCAGCCCCTGGCTCTGTCCCTTCAACAGTGATGTTCAATCTGGGACCTGGCTGGTGCCCTTCAAGTCCTCAGGGAAGTCCCGTTTTCAGTGGCCAAGCTTGTGGCAGTGGGGCAAGCTGTGCGGAGCTTTTTATCCATCTGTCCCATTGGGGCAATTCACCTTCCAGTGGTCTGCCCTCTTGCGCTGATGGCGGTTACCTAGAAGG
Organism: Sapajus apella; assembly: GCF_009761245.1. Classification (NCBI taxonomy): domain Eukaryota; kingdom Metazoa; phylum Chordata; class Mammalia; order Primates; family Cebidae; genus Sapajus; species Sapajus apella. The sequence continues at coordinate 2,261,350 of NW_022436978.1, forward strand.
GTAATCTGAGGACGACCTGGAGGGGCCTGGTAGACTTGCAGTGCAGCCAAGAATTGGAGCTTCTGCTTTTCCTTTTGCCTCCCTTTTCCTAAGTCCTTCCCTCTTCCTTCTTGCCCTTCTGGCATCACTAATAAAAGACAGTTCTCCCCGACAGGCAGCACAGAGGAGGAGAAAAGACTGAGGAAGCTATTTTGAGGATGTCAGGCCTGGGGTGTTGGGGCCCAGTGCTAGCTTTTGAAGTTTCCTCTAAATATCTGGGGCTGCCTGAGTTAGGAAGCTGTCCTTCAGGATCAGTTGGCTTTCTGGTGTGCCTGTGTCTAGGTTAGTATGTTTCATTAGGGCCTCTTGTAGACTCTCTAGGAAAGTGGTGAGGTTTTCAAGAGGGCCTTGATCTATTAAGGGCAATTTATTATAGTTTATAGGCTCTGTTCTGCTAGCTTTCATTCTTTCTACCAGACAGAGAAACATGTGGTTCCTTGCTCATTTTCCCTCCTGGGTATTGTAACCCCAATTAGGGTCAACCTAGGATATTGCGGTGACCTCTACAGGGTTGCCACAAGAGTCAGTCATGTGCATTGCACTTGTACATTGCTGGGTCACCTCTGTAATGGAGTCACGTTCTCCCTTAGACAGAGTTTGCCCTAGTATGACTGAGAAGGCCCTCCAGGTGAGTTCAAATGTTTAGCCCAGTTTACAGAACTCTTCGATGTATTTGTCAGGGTCTTCCATAAACTTTCAACTTCAATTTTAATCTGGCTCAGGTCTTACATAGTGAACATAGTCTGTACTCCAGTGGGTCCACTGGGGCTGCTAACCTCTTGAAGGGGGCATAACTTAGGGGGATGGTATCCAGAGAGTGGCCCTGGGTGGAAAGAGCAAGCCTCCAGGGCTGGGACACTTGTGTGTAAAGGGGTAGAAGGAACAGTGGGGTTTGACCCAAGCTCTGCCCTTGGTTCCTGTAGGGCTTGAGCTCTGGGTAAACCTGATAAGGGGTCTCCCAAACCAACTGGAGGGAGCTACCTGACAACGGCCACTATCATCGCTGGATCCATGTCACAAGCCTGACAAAGGCCAGGGTTGTTTCTTACAGCCATGAAGGCCTGTACATAGTGGATTTCTGTTCATTTTCCCTGTTGGCAGCTAAACAAATCTAGCTGATGGATTGTATTAAAATTTATGCTTCTGTTTTCTGGCCAAAATTACTGGTCCTGGAGGTTTTATTCAACCCAGGCTGTGTTACAGAAAAATATTAGCCTTTTCCTTTTTAGGTTTGGGGGTCAAATTTTTCTCACTTCTTGAGGATGCAACCCAGGGGCACGTCCCATGGTATGGAGATGTGATTATCCATCTGTGAAGAGAAAACAGAAGAAAAAAAAAAAAAAAAAAAAGGAAAAAGAAGGTATCTTCTCTTATTTCCCTATTATTCTGTCCTGAAGAGGTCATCCCCCATTCATCCTCGGGGCTCCAGGATGAACCAGTCTTACCTGGTACCCTTAACCTTGCTCCCATCTCATCATGATTATCCACTTGAGAAGAGAGGAGATATCAGAGTGAATACGGGGCCCCTTATTCATCCTTGGAGTTCCAGAATGAACAGGTCTTACTGGGTACCCCAATCTTGCCTTCCTCTCTGTTCTATGGTAATCTGTTCTGTGCCTGCAGCCTGAGACCAGCCTTCATCTCTGTCCTGTGGGTACTTTTGTCTCTTGAGCCTATGGCCTTGGGCCAGCCTATATCCTTGTATCTATGACCTTATAATGAGTCTCTCAGAGCATTCTAGCAACAAAGTGATTATCTCTTTTCTTGTAATCTCATTTTCCATTTTTCTTAAAGCAGATGTGCCTGTACCAGTTCAGTCAACTGCCACAATGGGATGGACTTCTTTCCCTTAAATATGACCCTGAAGGTCTGGATGCATATTGGGAAGGGCATAGAAGTGATTAGAGAAATGGAGGAAAATTTGTATGTGACATTCCTCGTCCTCCTCCCTAACCATCACTTGATGGTTGCCTGACATTCTTTGGCAGTGGTGAGTCTCCTGCCCTGCTCATGTCTGCCTAGCTATCTGTACAAACAGACTGACAGCTTCAGGGTGAAGCTGGTCACCACAGACAGAGGCATGATTAGAGGGTTGGGACTTAGCTCCACCACCAACCTCCTGAGAGGGGAGAGAAGCTGAAGGTTAAGTTGATCACCAACAGCCAGTGACTTAATCAATCATTCATATACCATGAAGCCTTCATAAAAACCCAAGTGGCTTGGGTTCATAGAGTTTCCATACCACGTGGAGGTTCCTGGGGGGTGGCATGCCCAGGGAGAACATGGAAGCTGGTACCCCTCCCCCCATACCTCGCTCTATGTATCATCTCTTCATCTGTATCCTTTGTAATATCCTTATCATAAACCAGTAAATGTGTTTCCCTGACTTCTGTGAGGCACTTCAGTAAACCAATCAAACCCAAAGAGGAGGTCGTGGGAACCCCAACTCAAAGCCAGTCAGTCAGAAGTTCTGGAGGCCCAGACTTGTGACTGGTGTCTAAGGACAGAAGCATGAGTCTCGGGTTCTGGGTCCCAAAATGGCAGGATCTGTACACCATCTTCAGGCAGACAGTGTCAGAATTGAATTGGAGGACACCCAGTTGGTATCTGTTGCAGAAGTGATTGCTTGCTTCCTGGTGGAAAGAAATCCTCAGGAAATACAGAAATCTTTTGTGTTGACGGTTGTGGTGTAAGAACAGAGGAAAACTGGTGTGAGAGTTTTTCCCAAACAGTGACTAAATGTATAGAGAAAATGGGACACCACTGGGAATGAAGAGAGGAGCCATGAATATTCATGCTGGGATAATAGGACTCTCTTGGGTGAACCAGGAAGAACAGTCCCCTTATTCGTGGAAATGCTATTTTCTATTATTATTATCACTCAAAATGGAAAAAATCTGAATCTGTAATATCAAGGGCTTATTTTAAAATTTCAAAGTTTTCAGTTGATGAAGGGTCGAGAAGAAAAGTCAATAGTAGAGTTATGAAGAACAAATTCTGGAAAATATACATGTCAGAATTCAAACCAAATTCCGGAACCCTGTGGTCCACATCCTTCTGCATTGTCTGTGAGTCATTACTGAAAAGCTGTGTTCTGTAGGGGAAGATTAGCTCAACCAGCTTAGAGATGTTGATTCTGTAATCAGCTTCTGATTCCTTCTGTGGGTCTTACACTCAAATTTTCCAGCGGAGAGACTGACTAACCAGTGACTATCAACAGGAGGCTGACTCTTTTGAGCTGAGCTGCCACCCCAGGCCATTGGCATGTCTGGCATCCACTTCTGGCCTGACCAGCGTGGTCCACAATGGTAGGGTCCTTGGTAGAGCACATGGCTGCCCCACATAAGGAGCTGCCATCACAGTGGTTACAGGCCTAAACTTCAATCAGACAGACTTGGGCTCAAAATTTGTCTCTACCGTTACAAGGTATTGACTTTAGGCAAATTAGCTAACTTCTTCTCTAAGGCTGTTTGCTTATCTGCTTAATCGGGCTAATTATGTATCATGAGACTGATATAAGAATAAAATAAACCATGTGTGGAATACACATATACAGGTATTTGTATGTACCGGGCACATACAAAGCCCTTAACAATTACTCCAAGAGCCTCTTCCCTCAGCAGGGCTGTGGACATGGTCAGCTTCCAGTGAGGAATAGTCTCTTCTGCTGCTGCTTGCTAAGCTTGTAAGGAGAAAGGCATGAGGTTTTGGTGATTTTGAATCTTATCTCTTAATGTGTATTCACATCAGAACACAAGAATATGTTATATTTGTATGTTTGTTTGAAAGATTATAGTTTGAAATTCTCAGCTCTATGAAGGAAATCCAAGTTAAACTACCTAAGCAATAGTGATTTTGTTCCTTCCCTGTATCTGACTGTGCTGGGTGACAGAAGACCCCTCAGGAACCCCCACTCTACCCCAGCCTCCACCACTCTCCACCACTTGTTAGGTAGGTGGACTAGGACAGTCATTTAATCTCTCTGAGCCTCATCTCCTATCTTCAGAGTAGGACAATAAATACTAATTATGTCACAGAGTAGCTGCAAGTTTTTTTTTTTTTTTTGAGACGGAGTTTCGCTCTTGTTACCCAGGCTGGAGTGCAACGGCGCGATCTCGGCTCACCGCAACCTCCGCCTCCCGGGTTCAGGCAATTCTCCTGCCTCAGCCTCCTGAGTAGCTGGGATTACAGGCACGCGCCACCATGCCCAGCTGATTTTTTGTATTTTTAGTAGAGACGGGGTTTCGCCATGTTGACCAGGATGGTCTCGATCTCTTGACCTCGTGATCCACCCGCCTCGGCCTCCCAAAGTGCTGGGATTACAGGCGTGAGCCACCGCGCCCGGCCAAGTTTTAAATATAATGCTGTGTGGGTTTTTGTTATTGTTGTTTTTATTTATTTATTTATTTTGGCTAGGGACTGGCATGTAGGTCCTCAATAAATATTAGGTTTATCTTCTTCTTTTCAAATTCCTTTTGGGTCTAAGTTTCTGTGGTATTTATGATGTCTATCTACCTATCATCTATCTACCTATCTATCTATCTATCTATCTATCTTGGTTTTCATCCATGGTTCCTGGCTCATAACTCCCACAGCCCTTGTTACAGTCTTTTGTTATGTTGGGTGTGCTAGGCTTCAGGAAGCCAAATCTCTCTGGCCTTCTGTGCTAAACCTGCTCTAAGGCAGGACTCTAATCTTCCCCCACCTTTCTGATTGTAGGACTTAAGACCCTCCCAAGAGAGGGTCCTGCCCTATGCCCTGGGGGAAGCAATGCTGACATCACAAAGCTTCCGTAAAAGCCCAAGAGGACTGGATTCAGGGGGCTTCGGGATAGCTGAACACGTGGAGGTTACTGAAGAGTGGTGTACCCAGGGAGGGCACGGGAGCCCCATGCCCCTTCCCCCACACCTCATCCTATGTGTCTCTCTATCTCCATCCATCTCAGTATCCTTTATAATAGACCAGTAAATGTGTTTCTCTGAGTTCTATGAACCACTTCAGCAAATTAGCTGAACCGAAAGAGGGTTTTGTGGGAACCCCACCTGAAGGCAGTCATTGAGAAGTTCTGGAGGCCCAGGCTTACAATTGGTGTTTAAAGGTGAGGAGGCAGTCTTGGGGACTGAGCCCTCAACCTGTGGGATCTGATACTTCAGGTAGATAGTGTTGGAATTGAATTGGAGGACACCCAGGTACAGTCCGCTGCTCAGTGGGTGGGGAAAACCCCACACACATCTGGTCACCAAAGTATTCCCCTGTGTTGATGATTGTTGTTGTGTGAGAGTAGAGGAAAAACATGGTTTGAGGGAGTTTTTTCCTATACAGTTTCAAACAAGGATATTGGACCACATGACCAACACTAAAATCTCTCCTATCCCTACATTTGGAGTGCTCCTTAGCCACCCAAGAACAGCGTTGCTGTCAAGACGCCAGACATTTGATTTGTGGCCCTCCGGAATTGCAAGGGTTAACCTGGGGCCAGCTAGGGTCGGGGGTGGGACTGGCAGTTAAGGGACTGGGCTGTGGGAGTAGTTATCCCCTGCCCTGCGGAGTCACATGGGAGTTGTAGGCCTCAGCCCCGAGGAGCACGCCGGGAGTTGTAGTCCTCCCCCGCCCCTGCCAGCCGCCCGGTGTGCGCGTCATGGCCGCCGGCACCGCGGTCCCGTCCTCTTCCGCTTGGCCCCAGAAAGTTTCGGTTCTGCCCGGCAGTGGACCCAAGAGCGCGTAAGTGCCGCAGGAGACCAGCTGGACTCTGGGGGAACCTAGGTCGCTCACGACCCCGGAGCCGAGAGCTTCGCTCAGGGCGCGGCTTGTCACCTGCTGTCCTTACCGTCCCCGCCCATCCCAGATCTCCCTCAGACCCTGCCCGAGCCCCCCTGTCCTTGCCCAGCGGGCCGGGAAGCACCTCCGGCCGGTGGAAGCTGGTCCTGGCACCCAGCCTGCCTCTGTTGGTCGGTTAAAAAGGAAGACCCCAAACACCAGTTCCAAGACCCCGGACGGCCGAGGGGCCGCAAAGGAAAGGAGCCCACCTTGCGGCGTCTCAGAACAAGCCTGGGTCCCTTAGCACAGGATGGGGCAGGCCCCCGAGTTCCTGCCTGCGTGGTCTTTAGGAAGCTTAGTTTCTGGCCCAGCTCGACCGGGACAGCCCAGACCTTCACTTTGCAAGAGTCTGCTGGTGCTCGGAACTCTCTCCTCATCCCAGGAGGGGACTCCTCGTTCTTCCCGGCCCATCCTTTGGCCAACGTCCATTCACTACCCACTGCCCCTTGTGCCCATGTGCGAGGTCTCGAGATAGCCCCCAGGTCCCTTTTTCTGAAACACCTGTTGTCTCTGGTGTGGCGGCACTGCATTGGACTGGAGTCCGTGCTGTTGAAACCTGAGAAACCTGCAGTGGAGGCGGGGGCGGGACGGCGGGGGTCGGGAAGGCGGGGAGGGTGGTGTAATTTTATGTTTTGTAGGAAAAGCACATGAGGTTGACACCTTAACCGCGTGGCGCTCTGTTAATGCACATGTATCCTCTGATGTCCCTGTCACTCTTCACCGTTCCCGTTGGGTGTCCCTCTAGAAAAAAACAAAAAATGTTGAAACTGCCTGTGTTGGCCACAGCCTCGCAGCCCCTCTGCTGTCTTACCACAGCAGTTTCCTTTCCCGACAGAGAAATGGGTCAGGGGCTTTTAGGGGGCAGACGATCCAGGGCTTAATCTGCTCACTGGTCCTCCTACCCCTGCAGGCCTTGTGGTCTCTGGCAGCAAGCTTAATTCTCCTGCCATCTGCCTAATGCGGCTAGAGGCTGTTGGGGGCTGGTGTGGGGGAGGGTTGGGGAGCTGGCGCTATCACGCCAAGGTTTTCTGTTTTCAGTACTTCCCACCTCCTGAAGCAGACCTCTGTTGAGTGGGCTCCACTTGACCCTCCCTTCTGTAACAACCACTGTTCTGAGAGCATTGAATGCCCCATACTAGTTGTGCACCATGGTTATTATAACGCTGGCAATAGCTAATTGTCATAGTGATGGATCTCAGCCTCCTTTGGTTAGTAGGATCTTTCCTAAAGGCCCTTGCTTTAGGAAATAGTTTATCTGTTTATGTTTGAAGTGTCTATGTGTAGCACTTCATTTATTTTTAAAATTGTTTTTAACATTTTATTAGAAAAATAAACATATAAAATCACTGAAAGAATTGTATAGTGAATGTCCATATAATTGATTCTTAATATTTTTCATTGTGGGTTTTTTTTTTGTTTTTTTTTTTGTAGTTGCTTTAGAGACTGGTAACAGTCTCAGGCAGTGTTTGGATGACTTTTGCCCCTTGCGGCTGGGTTTGGAGCACCAGTATGGTTTCAGGAACCAAGTTTTTAACCTGATCCTTTTTGAGGGGGTTGGCTCCCACAGATGTTTGTGATAAGAGGAACCACCCATAACAGAGCAAAATCGGAGCAGCTGGTAGCTTTGAACCATATTGGTCGCCAAGGCTGTGGGCTGCTGGCTCAAGAATAGGAGGAGGTACACAAGAAATGGCAGCTCAGGCCCTCACCCACCCTGCTTCCCTTTAGGGGAGAAGTTTAGCTGATGGGTAACTTTTGTTTACTGACGATTCCGAAGGCACAGCTTTGATGACTCAAGACCAGAATGTCTTTAAACATTAAGCAAGGAGTTATGTTGTCTAGCTGTGGTCTCATGGTGGAAGCCACTTGTAGACATCCAGAGTTAGGAGCCACATTCACTTCAAGCAGCCCTAGGCAGCAGGTAGGGGGTCATTAACTGGTGCCTGTGATTACAGAGGCAACTTGTGAGCACGGATGAGTCCATTATGACCACGGCAACATCTGCTCACGTCATGACTGCTATGTTCTTGTCTGAGTCAAAAGATTAACAGTATTTTGTTTGTGATCTCAATGCCAGTTTCAAGAAAGTAAGAACTCTTGATTGGTATAAGAGCCTCTATTTGAACAATTAAATAAATCAATAGGGTGGGAATTGGAATGTTTCCGTGGGTCTACCTATGGAAATATTGTTTACCTTCCTGTTTGTTGATACATCACTAAAAATGGCTGAAATATCTATAGTAGCCCCATAATAAGAGCCATTGCCTCAGAGAAGACAGGCCCCATGGCTTTGAGAAGAGGAGGATGGCAGAAGCTGTACTCAGTTGGGCAAGAGCAGTTTCATCCCTTTCCTCTAACATTGGAGCCAGTCAGCCTGTTGGTGTCAGTAACTTCCAGTAGTCCTTCCTGTTCACTTGGGTGTCTGTGGCATTTGAAAGACACCAAGGGCCTGTTTCTCATTAGGCCGGATGCTATTTGGAGGATGTGTACATCAGTGTGGTTCTAACAAAAGACTTAAGGGGAATCTGTGGTTTGGTTATAGTATTGTGGCCCTGTGGCTAGTTCTGAGGCCCAAGGACTGATCTGGCCAACCACCTTAGGATTCTCGAGTACTGTACCTTAGGCCAGTCCCAGGAAACTGAGTTAGGGGAAGTCCTTAGCATACAAAAGAAAAGCTTGGACCAAAACAAGCATTCCAAGAAAACCATTAGCATGCAGGAAGCAAGGCCAAGAGAAGAATCCCTATGTGAAGTCCAGGATAGGGCTGGTCAGCTAAACCGGAAGCGGTGGTTTAAAATGGAGCTAGAAGGAATTTCCTGAAGTTGAACCTGCAGATGCTTTTTCCAGGGCGTCTGTAGACTTGGTCAGGAGCAAGAAGGGGACACTTAGAAGCCTTAGCCAAAGTTAGCGGCCCAGAATGCCTGTTATCCCCCTTTCCCAGCTCCTTTAAGAGTAGTGATTCTTAATTCATTTACATGAAGGAAGATTAGCCCCCAACATTGCATCTGAAAAAAGAAAGATAAGAAGAGGTCAAATGACTTCCCCAGGACAGATAGAGTGCCTAAAAATAGTTGAATAAGCTAAATATACCTTGGGTCTTGCCCAACCGTGGCATGATCTTTGTTGCATTATTTGTTGCATAATACATAATGGAAAGTTCACATAACTAGTCTGATTCCAAAATCTAAATAGGGTCCAAATTGACAAAACTAGGCTACCGCTGATAAGAGAGAAGAAAATGTCTTGCTCATTGCTCCAGTTCCAGCTTCAGAGCCATCCTGGGTCTTCCTTGTCCCTCTCATTTACAGCACGGCCCCACCCCCTGCCCTTCTGCACCCAGGCTGGCACTGCTGTTGTCATGCTCCTCACCAAGAAGTGTGGCAGAACCCAGGCCCACCAGCACCTCCCCTCCCCAGGTTGCCTGGTTGATAGTGTCAGATGCACACTTTCGGGAATGAAGAGAGAAGAGCCTTGGGAGGTGTATTAATGCTAGGGCTGCCATAACAAAATACCACGGACTGAGTGGCTTAAGCAACAGAAATGTACTTTCTCACAGTTCTGGAGCCTGGAAGCTCCAGATCAAGCCATTGGCAGGTTTGGCTTCTCCTGAGGCCTTTCTCGTTGGCCCTCAGACAGCTGCCTTCTTGCTGTGTCCTCACGGGCCTTTCCTCTGTGCCCATGCATCCCTCGTATCTCTTGTGTGTGTCCAGAATCCCCCTTATAAACTCACCAGTCTTTGGATTCAGGCGCACTCTCATAGCCTCATTTAATCTTCATTACCTCTTTAAAGGCCGTATTCAAATGAAGTCACATTCTGAGGTATGGGGGTTAGGGCTTCAACACTGGAATGCGGTGGGGTGGAATGCACAATTCAGCCCCTGGCAGGAGGTTTGGGTTAGTGGGGTTGTTTGTGAGGGTGGAGGGTAGTGGTGCTTTTCATTGTCCAGGATGGGGTGAAGGAGGCTGTGGGTAAGTCTTCCTCGGGAACCAAACTGTGGTTCACACTTCTTCCTGTCCATATGAAACCCAGAGATACTGAAGCCACTGGCCAGAGGAAGGTGTAGGGAGCATGAGCCGGACAGGGCATGACCTTGGTGGAGGGAGCAGAGTATCCAAACCCCAGAGGCAGGGCCTAGCCACTGAAGGGCAGCACAGGGAGGCCCGAATACAGGTAGGAGGTGGGGAAGGAGGAGGGACAAGAGGATGGGCCTATCCCTATCAAGGTCAGGAAGCCCATCCATCAAGGGCCTCACAAGCTGGGTTAAGAGATTTGTACACATGTCTGACAGCAGTCACCTGAGCTCTCAGGACACCAGAGGTCTGTTTATAAATAGAAGTTAGGTAGGCAGTGTGGAGTAGACATACTTCATCCATCCCTGAATTATATTATTCTATTCATTCTTGGAATAATAGCTCACAGCATTTTTACAATAATTACAACATAATGTTCACAATTTGTATATGGTGTTTTAAGTGCATTATTTTAGTGAACATAAATATAATTTATGCTCAACAAAGGAAAATTGAAAAATCAGAGAAATAGAATTTTAAAAAAATGTGCTCATGTTGCTACCATTGAAAGATTAGTAGTATTTACATCTTGGTACATTTCTATGCCTCAAAGTTTAGTTTGATTTGTGGAGCAAGGATCTATGTGTTTTGTTTTGTCTAATTCATTCATTTATTCAGCAGTAATTTATTGAGGGCTTTCCATGTGCCAGAACTGTGCTAGAGGAAACAGCAATGGAGTTTACAGACAAGTGGAAAGAACAGAGATTCAACAAAAAATTACCATTGTGGCAAATGGCCCCGGAAGCCACAGAAGTATAGCATGAGACTCTGCAGTGAGGGCTGAGAATCATGAGTGGAGTACAGCCTGGTACCTTGTATGTTCATTTGTTCTCATCAAAGCACTTACCAGGCCTCAATTGCTCTTTCTTACTTGTTTGTAAGATTATTGGGGTATATGTTATCTATTTCTCCCACTGAGCCTGAGTTCCTTTAAGGCCAGAGCTCCGCCCACTGCCCCTTTTCACACCTGTATCCCCAGCTCTTGGTTCAGGCTTGCCTCTTCAAAGTGCTACCAAAAAATACCTTTTACCTGGCTGGCAGTTTGTTAGCACATAGAAGTTACCTGCTGCTTTCTCAAGGCTGTGTTTTGTGGCTGTGTCATATCCTATCAGAGATTCACTTCTTAGTTCATAACTGGCTGGATTTACCCCTTTGACACGTCAGTCAGGAGAGGTCTCAGAGCATATAATTCTGGAGATCTATAGTTTTTCCCCACATAGGTGGGGCCTGTATTCTTTGGAGCAGGAGTAGGTGCATCAGTTGAGTTCTCAATTATTGATGCAGTTGTTCCAGAGACTGCCCAGATTCTCATGCCTGTCATCGTCACCTCCTGGATATTTTCTCAGCCCCACAGCCTCAAGTATAGACGTGTGGCTCCTCCTGTGATCAGCCGCCCACCTCACTGAAAAAAAAAAAAGACTTGGCTTCCCCCAGATTCAAAAGCAACTCCTCAGAGCCCTCGAGGCCCTGTTCTCTGGGGTACATGGACTAGGATAATGGCTGTTTTGTATGTGTTCTGGGAGAGCAACCAGGGAACCTGCTAGTGTTGGTGGAAGGGAGGGTACGAAGAGAAGGTTCAAGAAGCGATGACAAAGCCTCAAGTTCTCATTCCCTTTAAGAGAGAAGATGACAAGAAGGAGTGTTTGGGAAAGATGACCCAGGCATGCAGTGGCTTAACATTTTAATCATAGGTCCAAGGGGTTGGGTCACCTAATGAGTCTTTGTTCACATGTGCTGAAATACCTGCCTCTGAGCTGGCCTCTGGCAAACTCCAGAGCACTCTCCTAGCCACCCTCTCGAAGCTCTGGGGAGGGCAGGCTGCCTGCCCACTGATTATTCCAGCGCTGGGCCAGCAGGACCTCCGGGCCTTCGAAGCTGCAGGTACCAGCCAAGTGCCTCCCTTTCTGTAGGTGGTAACTAGATATAGATGCCACTGGGTGTGCTCAACCAGGCCTAGGCAATGGACTCTTCCAGAAAGGCTTTTCTGCCTTTTTATCTGTCCTTGTACTTAACATTCTTTCTTGGTCAGGGGAGAATTTACAACTGGTATGCTCCTCCTTATTTGGGACTGGGGGAGGGATACAACTGTAAGGTGCCCTCTCTGGGTTAGCCCTTAGCTATTGTGTTGGGAGCAAAATTTTGAAGGCGGAGAAAGGTTGACTTCCAGGCCTGCAAATGATTCTTCTTTCCTTGTGTGGCTACTCAGATGCTATTATTGTTGCTGTCTGAGCCAGTTTCTGGGCAATATTATGAGTATCAGTCACTTGTACTGTAGTGCAAATAAGTTTATATCAGTCAGTTAGCATCTTTGTGTCTTAATTTGACTATACTGCAGTTGCTATTGTTTAAGGCATTTAGGGCATCTGGGCAGATATTAAAAAAACTTGGAGGCCAGAGAACACCCTTTACCTCTAAAATGATACCTAGGTCCTGACTAAGAACTCATACATTAGTACCAAGTGAAAAATAAGAATTTTTTAAAATGCGGTGAATCCCTTTTCCTCTTTTTTAGAAAATTTGATGTTTTCAGACATTTTGGATAGACTTAAACATAATTTTGAGTTGTTGGCAAGGAAATCCAGTGCTTCCAAAGATTGTATAAAACGCATTTCTCTGCTGTTTAGAAGAGCCTGTCAGAGACAGTGATGAAGGGTTTTACATGTTGTGCAACAAAGACTGTGGGTTTATGAGGTGATTGGCATGCTGCAGGGGACCCTGTGAGGTGCGTGAGTCCCAGAGTCCTTACCCCGGTGCTGAAGCAGCCATGGTAGTGTGTTCAGAGCTTTGAGTGTCTCCAGAGTTAGGAGAGCTATTTGCCAATGGGTTGTAGATGTCAGGATCAGGCTGGTTCAGGCCAGGAGTCTGTTATCCCTCAATGAAAGGGCAAGCTTACCTAGAGACACAAGAAAATTGATCATGTTTGGAGAGAGATCATGCCCATTATTTGCCTTTTGTTGGTTACTAATGACCTCAGACCAAGACGGAGGAGCAAGGGAGGCAAGCTGCTGAGTCCATGAAAATAGCATCCCCATGGTGACTATGTTCTCTATGGAAGCTCTGACTTACTTCCTGAATCCCTGTGAGGTGGTGACCCAGAGTCAGAGTGGGGAAGCCAACCACGCCCCACAGGCCTGGCAGGCAGTTTCTTAGGGCTCATGACCCTGGTAGTGACACAGGCTCTTTGGAAAGTCAGCTTGTGTATTCAGTGGCTGGGAACAGCTCACCCCATGACCTGGGAACTTGACACCAGTGGAGAGCATACTTGGAAGGTCAGACTGACAAGGCCACCTGCTTTGGGCAGACACAGGGGCAGTATCACGAAAGCACCAAGCAGTCTTAAAGGAGCATATTGCTATCTGTGTTCAGGCTTATGATGCCAAGATACTGGTTTGGGTTTGCAGGCATTGTTTCCCTCGTGCCAGACTCCAATTAGGTCTAGTTTCCAGAAATTCCAGCTGGTTGTGTGGTTCCTCCCTTGTTCTGGCCGCAGCCTGGAAGAGCTACTCAGGATCTGTTGTTGCTGTCGCCTCCTTCCCAACCTCCGCCCTCTCTACAGACATGGTCAGAAGTGTACACACAGACCCAGTGGGCTGTATCCGAAGACTCACAGGGCCTCACTCCAGTCATCTTCCTCCAGGATTATTTCTCTCAGAAACTGCAAGCTCCTCTGTGTTGGCGGCAGTCAAATACGAGGAATGCAGCTAGAGAAACAGCCTTTACTCTTGTGTGCCTCCACCCTGGCATCCTTTCCTTCTTGGCTCTTTCCAGTGACCTCCTGTTCATTTTTTAGGCCTGGCCATCACAGAGTGCCCACCACTTCTCCCTTCCTCAGGGAGAATTAAATTTTCCCTTCCTCAGATCCCATTGGATTTTTTTTTACAAATTCATCACAATGCTGCTTTTTTATGAGATATAATTTACAGTTATATGAGTTGTGACAAGTATATGTTTGTCAAATACGTGTAGTCATGTAACCATCACCGTAATCAAGGCAGCAAACAGAATTGCCCCCCAAATTTCCCTGTGCTACTTTGTAGTCAGACCCTCCCTTCTCCCCTAGGCTCTGGCGGCCACTGATGTGATTTCTCTCCTAATGATTTGCCTTTGCCAGAATCGTATGTAAATGGGATTGCGCAGTTGTCATGGTTTGAGAGGCTTCTTTGACTCAGCACAGGGCATTTCAGATTCCTCCATGTTGTTTTGTATACCCATAGTTCATATCTTCTCAGAGCTGAGTACCCATGACTTTTTATCCATATCTCTATGGGGGCCTCTTCCACTGTATCTGGATATGTGATATTTTTCCATCTGTCTCCTTAATGGGTAGCCAGGTTCCTCCATGACTGGAATGTTTCTTGTTGCCTCTGTATCCCTAGCCTGCACGTAGTAGGCACTTGATGGAATGTGCTGGGCAGCTGTGTGTTGATAGTGGAGGTCCTTATCCTCTCTGGCTCTCTCTAGGGTCCCAGCTGGTCCCTGCTCAGGCCCTATGTTCAGCAGGCGACCTGGAGAGACACCCAGGGATAGGCAGGCAGGCTTCTCGTAAAGCACTCCTACCCTCAGTTTGGTGTCCCTGATAGGTGGGTGCCAACATTTGTTGGGAGGTTCAGGGGGTTGTCTGTGGATCCCCTGAAGCTCTTCTTTGTGGCACTCATGAATTCCTGGGACTGCGGTACAGGCATGTGGCTGACTGTTTCCTTCCTCTGAAGCCAGAGAAGCCCTCTTTGGGCCTTGTTTGCACTGAGTCACAGCTATGCTGGCTAGTTAGTTAAAAATAGGCTCTCGTTATCTCCGCCCTGTGATAGGCCCTTCTCTCCTCGGGCAGAGGCAGGAATCCTTATGTAAATATTTGGAGGAGCTTGTGCCTGGGTTGATTTCCATGCCAGGATCTGTTTGCCTGGACTCCTGGAGCTGTGAGGGCAAGGTGGCAGTGGGAGAGTGAGAGGTGGCATATGTTAGAACACTCAGGGTGTTCACATTACTTGGAAGACGGCTGGACTTCATGGTGGTGCCTTGAGCCGGTGGAAGTGGTTGGTCATTTGCTGTAGTGACAATGGCTTAGTCTTAAAAAGTCCGTAGGACTTACTGGAAAAACTGTCAGATTTGAAATCAGATTGACCACAATTCAAACCTGTGATTCCTCGTCTTACTCACCTGTGGCCTTAAAGAAGTTACATGACTCCTCTGAGCATCAGTTTCTCCTTTGTAAACAGGGCTGATGTTATCTACTCCACCAGAGTGACTGTGAGAATTAAAAGCGGTCATATGTGTAAAGCATGTAACAGCCCCGCACACAGTAGACTCTCATTTAGTACTGACTGCTGCCACGGCCATCTCTAGTCTTGCTGTCTACTTCGCCAGCAAACACTACAACTTTGCACTGGATAACTAAGGGAAGAATTAGCGGTTCTGAAAGGACATAGAAATGTCCAGATGTCTTTCCAGACCTCTTTCCGATGTGCTCACATCTCTTTAACTTCTGTTGGCTTTCAGCCCTACAGTTAAATAACTTCAACAGCTGCCCAAGTAGGGCTGATAACTCGGGACTCATTAGCTGGGAGAGGACTGTAACTGAGCTTAAAAATAGAGCTACGTCCTTTGCCTGGTACGGGGGCTGTGCAAGCCTCTGGAGAAAAGGCCAGGCAGCATCTGCGTACCTAGGCTGAGCTGGACTCTGGGGAGCTGGCAGCTGCAAACCTCCCAGGACCCTGCCAGGCAAGCCTGACTTTCCTTGGTCCAGAAGCCCTGAGGGTATGGGTCCTCAGCCTTTCCCCCCAGCACTGCCTGGCTAGAGACTAACCGTTCTTTAGAGAAAGAAAGGCTGGAGAGGATGTGGGTCCGGCTGTCAGGGAGATGGGGATCCTGAGGCTTAGTGGAGCTGTCTGAAGCTGAGCTGCACTTGTTCTGTCTAGGGAATGGAGGAAGCCACTGGGTAGCTTTTTAAAGGAAGGTAAGACAGTCCTGTCTATGGCGAATGGAAAGTGAGCTCAGAAAGAATAGGCTGCAATATAATTGATTTAATTTCTTGTTAAGCCCCAAACAAGGTCACTGTGTCTGAATATAAGTGTGTCAGAAACAAACCCGAGAGTGCCCATGGAGCAAAGGCCCACACAGAAAGGTCAAGCCCTCCTGTTGACGGAATACATCCAGATAGGGCGGCCTTTGTGCTCAGAGCAGAGTTCCTCTAATGTTGTCTTTAAATTGTGTCTGTGTCTGCTTCCTCCATGGCTTGCTCTTCCGCTGTGCAGGTGCCACCATGGAGTCTAACCACTGCTGAGCAGACAGCCACAGGAGGGCCGAAGTTCTGAACCTTCCTCTGGACCCAGGCAGGAGACACACAGCCAAGAAAGGCAAACTCACCATGGCTTCCACCAATGCAGAGAGCCAGCTCCAGAGAATCATCCGAGACTTGCAAGGTATGGTAGGTTGCTAAGCAGACTGAGTTTGGTTTTGAGGGACTTGTGGCTGTGCTTTTTGCTGTTGCCAGTTGAAATTCAACCCTTTCATTTTTGTTCATACCAGGAGTAGTTGGAGTCTTCAGCTCACATCATATTGAAATAGTTGGGGCTCACATATCCACTTTGCGTAAGGCTTGGAAAGCTTGCCTGGTTTCCTTTCAGAGGACTGTACAGCCAGTTTGTAAACAAAATCATACATGCTGCTCCAGGACTGGGTCTGATTTCCATTAGCGCACATATGTGTGTTTTCAAGCTGCCTGTTAAGTCTTTGGCTAAATCCCAAACTTCTGGGCTCTGATGAAGTCGGTTCCTTTGGGAAAGAATGTTGTTTCTCCCACTGAGCAGGAAGAGCAGAGACCCTCCTGTCTTGTTTTGCTGCCCCACCAGGTCCTGGCTGGTGGATGGCCCATTGCCCGGGATGTACTATAGGTCCAGGCTTGCTGCCTCCCAGACTTCCCTGAGCTCAGCATTATCCACTGAGAGAGGCTGTGACTCGTATTCCTCATCTCACTGCAAGGCAGACGAAGGTGCACATAAAGCTTCATAGACTCAGGAGAAACGGACTATTTTGTTTTTGGCTGCAAATTCCAGGTTTCACCGTTTCAGGTGCTGTCCCAGGGGTCAGAATTTTTATGTTTTCCATCCTAACTCATCACCAGTGCTGATCTTTAAGCTCTTCGGAGCTCCAGCACACTTGATACTACACAGTCTGAAGCTGACCACTTCCTCCATGCCTGCAGAGCCTGCTGTGATGCTTTCCTGACATACTAAAGGCCCAGGCTCCTAACTGCTTGGACACCGTGAGCAGGTATCTCCTGTACCAGGAGCCATTGGCCTACCACAGACACAATGCAGTCCTCATTCTGAAGTTCCAAAGTCAACAAGATAAAAAACACTTTCTCAGGCTTTTAATCTTGCATCTGCTCTGCCTTGGGCCTCTGATAGCTAGCAATTACATGGCATTTCGTTTCTTCTGCACATATCTTATAGACAGTAACTCATTGAGTCTTCATGTTTGATCCTGTGAGCTAGACACCATTATGATTCCCATTTTGCAGTTGAGGAAACAGGCATAGAGAAATTAAGTAACTTGCCTAAGGTCACACAGCTAGTCAAGAACAGAGCCTGGGTTTCTATACCACCAGCCCAGCACCAGTCTGTGCTCTTTTTTTTTTTTTTTCTTGAGACAGAGTTTTGCTTTTGTTGCCCAGGCTGGAGTGCGATGGCACCATCTCAACTCACTGCAACATCCGCCTCCTGGGTTCAAGCAATTCTCCTGCCTCAGTCTTCCTAGTAGTGGGGATTACAGGTGCCTGCCACCATGCCCAGCCAATTTTTTGTATTTTTAATAGAGACAGGGTTTCACTATGTTGGCCAGGCTGGTCTTGAACTCCTGCCCTCAGGCGATCCCCCCCTCCCCCCCCGCCAGTCTCCCAAAGTGCTAAGATTACAGGCATGAGCCACTGTGCCTGGCTCCAGTCTATGTTCTTAACCACTCTAGTCTACTTTTAGCTAAGATGTTAGATGCTTTTTAAAACCTACACAGAGAGGCAGAGAAAGTAAAATGCCAGTCTCTGCAAATCCGAGTTTGCCATTGGCCTTAAGAAGTCTCTCCATTTCCATGTTTCAGTATCTGGTTCTTGAGGATAACTTTGAGACCTGGAGGTCCTTATTGGGAGGGAAGAGGATGAAAAGGGGACTCTCAGGTAGAACCTCTGATCTAGATCACTGTCTATCCCATGCACTGGCTGAGTCTGGCCACCTCCAACATCCTGGGCTGGTTTCCATGTTCTTTACGTAGAGCACTTTGGTGGGAATTCTTGAAAGGTGCTGCTTTCTCAATACGCTCCACTTTCATCTGTTGGTAAATGTCTTTTTTGGTTTTTTTGGAGACAAAGTCTTGCTCCATCCCCCAGGCTAGAGTGCAGTGGCATGATCTCGGCTCACTGCAACCTCCGCCTCCTGGGTTCAAGTCATTCTCTTGCCTCAGCCTCCTGAGTAGCTGGTATTACAGGCACCTGCCACTGTGCCTGGCTAATTTTTGTATTTTTTTTTTTGTAGAGATGGGGTTTCACCATCTTGTCAGGGTGGTCTCGAACTCCTGACCTTGTGATCCACCCACCTCAGCATCCCAAAGTCCTGAGATTACAGGCATGAGCCTCTGCACCTGGCCAGTAAATGTCTTAACAAGCATACAAATCTATGGCATCTACCATGAGAGTGGTATGTCCTTAATTCAGGTGCCTTTGTGTGGTACACAGCCTTTACTCCTCTGTGGGGCAGCCCACTCGTCCTCTCGGTGACAGCAGTTTCAAGGACTTTGGAGTCAGGCAGGGGCGTCCTCAGCTTCTGGCTTCTCTTTTAACCTTTAAAAATGTTGGACACAAGAACAGAAAATCAAACACCGCATGTTCTCACTCATAGGTGGGTATTGAACAATGAGAACACATGGACACAGGGAGGGGAGCATCACACACTGGGGTCTGTCAGGGGGAAATAGGGGAGGAACAGTGGGGGGTGGGAAGTTGGGGAGAGATAGTATGGGGAGAAATGCCAGATATAGGTGATGGGGAGGAAGGCAGCAAATCACACTGCCGTGTGTGTACCTATGCAACAGTCTTGCATGTTTTTCACATGTACCCCCAAACCTAAAATGCAATTAAAAAATTTAAAAAAAAAATGTTGGACAAGTCCCTTCACCTTTCCAGTTGCTTCCTTCATGTGCCAGGTGGGTTTGATGTTAACACCCACTTCTGAAGATTATTGAAAGAATCAAATAGTAATTCCTGTAAAGCTAATATTATTTAAAGTATCAGAGATTAGAGCTGAAAATTTCATATTTCGTGTCCAGAGTCTCCTCCTTCAAAGTTTCAGGAGTTCCCAGATGAGGCTGCAAGTGTTTATCTGGACTGAGGAGGAAGGAGGGTGGAGGAGGAAGGCTTTGTGTCTCTCCCAGGCCCCTGGCTCACTGGTCGATAGTGCCAGCCATTGCACACACTTCTAGGAAGGTACACCTGGACAACAGTCACTTGTAAGAATCAGTCCCAAGAACCTGTCTCTGCCATTTGCTAAGCATTGCCTGAGGGGCCAGTGTTGATTACATTTTCAGCCATCTTAGGCTTGGCCTCAGTTCTGGACAGGTCTGCTTCAAACCATCGTTCCTGGGAGCAGGGGTTAGGAATTTAAGAATTGCCAGAGAAGCAGATTGTTTTTTTCAAGCACATCCCAACCATCTCAACTAGGGAAATGTTTCCCAGGGTCTAATAGTCCCAGGGACTATCAAAGCGAGTGTCTTGATAGTCCCTCTGTCTCAGCAGAGGCCGTGAGTGAGAGTCAAAGGTGGGTTTCTCTCTTTTCTGCACAGGGAGGTCCATTCTCTTAGAAGTTAAGAGGTGGGATCTGGAGTTAGAAAGCCCTTGAGAAAACCAGGGTTCTAATTCTAGCTCTACTGTTTGCCACCCTGATCTTTGGCCAAGTGCTCTGATTTCTCTGTGCCCTCCTCATCTGCAAAATGGGGTAATCATAGCAGACTTCATAGATTCTAAATTGTTCTTTTTTTTTCCTCACATTTTAACAGCTCTGAAACCGGGATGTATCTTATAATAAGTTGCATCATAGTTTCATTGAAATAAGAATCCCTGCCTCTCAATGCCATGTTAAATGAAAGAAATACATGTAAAGGCCTAGCCCCTCAAGGACACTCAGTTAGCAAAAGCAGATGTGGTTGTCATTGTTGGAATTGTGATTATTATTACTATTATTTGCACATACTGGGTATTCTGATCCTGCACTTACCTAGACTGAGCAGTAGGGTTATAGTGAAGAGCAAGAAATATGGCTAGAATAAAGGTTAAAGCTTTCTAGAAGTCAGTATTCAAGGACTGAATGATTCATTCACACAGCAGACATTTGTTGACCAACTACTATATGCAAATTACTAGGCCTGGGCGGTAGACAGACAAGGGTGAACAAGAAATGTGCCCAGTCAACAAACATTATAAAGTATCTGTGGGCTCTCAGGACATTTCAACACTCCCTGACTTGTAGTTATATTTCATGGATATGTTTCAGAGGTGCTTTGTATCACTGACCACTTATTTCTCATGCTTCCTGAGTTATTCCTGCTTCTCTTTCTGAGTTTAGTCACTATCTGGTTACATGTTCCTGTTTGTTGTCTTAAAGATGCTGTGACAGAACTAAGCAAAGAATTTCAGGAAGCAGGGGAACCCATCACGGATGATAGCACGAGCTTGCATAAATTTTCTTATAAACTTGAGTATCTTCTGCAAGTAAGTGATGCCTGTAATATGTTAATTTTTGCACTGCTGTCTTCTTTTCTCCCTCTTTGAGTGCCTGATCAGCATTCAAGATATGGTTCAGAAAGCCCAAGGAGCCCGTAAGCCCTTGTGGTTAGATGGAAGGTCAGAGCAGTCTCCACTACGAGCTCAGTCATCCAAGTGTGATTCTCTGGGGAATTGCAATGTTGCCCCTAGGATGGCTTTGAGAATCAAAAACATCCTTTGGAGATTTAGGTCATTGTAAGGTAGGTCAGAAGGTTATTGTATGGCAAGGATCTTAAATTTGGGACAGTTACATACCCCTTTGGGAGTTTAGTGAAAGCTGTGGAGTCTTCCCAAAAAGACATTCATATACATATACACTCAATCATGCATTTTTGCAGGCGGATTCTAAGACTGTGTGGACCCTCTAAAAATTATCTGTGGGCTTCTGTTTTAGAGTTTTGCCACTCAGTGTGCAGTCCATAGACCGGCAGCATCGAGCCCCTCTGGGAGCTTGTTAGTATTACATTCTTGGCTCCCACCCCAATCCTACTGAATCAGGATCTCTGGGGTCATCCTGGGATATTTTCTTTTAACGTATAGATGGTATACCTCTTATCCCTGCTTGGCTCAAAAAGTGCTGATGTGGAGAACACTGCAGTTGTGGAAAAATGCATGCAACTAAAATAGGCAGGAAGAAAACGCTCTAGAAGTTATTTTAGCGTAGTGGTATTAGGTGTTAAAATTCTTTTCTATTTTTTTGTTTGGTGTTATCTAGTTATCCTAATAACATATGCATGTCTTGCTTCTGTAATCAGAAAAAATACTATAAAATATTACAGAAAGATATACCTATATCACCGTGGACACCATTATTTTGCAACATCACATCCCACCAAAGCATGTAGTATGCGGGCCCACTAGAGGAAAGGCCCCTAACGTGCTGAAGGCCTTGCCTCTCTCATGCCATTTCAACTGGTTCTTTAACATTGTAAAAATGTTTTTGAGCCTTTCTTTTTTTTAATTAAGCCCATTCTGGTTTTGGATTTGAAATGACTCAGAGCCGACATTAATTTAAATGTATTGTAGGTGTTTGAAAAAGGTATTGAAACTTACGAGTTGAGTAACTGGGATAAAGTGTCATTATCTTATTTCCTTAAGTCAAAGCATAGTTAACACTCTTCATATTGCCCTTAAGACTCTTCTTGTACTTATTTCTCATCTGTTAATAACAACTTTGGTGGTGTTCCACCCAATTGTATGAACAGGCAGACCTTGATTTGTCAATAAATAAAAATAATGCCAATAAAGGGTCTCACCCAGTGCTGGCGCCTAAGAAGCTATTGTTATTATTTATCATTTGAATGCTGGGATAAAGAGCAGTGGGTTTGGACCTCCTTTCCCTGTCTCTTTCCCTACACAGTTTGATCAGAAAGAGAAGGCCACCCTCCTGGGCAACAAAAAGGACTACTGGGATTACTTCTGTGCCTGCCTGGCCAAGGTGAAAGGAGCCAATGATGGGATCCGATTTGTCAAGTCTATCTCTGAGGTAAGCTGAGTGGAGCAGCCAACAACTTTGTGTCTTCCTTTTGCCTGCTTGAAGCAGCTCTTGCAGAGACCTTTGCCACGGACAGCTAAATGAGGAAGTGGGAGTTTATAAGTGGTAAAGAAATCTAGTCAAGGTATACTCAACGCCCATTGTTGCAGTGGCTCAAGCTTGGGGAAACCACTTCAGTGAGTGTTTACCAAGAGGAAGAATGCTGAGTCCTGAATGTACCTTAGGCCACAACCTACATGTTACCTAACAGGGTGGCCTGTTCACATTGTAAGTCTGCTAATGGCAGCCCTTGAGGTGTGCAGCATAGGATAGCTCCATCTTTTTAAAAAAGCTCATTTTCTTAGATGAAATTTTTAGCGTTTGCTAGGCTGCTCTCCCTACAGTTTGCCCAGGAAACTTAGATTTGAAATGAGAATGATGTGGGATCTCAAGAGACGTTTCTTAAAATAGTGATGAAAGTTTCTTGAAACTTTCTACATTCAATTCTGAGCCCCTCAAGCGCAAAATGCCATGGCTTTGCTGTTTCACAAAACTCCAGAACAACAAATACAAACGCATACTTCACGTACACACTCACACTCTCCTCTCTGCTTATTTTCCACCCTCAACCTCCAGAGAGTCTTTCTTCTCTTTCATCAGCCTTGTCCATCCAAGAGTGAAGAACTTTGCCTATCAGGGAGCGGGTAAACCCCTAGATTTAGGACAGGAAGTTTGTACATTTCATCTTTCTTTTCAGTATCTCTTCAGTAAGTATGAAGTCACTTTAAAGTCAACACACCTGCTGCTTGGCTGGCTGCCCACAAATGCCACAGCCTTAGGTATTCTGGGAAGGGCTCCTGACCAACCACACCAGCTGTAGCTGGATGACTTTCTTCTTATAGAGGGTGACGGTGTTAGATATGCTGATATCAATGGCTGGACATTTCCCACCATCTGCACCCTCTGACATCTGAGAAGATGAGGAAGGATCCTGGCTCTAAAGGGCTGCTTCTGCGAGTTTCTTTATTGTCTATGTTACTGTGGGTGCGCCTTGTGAGGTCTTGCCCGGTGGGATACTTGGGTCCATAAGGTAGAGCAGTATTTTAATTTTAATGCATCATAAATGTGGAAGGGGTTCTCTTTGTCACTGTCCTCTCGTCATTCCTCAGCTGCCACATCAGAGCAACTAAAGCCTTTGGCTTTATGACTTTGGACAGCTGAAGTCTGGAAATAAATTTAGTTTTAATCCCCATTCCCCAGGATTATGAAATGCTTGCTAAAACATATCTACTTTTTGGCTAGTTTCTTCTGCTTTTCTCACAATGCAGACAGATCTTTAGACAGTTTGAAGCCATGGAAACTGACTTTCTAGAAGCAAAAAGCATTCCTTGCTTGCATGAACGTTGGTGTTTTAGTGGCTAGCATGGGCTCTGCTTCCCGTAGGATCCAGTTGTTTGCTCTCTGATGAAGAATGCTCTCCGGGGCATCTTAGGTTGGAATGGCTTGGAAGATCCCTAGGGTAAGTGAGTTGCTAGGTACTTAGTTAATTTTAATAGTCAAGTGGCCGCCTGGGTCTTTAAGTGAGAGGGTAAGAGTTATTGGATAAGCAGCATTCGTAGGCCCCCTCAGACCTCTTTGAGGTAGCAGGAAGCTATTTAGGCTAAAATATGTGAAGGTTCTAAGAAGCCATTTCTGGAGGTTCAGTAGGGGCTCAGCTTGGACTGTGTTTCACTGTGATGAGGGGGTAGTTCGGCGTCAGGCTCGTGGCACCATGGCCTGGTTTAAAGCAGAATCAGCTCTCACGTACCGTGCAGATTTTCTGTCTTTTGCTGCCATTATATTGCTTCTCAGGATAGTGTATATGGGTGCTGATTATAGAAGCTAAAAAAAATTAAGGAATTAGGTAATGAAAGCGGACCCATAATCTGAAAAATAAAAAGGCCATGCAACATTTTATTTTGCAATACAAAGGAACTATTGTTCCCTTCCCCAAAGGATGTTTAAAAATACCTTTAATATAAATAGCTCCCTTTATAATCAATTCAGTGAATGGGCCTTTTAATGATTAAAAGTATAGCCTCAACTGTTAACCATTAAAGAAGTTTTGATGTTCTAAAGGCCAATATAATGGTAAGTTTGCCAAAAATAAGGACAAGCTCCTATCTTTGGGAGCTTACAGACCTGGGCTGTTATGTCAGTGTCTTATGAAATTCTGCAGGGTGTGTTTTTGTACAGTTGACATACTTCATTTCATAATGCCTTGCTCAGCTCTTCCCAACTGCCTCAATTTCCTGGTTATCACCACTAAACACTTTGTTCTTACCTCAGTCATCAGTAGAAAACTGATTTAGACAGGATATACCATCCAGATTCTCCCCCGCACATCTGCCAAGATCGGCTATCTGCAGACGTCATGGTGGTTTTTGTAAAGCCAGCAAGTCAGGCTGCTGCCTTCACTCACTTCCAGGTATCCTGGCTGTACCCAAAACCCACAAAACACACATGTGGAAATGTCTTAAAGCTTCTGTAGTTCAAGGGCTTTAATACCTTTTACTTTTTTCTTTTCTTTTCTTTTTTTTTTTTTTTTTTGAGACAGAGTCTTGCTCTGTTGCTAAACTTGAGTGCAGTGGCACAATCTCAGCATACTGCAACCTCCACCATCCAGGTTCAAGCGATTCCCCTGCCTCAGCCTCCCAAGTAGCTGGGACCACAGGTACCTGCCACCACTCCCAGCTAATTTTTTTTTTTTTTTTGTAGAGACAGGGGTTTCACCAGGTTGGCCAGGTCTTGATCTCTCAACCTCGTGACCCATCCGCCTCGGCCTCCCAAAGTGCTGGGATTGCAGGTGTGAGCCACCATGCCCAGCCAGTACCTTTTTATTTTTAAAAACCACATACTATGGTATCATTTCCTTGAGTCAGCAGTAAGAAGACATATAGCTCTGAGCTAAAAGGTGCTATGTACCAGGATGTTTACCCCATTGTGTTGGGAAATATTTAGCTCTGAACTAAAAGGTGCTATACACCAGGATGTTTACCCCCTTGAGTGTTTCCTGATGCAGTATAGTGTCAGAATTACAATCTGAATAGTGTGAGGTATTGGAACCCTCTTTGGCAAACCACTGCTATCCCTTCCCACACCACATATACATACTTTAAATATTTCTGACTTTTGAAGGGGTGGGGAAGATATTGGTCCCAGCTTACCCTACCCAGAGCCAGACCCTGACAGAGCAGGTGCATGTGGTACGTCAAGAGGTTTTGAATTCCTGCCTGCTTTCTTGAGCTTCTGGGCTGACCTATCAGGAATATGAATCCTAATTTGCAAACTTGTCCACGTGTCTTCTGTGGCTGTCCCCTTTATTCTATCTGTCTTGGCCACTGTATGCTCCCAGCTGGCAGAGCCCTGCTTTGCAGACTCATGGCAGAGTCTTTGACCAACATATCCCATCTCCATCACAACAAGCTTTTGAGTGGTGAATTTAAGCCTCAAAACAGTTCCAGTCACGTCTTCTCTTCCAAATTGGTTTTTAGGTAGAGGCTCTATGGGGAGAGGTTTTGAAGGCAGGCCTGCACCTGGGCCTTCCTATGCCATCCATGCCAAACTTGTGAGACAGACCCATATCCATCTTGTCCTTAGCACAGTGTGATTGAGCTGCCTAGAGACACCCCTGGTCTCACTCTGGGCTCCTTCTGACTCCATGTAGTGATTTGGCATATCTGGAAAAGAACAGGAAATCCAACCAGGAAAGCATTGGCAGACTTGTGGATGTTACTGATGGTTTCACAGAACACAGATGAGGCAGTTACATGGCCAGCAAGACTTTTTACAGGTCCCCTGCACTCACGCACGCACCTTCTGCACATGCATCGGCCAAGCCCTTTAGGCCCTTACCCTGCACCTCTTCCCCCAGTACCTTAAAAACAAAGCAGCATTAGCTGAGCTGAGACCATCTCTTCCTTCTCAAGCTAACTTCTGATGAGAGAAGCCTTTCATTTACCTACCTCTAGGTTTTACTCTAAAATAGAACTGAGTTTTACTTGGTTTTCTGACTCCAAACCCAGAGATTCTGATAGAGCGGAGAGAAAGTGACATTCCAATAGAATCCACAGATGTTTCCAAGCCTCTCGTTATTATATCTTCCTTGATAAGTTTGCTGGAGTCTGCAGATTATTCTTAGATGAAGGCCTGCAAGTAGTTCAAGCCACTTCAAGCCTTTCTCTCGATATAGCATTTGAATGCTGGTATCAAATGTATTGTGTCCTTTGAAGGACAATGTATAGGGTAGAATTGGGTGACATTTTCTGCCATGTATCTGCTTTTCACAAGCCATCTATGAGACCAGGTCTGTATTTGGAGTTAGGCTAACAGCTCTTTGGCTTTATGTGATCTGCCTTTTCCAGCTCCGAACATCCCTGGGGAAAGGAAGAGCATTTATTCGCTACTCCTTGGTGCACCAGAGGTTGGCAGACACCTTACAGCAGTGCTTCATGAACGCCAAAGTGACCAGGTAAATACAGGACATGGCTGAGGTTTAGCACCATCCCATGCAGAAATGAACTAAAGTTCATTAATAATAATGACGATAATTATTCAATAATAATACTGTAACAGCAGTGCTCATTTGTGTCCCCCGTGACACCTGCGGACTCCTTCCACATCTGTCATTGTCTTCCACCCCTCCTCCCAAAGTCCTTGACACGTGGGCAGGTAGCACTGAGTTTTTATAGGTAAGTGAGGCTTGGCAGGGCTTAATGCCTTTCTCTAGGCCTCACTCATTGCTCTCTTAACTCCTGATACCAGGCGTTTTCCCTGGTGGATGGCATGTCCTTGGTGCCAGCACTACTGGACAGGTAGTTTACAGCCTCAGCCTCTCAGCAGAATCACCTGTGGGGTTTTTAACACTACTGTGTCTGAGTCCTCACCTGGCATACCAAATGAACACCCACTGGGGTATCTGTACTCCCTGGAGACTGTGGTGGGCAGTCAGAACTGGGAGCCACTGCTGCAGATCACAGGTCAGGTGAGTGGTCAGCCTTTGAGCAGGTAGTGCTGAAGCCTCAGCAGGGAAGATAGAAGGAAGGAGAGAGGCAGGCGTTGAGTCTATAAAGGGGAGAATGGGTGTCAGCTTAGAAGCTGCAAATCAGGTACCAGTCAACTAAACTTCTTTGGGTTTTCCAGCATCTCTTGACTGGCCTCTTTCCGTTTGAATACTCCCTGGGAGTATTCAAAGAAATCGCTTTTGAATCTAAAAAAACTACAAAGGGAAAACCTTTTGTTTCATTATGTCATCTTAAAGATTGATTTGCACAGAGATGTACTTGTATTTCTCATGCATGTGACAGGCCTTGTGATTTGACATGAGTTCAAAAAGTTTGCATATTTGATTTGAAGGTTATTTTGTTTTAGATATTTGGTGAAGATGCATAGACAACTTAATCACCGTTCACAGACAATAATGTCTCACTTTTTTGCACAGGCGAGAGTGCAGTGGCACTATCATAGCACACTGTAACCTCAAGCTGCTGGGCTCAAGTGATCTTCTTACCTCAGCCTCCGAGTAGCTGGGACTATAGGCATTCACCACTGTGCCTGGCTAATTTTTTACTTCTTGTAGAGACAGGGTCTCACTGTGTTGCCCAGCCTGGTCTCAAAATTCCTGGGCTCAAGTGAGCTCCCTGCCTAGGCCTCCCAAAGTGCTAGGATTACAGGTGTAAGCCACTATGCCCAGCCATCTTTTTCATTTTTGGGGGTGGGTGGCTAGCAGGGGGAAGAGGGTCTTACCCTGTCACACAGACGAGTACAGTGGCACAATTATGGCTCACTCTACCCTCTACCTCCTGGGATCAAGCAGTCCTCCTGCCTCAGGCTCTTGAGAAGCTGGGACTACAGGTGCATGCCACGATGCTCAGCTATTTTTTTATTTTTTTGATAGAGATGGGATCTGTTGCCCACTCTGGCCTTGAACTCCTAGGCTCAAGCTGTCCTCCTGCCTCAGCTTCCCAAAGTGTTTGGATTACAGGCATGAGCAACCGTGCTAAGACCCATATTTTAAAAATTCTTGTTACATTGCCTGAAATGAAACAACTGCTACCTCAAAATGCAGATAACATTTATTTTATTTTTTTTCTCACCCTGCCTTATGGTGCTGAAACATTTCTGAATAGTTTGTTCCTTGGCTCTTAAATTGGTATCTAAATTAGCAGTGAGTTTAGTGTCCCATATTTAGCTCTGAAAATGAAATAGAAGGTAATCTTTCAAAAAGGAAGTTTTCCTTCTCCTACAATAGCCCTTTCTTGGCAAGTAATTGACATTTAAGGTTTCCCATATCCTTTTTGAGAAGTAGATATGATATATATAATAAATGAATAAGCATCCAGATCATTACAGTAATTTCTTTGAAGAAGAGCAAGCTTATTTGAGAGTTATGTGCTTCTACTGTGAAAGTGAAATTGGTTTGTGTGCCTGTGTCTTTTAATTTAGTAACCTGAGTTGGAATCCGATGAGGCAGAGCCACACTGCGAGGACTGATTAAATCACTCTTTCTTTATTGTTATTACTCTTATAATTGACATGTCTTATGTTTTTCTGCAGTGACTGGTACTATGCAAGAAGCCCCTTTCTGCAGCCAAAGCTGAGCTCGGACATTGTGGGTCAACTCTATGAACTGACTGAGGTTCAATTTGACCTGGCATCGAGGGGCTATGACTTGGATGCTGCCTGGCCAACATTTGCCAGGTACTTTGAAGGATTGCTTGGTTTAAAAGACAGGAAAAGAGACATTTTGAAGTTTTGAAGATTGCCATCGGTCTACTCAAAGCAATTTTGCTTGCTCAGTAAATTACATAAAACTGTTCAACTCTTATACCAGCTCCTTTTACAGACTTTTTTGAATCATGACTAACAATAACATCTGAAGGCTCCAACCTTAAACCAATCTGATGGGCCAGGGCATGAGTCAGTGGAGATGCATATTGCAAAACCCAAGGCTTTAAATTTTGTTTAAGGCACTTGTTGTTATGGGCATTCGGGGAGGAGTGGCCTTTTTCCCCTGCCTATTCTTACTGAGCATTACAAAAGCCTCCTAAGCAGTAGGAGAGGGAGTGGAAGCCACAGCTTGTCCACCTAAGTGTTGCAGGAAAGGTTGCTGCATTTTTGTTTCTTCTTTTTTTCTTTTTTGAGACCATCAAACCAGCCATATCTTACACCAATGTGGCACTCACATATCACCATCACCAGAGTCCTTACATCAGCTCCAGGAAGGAAGTGTGAGGAATAGGCTCAGAGGATCAGGGGACTTGACAAAGTCACCCAGCTGGTGGGCAGCAGGCCTGGGACACCTGACGGGTTGAACTCAAGTCCAGCATTCTTTGTTTTGTTTTGTTTTCTGTTAATAAGGCTTTTAAAATTTAACATTTATATTTTTTATTAGGCGACACTTCACATATAGAGAAAAGTAGTGAATATGTTAGTCACATGAAAACCACCAGGATTTAATAGCTTACATTTTGCCATATTCAGATGTCCTTTTTTAATTTTTTGTAGAGATGGAGTCTTGCCATTTTTCCCAGGCTGGTTTGAATTCCTGGGCCCAAGCAGTCCTCCTATCTTGGCCTTCCAAACTGCTGGGGTTACAGGTGTGAGCCATCATGCCCGACCCAGATATTCTTTTTAAAACTTTTGCGTTTTGAAATCATTTCAGAATTATAGAAAAGTTGCAAAAATAGTACAAAGTACTCAAAGTACTCATCTGTCCTTCACCCTGATTCTGTAGTTATTGATATTTTACTATAATTGTTTATCTTTTTTCTATTTACATGTTGATTTATTTCCTAAGCCTTTTGAGAGTAAATTACAGACTTGATCCTCATTTCTCTTAAGTACTTAATTGTGTATTTCCTAAAATCAAAGGACATCCTCTTCTATGACTCAGTACAGTTATTAAAATCAGAAAATTAACGTTGATACAATACTGCTATCTCATCTACAGACCTCATTCAAATTTTACAAATTATCTCAATAATGTCTCTCATAATCTAAGATCTAATCTCAGA
Organism: Sapajus apella; assembly: GCF_009761245.1. Classification (NCBI taxonomy): domain Eukaryota; kingdom Metazoa; phylum Chordata; class Mammalia; order Primates; family Cebidae; genus Sapajus; species Sapajus apella. The sequence goes on from NW_022436978.1 coordinate 2,291,606, forward strand.
TCACATGTTAATTGTTAATTCATTAATTGCTAAGCCTCTTTAGTCCCCTTTAATTTGGAAGGGTTTTTCAGTCTTTGTCTTTCATAACATTGACATTTTTGAAAAATACAGGCCAGTTACTTTGTAAAATGTTCCTTAGTTTGAGTTTGTCTGATGTTTCCTCATTGTTGGATTTAGGTTAAGCATTTTTGGCAGGAATACCTCAGATGTTGTGTCCTTGTAAGCACGCTGTATCTGGAGGCACACAACATTGATTTGCTAATGAGGTTAACCCTAGTCATCTGGGTAAGGCAGGACTTGGCAGGTTTCTTCAAAAGTTACTATTTCTCCCTTTGTAATGAATATGTATCTTATGGGAAGACACACTGAAATTACATTATTATCCTTTTTTCTCTTAAATCTGTCATGTATTAGTTTTAATACTATTTGATAATTCTTGCCTGAAGCAGTTACTACCATCATCATTACCAGAGTGATTTTCTAACTCCATTGTTCCTTTTACATTGTTAGTTGGTGTTCTTCTGTGAGGAATATCTTTTCCTTTTTCCCCGTTTATTCATTTACACCAGTATTGACTCGTGGATTCTTATTTTATTCAATACAGTCCAGTACATTCTGTTACTGACATTATTTATTTTGAAGCTTAAATTATCCCATTTATCCAATTATCCCAGTGGGAGCCCCTTCAGGCTGGCTCTTGTGGGGAGGTTTAGTTATGTCTGATACTTTTTTTAAGAAATAAAATATTATCGATCAGTTGCCATCCTTTCTCCTTTATTCCCCTTTCAGACGTAATCATGGCCCTGTAGTCATTCCCAAATCTTATGCATTAACTATTACTTGGCTATTTGTAAATACTGTGTGTGTGTGTGTGTGTGTGTGTGTGTGTATAATTTTACACATGTTGAATCGTGATATCTATACTTTTGCAACCTGCTGTTTTCATTCTGCATTGTTTTTGAGATTTTGTATCTGTTTATACATACATGCAGTTCTGTAGGTATAGAATTGCGTTGGCAAACCACAGCCCACAGGGCCATGTGGAACACAGCTTTGCCCATTTATTCACCTATTGTCCATGGCTGCTTTTACACTAGCAGTGCCAGCTGAGTGATAGAGACCATATAGCCCACAAGACCAAAATATTTACTATCTGGCCCTTTTTTAAAAAAAAGAATGCCAACCCATGGTGTAGAGAATTCTGCTGGGTGAATAAACCACATTATGTCTCTGTCCCTAGCAATGTAGAGTTGGTTTGGTTTCCCTTTTTCCAGTTACAGTGCTGCCAAGAGCATCCCCACCCGCTCCTTATGTACATATGTGACTGCCTTCAGGGAAGATACTACAAAGATCAATTGCTGGGTTGTGGAGACTAAGTTTGAAAACACAATAGTTTTAGATTTAGGAGATGATTCTGATGAAGTAAAAAATATGTTTAGTTTCCAGTGTTCCTGCTAAATGAGAGTTATCACACAAGCCTCTGTATTTCTAAACCAATGCCATCCAAAGGAACTTTCTGCAATGAGGGAAATGCTCTGTATCTGCACTGTCCGGCCTGGTTATGTGACCTAGAAGCAGGCCTCCCCCTGTTGCTGTGTCATACAGAGCGGCAGCTGGCCCCACAAGCACAGTGTGACTCTTACTTAGCAAACTGACTGCTGCTTGTTCCTCACTGGCCGACAGACTGAGGGAGGCACCAAAAGCCCAAGGAAAATTTAAACCAAAAATTGGAAAATACATGTTCACTTAATTCTTTTTTGGCAGTGGGAAGAAAGCCATGATAATAAAACTCTAGCCATGGAATTCGTCTGGTACAGACCAGTGTAGCTGTGCTCCTTGGTGGAATCTGTTGGGTTTGACTTCCTTACATTCTACCTGGGAAGGCAGTCCCCTACCACCACCTGGTTGCCTCATGACCAGCAAGGGCTCCATGTGTGTATGTTTCCTGCTCTGAATACAGGTATATCTGTTTTGTGGCCCCACAGGAGGACGCTGGCCACTGGCTCTTCTGCTTACCTATGGAAACCCCCTAGCCGCAGCTCCAGCATGAGCAGTTTGATGAGCACCTACCTGCAGGTAAGGCCAGGAAGGCTGGGAATTATCTTACTGTAGTTTCTACCAGGGTATGTCCTTGCCCCTAGCAACTCAAGGGTGATGTTCTCAGACACCTGTTCTTCCAGCCACAGCTGGAAGAACCACTCAGTTATAGCCACTGTTCCCTGGAGTCTGGGTTTTTCAACCAAATAGAATCTAGGCTCTCTTAAAATTAAATTCTCTTAAATGATTTTAAAGTATTTTTTTTAAAAAGCAGTTTAGCACCAAAGTGACAGAGTCAAATCTTGACTTTCACCTACCAGCTATGACCAAGGGGAAATTACTTGACCTTCAGCTCTCTCATCCACAGGATGGTGATAATAAAAATCACTCTAGCTCATAAATGAGGGAGTGCGTGTACGGTTCTTAAGCATATGTTAATTGCTTAAGGGCTTGACATATGTGAGGGCTCAGTCAATGTTAGTAGGTAGGGGCACTTTGTTAATTTTTTTAGAAATGTGAATATATCACAGCTGTATATAGTTCTATGGAAACTGATCAGCAATAAAAAAATTAAAACGATCAATATAAGGAACAATTAAACAAAAGATTAATCTTTTACCTTATTTTGTGGCTTAATCATGCCAGGAGTTACAGGTATGGGTATGGCACAATGAATAAACAACAGCTTAGATATAATTGAATTTTTCTCAGAGACAATGTCCATTAAGGGAATCAAGCTGAAGGGGGCTGGATGGGAAATGGAAGTCTGTATCTTAGTGGAGCTCACATGGGTGACTTCATGTCTTTGCAGTGTGCTGCTAAATGTGTGGTAGATGCTTTGAGCAAAGGGATTCTTCTAGTCTTTTGAATAGTTCTTTAGACTAACCTTAGGGCAGCTAATGCCTGTATTTTTACCTCTGCTCTCATTAAACTCTAAAGGTTTTCTGAGTAACCATGTAGCTTCAGCAACACTTGTCTTTTGTGTTTTTCTCCCAGACTCAAGAGATGGCATCCAATTTTGACCTTAACAGTCCCCTAAACAATGAGGCATTGGAGGGCTTTGATGAAATGCGGCTAGAGCTGGACCAGTTGGAGGTGCGGGAAAAGCAGCTGCAGGAGCGCATGCAGCAGCTGGACAGAGAGAACCAGGAGCTGAGGGCAGCTGTCAGCCTGCAAGGGGAGCAACTGCAGACAGAGAGGGAGAGAGGGCGCACTGCAGCAGAGGACAACGTTCGCCTCACTTGCTTGGTGGCTGAGCTCCAGAAGCAGAGGGAGGTAACCCAGGCCACCCAGAACACTGTGAAGGAGCTACAGACGTGCCTGCAGGCCCTGGAGCTAGGAGCAGCAGAAAAGGAGGACTACCACACAGCCCTGCGGCAGCTGGAGTCCCTGCTGCAGCCCTTGGCACAGGAGCTTGAGGCCACACGGGATTCACTGGGCAAGAGGAACCAGCATTTAGCCAGCATCCCAGACTGGCTGGCTATGGCTCAGCAGAAGGCTGATGCGGCACCAGACACAAAGGGCCAGCAAGAACCCATTCCCAGTGATGCGGCTCGGGAGATCCAGGAGCTACAGGAGAAGCTTCGAGCCCTGGAAAGGGAGAGAACCAAGGTTGAAGAGGTCAACAGGCAGCAGAGTGCCCAGCTGGAGCAGCTGGCCAAGGAGCTGCAGCTGAAAGAGGACGCCCAGGCCAACCTGGAGCGCCTGGTGAAGGAGGTGGCCCCACTCCAGGAGGAGTTGTCTGGGAAGGGACAGGAGGCAGACCAGCTCTGGCGACGGCTGCAGGAGTTGCTGGCCCACTCAAGCGCCCGGGAGGAGGAGCTGGCAGAGTTGCGACGGGAGGAGAAACAGCGACAGGAGGAGAAGGAGCTGCTGGAGCAGGAGGTAACATCTCTGACCCGGCAGCTGCAGTTCCTGGAGACCCAGCTGGCACAGGTGAACCAACATGTGAGTGACCTGGAGGAACAGAAGAAGCAGCTCATCCAGGACAAAGACCGCCTGAGCCAGAAGGTGGGTGTGCTGGAGCAGCTTGCTGGGCAGCCCGGCCCAGAACTGCCAGTGGCAGATGAGAAGAATGAGACCCTGGTCCCTGTGAACTCCCCTCTGCAAGTGGCCTGTGGGAAGCCGGAGGAGGAGCAGAGGAGCCTGCAGGGGGCACAGTTAGACGATACCAAGGTGCAGGAGGGCAGCCAGGAGGCAGAGCTCCAGCAGGCCAACAGGGAGCTAGAGAAGGAGCTACAGAATGTGGTTGGGCGTAACCAGCTCCTGGAGGGCAAGCTGCAGGCCCTGCAGGCCGATTACCAGGCTTTGCAGCAGCGGGAAGCAGCCATCCAGGGCTCCTTGGCCTCCCTGGAGGCGGAGCAGGCCAGCATCCGGCACTTGGGCGAGCAGATGGAGGCAAGCTTGCTGGCTGTAAGGAAGGCCAAGAAGGCCATGAAAGCCCAGGTGGCAGAGAAGGAGGCCGCTCTGCAGAGCAAGGAGGGTGAGTGCCAGCAGCTGCGGGAGGAGGTGGAGCAGTGCCGGCAACTGGCAGAGGCCCGGCACAGAGAGTTTAGGGCTCTCGAGAGCCAGTGCCACCAGCAGACCCAGCTGATCGAGGTCCTCACAGCAGAGAAAGGCCAGCAGGGAGTTAGCCCACTCCCCGACAGTGAAGCCCGTGAGCTGGCTGCGCAGCTGGCTGTGTCTCAGGCGCAGCTGGAAGTCCATCAGGGAGAGGCCCAGCGGCTGCAGGCTCAGGTGGTGGACCTGCAGGCTAAGATGCGGGCAGCTCTGGATGACCGGGACAAGGTGCAGAGCCAGCTGAGCATGGCTGAGGCAGTCCTGAGCGAGCACAAGACACTTGTGCAGCAGCTAAAGGAACAGAATGAAGCCCTCAACAGGGCCCATGTCCAGGAGCTGCTGCAGTGCTCAGAGCGTGAAGGGATGCTGCAGGAGGAGAGGGCCGGTGAGGCCCAGCAGAGGGAGGAGGAGCTGCGGGCCCTGCAGGAGGAGCTGTCCCAGGCCAAATGCAGCTCTGAGGAAGCACAGCTGGAGCACTCTGAGCTCCAGGAGCAGCTGCACCAGGCCAACACGGACACAGCCGAGCTAGGCATCCAGGTTTGTGCATTGACCATGGAAAAGGAACAGGTGGAGGAGGCACTGGCCCGTGCTGTCCAGGAGCTCTGGGACTCCAAAGAGGCAGCCTCAAGGGAGCGAGAGAGCCTGGAGTGCCAAGTAGCTGGGCTGCAGCAAGAGAAGGAGAGCTTGCAGGAGAAGCTGAAGGCGGCCAAGACAGCAGCCAGCTCACTGCCTGGCCTGCAGGCCCAGCTCGCCCAGGCCGAGCAGCGGGCCCAGAGCCTCCAGGATGCTGCACACCAGGAGCTTGACACCCTCAAGTTCCAGCTGAGTGCTGAAATCATGGACTACCAGAGCAGACTTAAGGTAATACTAGCTTCAACCACTTGAGCTCTACCCATCTCCCTGAGCAGGCCTGGTGGGTCCATGGAAGGATGATGCACCTTCAGCCATGAGGCAGGTGATGGCTGGAGAATGTACTGTGGATGCAGGCATACACCTCTTGGTCCTGTCCTGCCATCACAACTCACAGTAGCATCTTTTTCTCTGTGGAAACACTTTAAGACAGAATATTGGGAGTGATGCCTTAGCCCAGAAGTCTAAACTCAAGACCATTGCAAACAAGATTAGCCCACACAGAAGTTTTTAAAATTAGTAGCCAACATTGAAAGAGCAGAGTGTTTACAAATACAGTTTGAGGGCTTCTTTTGAAACCTCAGAAGATCTGAAAGCCTGCGTCCTCACCCCACCCGCTCCCTGTGGCAGCTGAAGATAGTCAGCAGGAGCCTGAGGGTGGCTGCCCACTTTAAAGGAGGCACACATCCTCAGGACTTTTCCTTACATTCGTTTCTGTACTTGCCCAGCTCCCCTGGGCATGTGAGTGTGAGAGCCCTGACTTAGCCTCCAAAACCCCTGCAGTGAGCCAGCAGTTCACAGCTGCTCACGTCCTGTCTCTGGGTTCTTAGTGAATAACCAACCCCATCAGGTGCTCTCCTGACAGCAGGTGCAGGGTAGGGAACCAACTCACTTAGTTTTACAAGGCCCTTGGAACAGACAAGTTAGTGAGATGAGCAGTTACTGTGTGCCTTTGATAGTGCACAAAGATGAGGAGTTAAAGATGGTTACGAGTGAAGACAGGCAGAGTGGCCTGGGACTTTGATTTCTAGGGCTCGCCACTAATCTGCCTGCGTCAAGGTCTGTGTACTCTCAGGCTACTCCTAATTGTCCTCTCTCAGGCAGCTCCACCACACCACCAGAGGTGTGCCTCCGCACCCAGTGCCGCCCCACCCGTGAAACTCCTTGTGGCTCATAGCCAACTTTTTCCCTTGCAGAAATTAAGTTCTAAATTTGGGGACCAGGCTAAGTCTCTTTTCCTAGTAAGCTTGAAAGTGTTTCGTTATTAATAAGCCCAAGGCTCATTGAGGAGCCAGTTTGCCTGGAAAAAGAGAAAGGTAGCTTGGTTTTATCTGTTTAGGTGATGGGGCTGAGGGATCCTCAGAGCAAAGACCTTACCTTTATGATCTCTTTCCTGTCCTCTCTAGAATGCTGGCGAAGAGTGCAGGAACCTCAGAGGCCAGCTTGAGGAGCAAGGCCGGCAGCTGCAGGCTGCCGAGGAAGCTGTGGGGAAGCTGAAGGTAGGCCTTGGTGGTGTGGACCTGTCAGGGAGAGGACATCCGATGTGATTTTGACTGGACCATTTAAGAGGGCTCCCTGCATACCTCCAAATTCTTAGGCTGAAGCCATCCTCAGTTCACCTTTGTAGACACCCTCAGTTTGTACCTGACCCCCTCCATTCCCTGGACACCTGGCTGGAGCTGCCAAATACAGAAAGGAAATAAGTTGTCCTCTTTGGCTATCTCTATGGGTGATCGCCAGCCAGTGATTCTAAACTTGGCGGGCGCAGGAGTGGCACTGGTCCCACAGTCTTCAGAGCAGTGACTTGTTCAAGTGAATCCTGCTCCCTGCCACCCCTGCTTTTAACATCACCCTGGAAATTCTGATACCTGCCACCTGCCAACTACCACAACTAGTTGCAGTTGAGACCCCACAGATATAGAGCAGAGGTTCTTGGCCTCTTGAACTTAATAGAAAACAACCCTCCATTTAGAAGTGACCCAGCCAGATGGGGTGGATGGCATACCAGTCACTTTATGGTACGTTGCATGGGCTTCTGCAAGCTGAGTGTCTCCTCCCTGTTGTCCTGTGCCAGGCCACCCAAGCAGACATGGGAGAGAAGCTGAGCTGCACCAGCAACCACCTTGCGGAGTGCCAGGCAGCCATGCTGAGGAAGGACCAGGAGGGGGCTGCCCTGCGTGAAGACCTAGAAAGGTTAGTCACAGTCCACCTACACGGCTGTCGGTACCCTTCAGGGAAGGAGTGTTTGGTCCCGTCATTTAGAAAGTCAGTCACTCATACTAGGTTTAGGAAGTCCTTTTGCAAGAAAAGCCACAAACTCAGAAAGTGCTTATGCTCAGAAAGCGTGTGCCACAAAGAACCTGGCTGCCTGCCCATCAGAACCTATACATGGCTAAGGCACCTTTCTCCTAATTCGATTGTCTTCTCTCTGGCATGTCGCAGTGCATACTTCAGTAACGGCAAGCTTTGGAAAAACTAAAATGAAATGAAAGTTAGATCATAAAAATGTAATTAGTTAACAGCATATATTTAAATAATGCTGAAAATGTGGCAGGCTCTGTTTTAAATATGTTGCATACATTGACCCAGTTAATCCTCCTAATGGTCCTGTGAGGAAAGTATTATCATTTATCCCCATTTTATGGATGAGGAAGATGAGTGTGCCAAGGACCAGGATCAGCCTGTCTTTGTGCAGACTCTCTGATGCCCTATCTGTGGAGAGCAGATCACTCTGCCACCCCAAGGCCTCCTTGACCCCCCTCATCATGAGGCTTGGGGCCACGTGGAGTTGTGAGCCTAAGTCCACCATGTGGTTATGGGACGCAGCTAGTTGAGCCAGGACCTGATTAAAAAAAGGTTTAGCAGGGAGGCAGAGTTGCTGGAATTGAATTGCATGTGTGCTACCAGCAAAGATAAGCACACCAAACTGTCCCAAGTCTCTGACTTTTCTATTTATCAATTACCTCTTCCCACCACCTGCCTTCTAGAACTGGGCTCTGGCTCAATGGGAGATCCAGGATCCTGGACATACATTTCTTTTCATCTTACCCTTCCAGTGTTAAGATCCTATAGGGCACTGGCTGCCTCTTAGCTAAGTCATATTCATGTGACAGTTTAAACAGAGCCTGAGTTGGTGGCATGAAAACATGCTATAACAGTGTTTTTTTTCTTTGTTTATTTTTGGTTTGGTTTTTGTTTTGTTTTATTTTTTTGAGACAGAGTTTCACTCTTGTTGCCCAGACTGGAGTGCAATGGCATGATCTTGGCTCACTGCAACCTCTGCCTCCCAGGTTCAAGCAATTCTTCTGCCTCAGCCTCCCAAGTAGCTGGGATTACAGGCATGTGCCACCATGCCTGGCTAATTTTGTATTTTTAGTACATGTTGGTCAGGCTGGTCTCAAACTCCTGACATCAGGTGATCCACCTGCCTTGGCCTCCCAAAGTGCTGGGATTACAGGTGTGAGCCATCACACTCAGCCAGAACAGTGGTTATTTGTAAGATATCAGAGCATTTGTTTCAGCTGCTCAAAGCTGCACAGTCTGTCTGCCAACTTATTTTATTTCAGTGTGTGTGTGTGGTGTATGGTGTGGGTGTGGGTGCACCTATAAAGTCATTTTGGTGGACAGGGTTTAGTAAACAACTCCCTGGCAACTTTATACTAGATGTGGAAGGGCTGCATTAGGTATAAATTAATCAGTCTCTCTGCAGAGCCCTTTGTTTAATGGAGCTTTTATTATGTCCCACTGGACCCCCCTTGGAAAACCACTGCCTTAGTGGATAACTGAGTTGAAAATGGAGTAGGTGGGGTCAGGAAGACAGCGAGATTCAGCCGGCTTCTTCTGCTGTAAACTGAGACATCCTGTAGCACCCAAAATGGAATTCCCTGGGCCTCAGGGGGCTGTCAGGTAGAACAGCTGGCAGTGCAGATTGAGACTGAGTGCTGCTGTGGGCCCAGCACCCATGCCCCGTGTAGAGTCCCAAGGACGTGTGGAAGGCAGGCCTTCCTCCGTGCGGCCACCTCCAGGAAGCTACACCTCTGTCCTGCCTGTCCTGACTCCTTTCTCATCCTGCCCATCCTCCCCATCACCAGCCCAGGAGCCTTGCCTACCAGGCTCCTCTCACAAGCTCAGCCCCTGTCCAGGAGCAAAGAAGTGCAGAGTTCTATTCACTTAGGGTGCTTCTGGCAACCTGGGGTCAGCCTGTCCTCCCTCCCAGAATGCCCCTTTGTATGTGGGGGTGTGAGGAGAGTCTCAAAAGCTAGAGACTGCATAACCTGTGAGCAGATAGTACTAAGGGGCTCCCCCACGGTGGCAGCAGTAGCACCCCTCATTAGAGTCCTGGGTGAGCCTAGAAGCCCTGGGGAAGCTGGAATTCCTGAGTAATCAAGAAAACTTACCTCTCCTCCCCCAGGACCCAGAAGGAACTCGAAAAAGCCTCAATAAAAATCCAAGAGTATTACAACAAACTTTGCCAGGAGGTGACAGACCGCGAGAGGAATGACCAGAAGATGCTCGCTGACCTGGATGACCTCAACAGAACCAAGAAGTATCTCGAGGAGCGGCTGATAGAGTTGCTCAGGTGAGTGTTGGCTCAAACCAGCAGCTGGGGTTTTCCCCACACTTGCGTTTTTCTAAAGAAATGTAGCTATTCTTGAAAGCACAGTTCAGAAATTTCATTTTCTTGCCCTCTCTCAGGAGCCCCTCTCTCCTCCTCCATCTCACTTTCCCCAGTACTAGGAGTCCCAGACTCCAGTGCCTACAGGTACTGCAGCTGATGTAAATTTGACCTGGGTCAGGAGGGGACAGTGAGAAACTGGGGACACAACTGGGCTCTGCTTCTCCACATCTGTCTTGGCTCAAAACTGCCAGACCACCTTACTTCTCAAGAGAAGATGGAAACCTGGATTTTCATGTGAAATGTCCTGATTTTGTAATGTTGGCAAGTCATTCAAAACTTCTTTTAACTTTTCTTTATGGAAATTTTCGAATATACAAAAATGGAATCATGTAATACACCCCTAGTTACCTGTCACCCAGCTTCAATAGTGTTTAGCTCAGGGCCAGTCTTGCTTCATCTGTAGACCCACCTGCTTTTTCACCTTCCAAGATTATTTCAAAGCAAATCCCAGACATATCACTTCATCCGTAAATATTTCAGTATGTATCTCTCCAAGACAAGGGCTCTTTTATTTTATTTTTCTTTATTTTATTTATTTATTTCGAGACAGAGTCTCACTCTGTTGCCCAGGCTTGAGTGCAGTAGCATGATCTCGGCTCACTGCAACCTCTTCCTCCTGGGTTCACGCCATTCTTGTGCCTCGGCCACCTGAGTAGCTGCAATTACAGATGCGTACCACCACCGGCTAATTTTTGTATTTTTATTAGAGACAGGGCTTCACCATGTTGGCCGGGCTGGTCCTGAATTCTTGGCCTCAAGTGATTTGCCTGTGTCAGCCTCCCAAGTGCTGGGATTACAGGCACGAGCCACCATGCCTGGCCCAGAACTCTCCATTTTAAACAACCACAGTGTCCTTATGACATCTTAAAAAATGAAGTATAATTTCTTAATATCATCAAGTATCTAGTCAGTTTCAAATTTTTCCCAGTGCCTTAGAATTTTTTTAGGTCATTCTAATCAGGATCTAAATTAGATCATCTACTGCCATTGATGTGTCTCTTACATCCTTTTTAGTCTATGGGGTTCCCTACCATCTCTCTACTTTTGCTGATTGCATCCTTGTGATGTCATTTAACACGATCATCCATCCCTTGCATTTCCTATGAGTCCATAGTTACAACTATTGCAGTGGTTCTCAATCCTGGCTACGTATTAGAATCACTAGGGAAGTCATTTAAAAATGCGCATGTCCAAGCCCCACCCCAGCTAACTGAATTGCAACTTCCAGGAGTGGGACCCTGACACCAGTGAGCCAGAGTTGAGGACCATCATTCTACTAGTATCTTGCGTAGATTCAGGTTCAAAATTTTGGCAAGAAGCCTTCATACAATTGATTTGTAGTTTTGTGTCTTTCCTTCAAGAGGCACATGCAATCTGATTAGCCCTCTTTTTGTGATGTTAGCAGGACCATGGATCAGCAAGGCCTAGACCTGCTAATTCATTAAGTTTTGCAAAACAGTGATATTAAAATTATAACCAAGTTGAAGGTTTAAAAACTCTGCCTTCTTATCATCACTACACAGAGTTATGACCCAAGGTATTTGTGACCTGAGGAGTGTGGTGGAAAACCCCCAGCTCCTGGCAGCATTCCACATTCCCAAAGTGTAGGTGGATCAGCCTAGAGAATGAGGCTGCTTCAGAGAACGAGTCTTCCTACTTCCTGACAGTTTCAGCCGTCCTTGAAAAAGCCATTCAAGCCCATGTTCAAGCTTATTTATTTAGTACAAACGATCTGTGGTTGGTTGAGAGTTCCTGGTCAGTGATGGAGCCTGTCTCTCTCAGGACCTGAGTGGCTCGGGTGTCACATTATCAGTGGCCGCGGTGCTGCTAGGGCCGCATTAGCCCTCAGGTTGCCAGCTGGGGCTCCATACGAGAAAGAACTAAACTTCAGAAACCGTCAAGCTTGAAAATGCTCATTAATTTCCCTGAGGAAGCCTCTGTTCACATCCTCCCCCTCCAGGGCATCAGGCACATTCTGACACTGCCAGACCTTTCTGGAAAGCCTCACACTTCTTTCGTTCTGGCTTCCTGGAATGACCTTACCATCTCTCTGAGGGGCAGAGGAGGCTAACATCTGATCAGATTTTCACGCTAGGAAATCTTTGATCTTCTCCACTGATTAACTATTACTTGGACCAACCGTAGAAGCATAAAGGACCCCAAGCACATTAAGATTTGGGTGGGGAGTACATTCATGGTCCTTGGACTTAGGGCACACAGAGTCAGCATGACAGTATGTTTTAGCCTGAACTCCCAGTGGTCCTCAGCACTGTTGTTTAGGTGCCTGAGTAGTGCCCTCGTTGCTGCTGACAGCTCTTTGCAGTTGACAGTGCCTTCTGTGTACATCTTTTGCCTCCTGTGCGTTCTCATTCATGTGGTGTCACTTAAGTGTGCATGTTGGGGGAGATGGAAGAGACCTAGCATGGGCTAGGGCATATTTACAAGGTGAAAGTGAATTTTCTTTCTATGACTTAGGAAATGTCTTTCGAAATGAAACAAGATCGTCCTATTGGTTTCATGGATTCTCTCTGCTTTTCTTCCAATGGGGTTTTGTCCCAGGGACAAGGATGCTCTCTGGCAGAAGTCTGATGCCCTAGAATTCCAGCAGAAGCTCAGTGCCGAGGAGAGGTGGCTTGGGGACACGGAGGCAAACCACTGCCTCGACTGCAAGCGGGAGTTCAGCTGGATGGTGCGGCGGCACCACTGTAGGTCAGCAGGGGGCTCATGGGCTGGCACCAAAACCCTGGCGGGGCCCAGGACCAGAGCAGACAACTCTGAAAGAGGACTCTGTGATAGGTGTTGGCACTCTGTAATAGATGTTGGCACCATGGCTGGTATTTAGGAGGAGCACATTGCATTTTGGCTTTAAGGGAACCAGGTGAGGAAGGTGTATTAGTTGGGATCCTAGCAGAACATTCAGGGCTCCCTGAAAGGGAAGAACTAAATACAGAGATGTGGATGGAGTTAGTGGGGCCCACAGGGGTGGGGCATACCCAGAGGCTAGCAGTTCTTCTACCATTCCTCAGCCTATAGGGACCAGAGAGGAGCAGTGTTACTGGAAGCCGACGAGAGCTGGCCTGAGGCTTCACTAGAGGAGCACAGGCAGTGCCAGGGGCACAAAAGCCAGAGAAGGTTGGTTAAAGATGAATCTTTGGCTGGGCTAGGGGCAGGTGCAGAATAATTCTCAAAGCTGTGGAGGTCTGTGGTCTCTTAGAGCCTTTGCCCCTGAGATATGGGAGGAATACCTACAAATTGGTGCCAGGGAAGGTGGGCTCAGCCACGCTTTGTCTCCCTGCCTCCCAAGACCTCAGGAAGTAAAACATTCTTTCACCAAGCTGACAAGAGGGCTTTGTTGGAATCTTATGAAATGAGCTCATGGCTACATCCTAAAGTAGGGGCAGAGCCGAGTCTGATGAGGGTCATGTGGCAGCCAGAGCACAGTTTGGGTAGTGAGCAGATCACGCAAGATCATAGTGTATCGTCCTCACAGCCTGGGCTTGTTTTGTTCCCAGGATATGTGGCCGCATCTTCTGTTACTACTGCTGCAACAACTACGTCCTAACCAAGCACGGTGGCAAGAAGGAGCGCTGCTGCCGAGCCTGTTTCCAGAAGCTCAGTGAAGGCCCTGGCTCCCCTGATAGCACTGGCTCAGGCACTAGCCAGGGAGAGCCCAGCCCTGCACTATCACCAGCCTCAGCTGGGCCCCAGGCCACAGGACACCAAGGTCAGGCCCCCGTTACTGCCTACTGTGTTCTCTAGGTGCCACCCCTGCCAAGTTGTGTCTAGTTACTGCTCAGAAGCTGAATTCAGTGTTTTCTAAACTTACATATTAAAGAGGTGCTAAAATATGTTACCACCAGCTTGACACTTTCATTTTGACGTGCTTAGGATTGAAAGAGAATTGAAAAGGGAATAACTTTCTCCTGGTAAGATTCAGTGTGGTTTTTGAAAAGGGAATAACTCTCTCCTGATAAGATTCAGGGTGGTTTTATTTATTCATTTTTTTGAGACGGAGTCTCACTGTCACCCAGGCTGGAGTGTGGTGGTGTGATCTCGACTCACTGCAACCTCCACCTCCCTGGTTCAAGCAATTCCCCTGCCTCAGCCTCCCAAGTCAGCTGGGATTACAGGCACGTGCCACCACGCCTGGCTGGTTTTTTTTGTTTTTTGTTTTTTGGTTTTTTTTGCATTTTTAGTAGAGATGGGGTTTAGTAGAGACCAGATGACCATGTTGGTCAGGCTGGTCTCAAACTCCTGACCTCATTATCTGCCCACCTTGGCCTCCCAAAGTGCTGGGATTACAGGCATGAGCCACCACACCTGGCCTCAGTGTGGTTTACCATGAAGTCTATGTACATCTTAATGCACATCTGTGAAATACATCCCAGGCTTTGGAAAATGCTGTCTACCAGGGCCTCAGCCCTGGCATCCAGAGTAACTCAAGGCTAGGAGTTGTGTCAGGAACCATCCACATTCTTCACTCTCTTCCTGAAGCTCGCTCTCCCTTCATGTCCAAGGAGGATGTAATCTCCTTTGTGTCCTCTCACTCAGCCCAGTAAAGGAAGTAGAGTTTGAGTTCTGCTGCATCTGCTTTGAGCATACCCTAACAGATAGACCTGGGCTGCCCTCCAGGGCACTGGACTTTGGATGTGTAGCACAGGGAGGCAGAGCTGAGAAGGCACAGGCAGAAGTGGTCTCAGCTCATCTCTGCTCTAGCCTCATTGCCATTGCAATTGGTCCCTGTGAACTCCTCCTTGGCCTCTGCGTGGATGCAGGCCAGCCAGCCTTTAGAAATGCTGTCCATTCCTCTTTTGTTTGAGTGGATTACCAAGTGGTTGGCAGGCCCCATTATGTTGTTGGGTACAAAGAACTGATCAGGACAGAGAGTGTACTTGGCACAGCATTAGTTTATCTTCAAATGTTTTGCCCATTTTAAAATATTTTTTAATTACTGAATTTTGAGAGTCCTCTGTATATTCTCTATGCAAGTTCTTTTTCAGGTATGTACCTTTTTCCCACTCTATAGCTTGTCTTTATATTTTCTTTCAAAAAGCAAAAAAGTCTTCAAAGAGCAGAAGTTTATCATTTTAAGGAGGTCCAGTTCATCAGTTTTTTTTCTGTTATGGATAAATGTTTTTCTTTTTGTTGTCATATCTAGCTCAAAGACCTTCCATTGTCCCTTAGAAGTTTTATAGCTTTAGTTTATACATTTAGGACTAGGATTAATCAGTTATTTTTGTGTATGGTGAAAGGTATGAATAGAGGTTCATCTTTCTGTATATAGTTGTCCAGTTATTTCAACACCATTGATTGAAAGACTATTCTCTTTTCCTGTAGAATTGCCTTTGTACCTTTGTCAAAAATTGACCTTATTTTTTTTTATGCTGCCATGAGAAAGTAGGCAATTGACCTTATATGTGTGGATTTATATCTGGACTTTTATTCTATTCCGTTTATCTATGTGCCTATTCTTTCGCCAATACCCAACTGTTAGGATTACCATAGTTTTAAAAAGCTTCTTAAAATTAGGTAGAGTGATTCTAGTTTTGTTCTTTATCAAAGTATTGGCTATCATAGGTTTTTGTTTTTCTATATAAGTTTTAGTTATCAGTTTGTCAATTTCTACAAAAACTCCTGGTGATACTTAAATTGGAATTGCATTAACTCTGTAGTTCAGTTTGGGGAGAATTGACATCTCAATAAAATTGACTCAGTTCATGAGCATGGTATAATTTTCTATTTATTTAGGGCTTTGGTTTCTGTCAGTGGACATCATTTTAGATCCTTGTTGTCTGTTTTTCCCTTCCCTCTGCCAGCCTTACAAGGCAGGTTCAGGAGTATGGCTGGGTCTATGGAAAAAAAACAATCCCTGGCCCCCTTTTTTAGCATATGCCTCAAGCTTTCTGTTACATAAACTTGGGGCAAGAAGAACTTCCCTTCTAAAGCAGGGCCTGTCTTAGTGGTCATATGGCAGGTCCAGATAAGAACTTTAAGTTCACATGAACCATTTTTCTTGCTAACCACCCCAGGAACTATGCATGGGCTTGCCCTAACTCATTAGTGACCACAGAGTGCTAAGGTCGCTTGTTTTGATTTTTGACATTTCCCTTCTGCTCATTTTATTTATTTATTTATTTTGAGACAGAGTCTCACTCTGTTTCTCAGGCTGGAGTGCAGTGGAACAATCTCTGCTCACTGTAACCTCTGCCTCCTGGGTTTATGTGATTCTTGTGCCTCAGCCTCCCAAGTAGCTGGGATTACAGGTGCCCACCACCACATTTGGCTAATTTTTGTATTTTTATTAGAGATAGGGTTTCACCATTTTGGCTCAAGTGATCCACCGGCCTTGGCCTCCCAAAGTGCTCCCAAAATGCTTTTTTAATAAGGTTTTTCCTTTCAAATAAGGGACCTCAGAGAATACACAAGAGGTTGAAACCTCTCTAAGCCCCTGACTTTGAGAAGCCTCTTAGGTTGTGCATACCATTTCATCTGTAAGCCTTCCTCTACATTTTTGGAATGTCCCAGCAACTGTTTCTCTTAACTCTGGACAGAACAGCTGTCAGTTGAGTGACTAATTAAACTGTACCTCAGCAGCTTGTTCTGCATAGCTGCACTCCCTCACTTTCCTGAGGGCCCCTACCCAGCCTGTGCATAACAGTGTGTTGTGTCTCTTCTCTCCCGATCTGCCTCTGCTGCCCAGGAGCAATCACAGACTACAGGCCACCAGACGATGCTGTGTTTGATATCATCACAGATGAGGAATTGTGCCAGATACAGGAGTCCGGCTCCTCCTTGCCTGAGACACCCACTGAAACTGATTCTCTTGACCCAAATGTGGCTGAACAGTGAGTAGAGGTCACCTCCATTTCTTGAGTACTCATTGCAAGCCTGACTGTTGTGCTTTCTTATCAAAGAATGAGAGAAGTGAGACATTGAAAGCAGGATTGACTGTCTTTGCCTAAGGGAAGGTGCCTGAGAACAGTGCTTTGTGATCACCTGGAAGAGCACCAGCGCTTGGGGAGTGGTCAGTGTTGAGCCTTGCAGGGAGTTCCTGGGAGATGTCAGTGGCCCCTGGTTTCAGCGTCACCATTAAGGCCTGTCTTTCTTGGTTTGAGCACCTGTGTTAGTTTGCTTGGGTGCTATATAAAATACCACAGACTGGGTGATTTAAATAACAGAAATTTACCTTCTCACAGCTCTGGAGGCTGGAAATGCATGGTCAGGTGCTGGCAGGGTTGGTTTCCTGTGAGGTGCCGCTCCTTGGCTTGCAGGTGTCTGCCTCCTTACTGCTTCTTCATGTGGCTATCTCCTGTTGCACACCCCTGGTGTGTCTCCATGTCTCTCAGTCTCCTCTTCTTATAGACAGTGGTCAGATTGGATCAGGGCCCACCCTAATGGCATCATCTTAACTTAATCATTCATCTACAGGCCTAATCTCCAAATGCAGCCACAGTCTGAAGTCCTGGTGCTTAGGACTTAAGCATGTGAATAATTTGGGGTATGGGGAGACAATTTGGCCTATAACAGCAACCCTTGCTGGGCCGCCCTTGACAGTTGATCAGAGCAACATGCTGCAGTGTGCTAATGGAATGGAACATGCCCTGGGGACCACTGGACTGTGGGGGTTGGGAGAACACTGCAGGCTAATACAGTCAGGGAATGCATCAGAGCAGGGGTGTCCAATCTTTTGGCTTCCCTGGGCCACATTGGAAGAAGAAGAATTGTTTTAGGCCACACATAAATACACTAACACTAACGATAGCTAATAAGCTTAGAAAAAAATCGCCATCCCCCCCCAAAAAAATTTCATAGTGTTTCAAGAAAGTTCATGGACTTGTATGGGCCACATTCAAAGTCCTGGGCTGCACACAGCCTGTAGGCTGCAGGTTGGGCAACTTGCTTCAGAGGAAGGTATTCCAGGAAGGGAAGGAAAGGCCCAAAGTCACAGAGGCCACAGTGAGTAGGGGCTGTCTTGGGTCTTGAGTTTGGTGATGGATTGGCTTCATCTGTGAGGCTCCAGCACAGTGAGTTTAGTTCATCTTTTGGAAACACTAATCAGGCTTGGTAAGGATGCCATGAGAAAGGACGCTTGGAGTTAGTTGCAATCGTCTCTGATAGATGTGTCCTCTCAGAGGTCACTTTAGCTGCAGATAAACCCACCCAAAGCCTCAAAGTTTTAGCAGTAAGAAAAATATGGACAGGTCTATTACTTGGTGCCCTGTGGAACCCAAGGGACTTTCCACTCATCTAGCCTGCACTTTGCCCTAGTGCTGGTATTTTATGCTCCTCTTAATCAGCAACCTGTCTCCACCGAACCTTCCTGACTGCTGCAAGAATGCTGCAGCTTACAGTCAGCCTGTACATAGCAGCGTGTTGTATATGAGAGCAGGCTTTAGAAGGACAAAACAGCCACTGCAACGATGGTCTGAAGTGCTTGTTCTTCCTTGGCCCTCTCGTTTTTCTAGTATAGCTATTTTCCGACAAGCTTTTCAAGGAGAGTTTTACAAGGGCCAATTTTTAAAAACATGAATTGTATAAAGTGCCACCATATTAAAATCCCAAGAGTTTATGACATAGGACCCATAGAAAAGGAGGTCCTTGCTTGATGTTTCTCAGCCCCTGTTGTCCAACTTTAATGCAGTTTCTACAAAAAAGGCACTGGCTGTTTAGAAACTCAAGGAAGAATGTATGTGGTTCCTAGGTCCCAGACATTTCTCGACCCATTTTCTCTAGTTAAGGACATTTTATGATACTCCTGCCTCAACATGGAGATCTGCCCCTCTTTTCCTGCCCAGAATTCAGAGGACTGATCTGTCAGATTGATCATTCAGCATTTCTGCTGCATGTATTTCATCTTCATGAGGCTGCCAGTGCAAGGGACTTCAGGCCTATGAATATCTAGTGACTGAACTCACCGTGTTGTAGCTTCATGGATAAAGCTAGCCTGATCACCAAACTCGCTAGACCCAAGATTGCCTCTACTACTGCCATTTCTGTAACTTTGGGCTTTTCCTTTCCTCCCTGGGATACTCCTCCAGCCCCAACCATGTAAGCCTGCAGTGTTCTCCCAACCCCTATGGCCCAGTGGTCCCTGGGGCATGGTCCATTCCATTAGCACTAAGCTACACTCTGCCTCCACCACCTGGAAAGCTTGGTGGGTAGGTGGTAAAGTGAGCAGGACCGGGAACCTGCAGGCCTGGGAGGACATTCTGGCTTGAAAGTATCTTGCTGTCTCCTCTGGCCTGCGTGAGAAAGTGACTATCCTGCAGCTGGCTCTCTCCTCACCCCTCACCTCCCCTGCCGAGTAGGAACAAAAACAGAAGGCATTCCAACTGCTGACAAATATGTGTGGTTTTGGTCTTGGGAAATCAGGAACTGTTCCAGGGGAAGGAAACTGCCAGCATGCTGGTCCACGACCACCAAGACGGATCTGGTACTAGCTGATGGGAACCTGCAATCCCTGCACTTCTGTTTGGGTGAAGAGCCATTCTTCCAAGTCAGTTAAAGGCTGCATTGTCAGGCACCTTTTTGTGCACTAGCTGGAGATAAACACAAGTATTTCTGGTAGTGTTTTCCTACATTCTTTTTCTTCTTAAGTTTTAAGACCTAAATAAAAAACACCAAGAGTCTGAGAAAGTGTGGAAAATCTGAAGCCCTAGATTTGTGTAAGCATCCCTGGCAAGAAACTTCAAGAAAAAATAAGCAAGTCCAAAGTAAGAAGGGATCTGGGAGACCTTAAACACTAAGTCTAAATTCATGAGGAGTATCAGGCCACTTGGAAGTAGTGTTGTTGAAAGTGACTCTGTTATGCGCCTTTCTTGCACCAGCTGCTCTTACACATGACCTCACCTAGTCCCTGTGCTGCCCACCAGGGAGTGGAAATTATCATCTCATTTTATAGCCAAAGAAGCTGAAGCCTCAGGAAGCCGGATAATTTGTGGTGTTGGAGGTGCCAGAACTAGGCTTTGGACTCCTCCCTCCAGTCCACTGGCTTAAGAGTCATTCGGAAGAGTTCAGCTCTCTTCTCCCCACCCCATGTCCCTATTTTGCCCATCTTCCCGCCTCCATGTTCATGCTTTCGCACAAGTACACATTCTTGGGGCTAAGGAAGTTGCTTGCGCTGCCCCTCCTCATGGCAGAGATGGGTCAGGAAGAGGTCCCAAAGTCCAGCCTGCCAGGAAGACCTGGCCGGATGCTTTAACTCACTAAGCAACCTCCCAGTGGTCCCTGTGCATGGCTCAGAGCTAGAATGGTGGTGACAGCAGGAGCACAGCCCCTGACTTCCGCAGAAAAGATGGGGTTCATCAGAGCCCTCCAGACACACCTGTACACCCCCCTTTTCGGTCATTTAGGCCCACCTTCTGCCATTTCCACTGACCAGGTGCCCAGCTGTTCTCCAGACTGAGGTGGAGAAGGAAACCAAGCACTTGTCAGCTGGTGAACCAGGCCTGTGGAGTAAGGGCTGGCAGGAGCACTGGGCTGTGGCTCCCTCGGCCTTTGCTCTGCCTCTACCCGGTGACGGCCTCCTTGAGGCCCAGCCTCCCCCTCTGGCTACCAGATGAACAGACAGTATGGTGGTGAAGAACTCAAGCTCCAGAGTCAAACGCGCCTGGTCTGTCACCACCAGGCTCCATGGCTCTAGGCAGGGCAGTCCCCGAACTCAGTTTCCTTTCCTATGCAGAAGAGACTAGAACAGCACCCATCTCTAGGGGTATTAGGAAGATTACATGATAACTATGTGTGTGGAGCACTGAGCCCAGCCCAGTGCCTCATACCTGGGAAGACTTTCATGGAGGTATGTTGCTTTCCTGATGTTGTGCCATCAGGGGCTGAGCTGTGCATGTACTGCCGCCCTCCCAGTACCTTGCACTACGCAGCCTAATTGTCTCCTCCAAGGAAGATCCTTCAGATAGCTGGATGACACTAATTTGAGCGTAAACTCTCCCACAGAAACGAACCCTGAACCCTCAGAGCGTCTTTGCCAGTAATTGCTTCAGAACTGGTGCTTCGTGTCTGAGTGTCTAGGGGTGCTGTGGTAGATTTATCACCCACCAGGAGATTTGATGCTTGTTATCTCAGAAACAAAATGAGAACAGGATATGGTGAATGGTTAAGGTTACAAAGCCACCTTGCACATGGGTTAACCCAAGATCACTGCCTTCAGCTGAACACAGAGGTGACAGGTACCCTGTGGCTTGTCAGTGGCAGGAAACCTTTCTGCAGCCAACATTCTGGGCAAAGAAAGAGGCTGTTTACTGAGGTGGTAGTCCTAGCTCTGTTGTCTGAGCTTTGGCAGGCATTAACCTCTCTGAACTAGTTTTCTCATCTGAAAATGGGGATGATAGTGCCAGGCCTCCTACACAATGGCATTAGTTACCAGGGACCAGCAGGGACCGGGCAGCTGGAAGAGGGTGCTGCTTTGAGAGCCCCTTGGAGGAGAAAGCCAGAGTGACTGCCCTGACCACCTTCCTGACCACTCCCTGATCACTCTTTGCCCTGCCTCCACCCCTGCAGTAGGGGTAGCTCTAGACTTTTCTCTTCTGTGGTACCATCTCCTCCATAGAATATCCACGGAGGACACACCTGGGCTCCTAGCTCCCAGGTAGCCCCTAGAGTCAGTGTCATCTTGTGTTCCCCACATCTCAGATGATATGGCCGTTCGTGGCCTCTGCCATATCTCTAATGGGATTGGAGCGCATAAGTACCGTAGCTACCCCCCAGGTTTGGGAATTTGGTAGGGAAAGGGCATGTCCTTTACTCTCCAACCCTGAGGCCACACCAAGGCAATGTGGACTCAAGCAGAGCCCACACTCAGCCTGATCCCTTCTCCCCAGGCCTCTGATGCCACATGCTGGTGTGGGTGAGCGGAGGGGAGAGCCAAGTGGAAGGGAGAAGGGTGGGCCTGAGGTTGGGAACTGGCCCTTCCCCGCACATGACTGCACTGTCCTCTGTGGAGTGGAGCCTGTGCCAACGGCATCTTCTGCTTCCTGGGCTGTGGTGTGGTTGGACTCAGATAAGGCATGAAGGCCTTCTGTAATCTGCACGTGTTGTGCCAGTGTTTATTCCTTTACCCAAGGGAAGGGGTTGGAAAACTGACATCTACTCCAAAGAGTGGCAGGTAAGGGCCCAGAGGCATAGAATCAATGAGTGGCTGAGGAGGCAGAGAAGGCAAAGAAAGATTTTGCTACTGTGCTGTTCCTGGGGCCAGGCAGGCAGAGCTTTCCTAAACTACAAAAGGCCAGTGCAGAGACCCTGGGAGGGGGCAGGCACCTGGTCAGGGAAATCCCCTTGGTCCCAGGTGCTGCTTTTCTGTTGCTGTGACCAGGCAGGCCCAAACATGGCACTTGCAGTGTGCTGGCCATGTTCACAAGCACTGTGGAAGGGAAGGCTGTCATGAGCCAGTAATGTAGGTGGTGAACCAGGGCTTGGGTTGGGGTGCTGCATCACCTGTCCAGAGATATATAGTGGTGGAGCTGTCACGGAACACTCTTGAGTAAGCCCAGAGCCCTGCATTCTCGTAACACCATGCTGCATCTCTCCATGGGGACCCGTGGAGATGCTGTAGGACTCTGCTTCTGCCTCTGTCCCTTGGGCCGGGACGCTGTCAGGGAAACCAGAGACTGGTGGCCTGTCAGAAGTACTCCATGTTAACATGAGTGCACAAAGGGGGAATGACAGAAACTCTCTTTGAAAGCCAAATAAAAGATAAATGTCAGCCTTGTCACCTAAAAGGGCAGAATTTGTTGCACTTGGAGGTCCATGTGGCCTGAGTGCAGTAAAACTCTGCTTTGCATTTAGGCGTGTTTATGAAACAGTAGGTAGGATCCTGTGGGTCCTGAAAGTGGTGTGCCACACACCTGGAAGGCACGATAAAAACCCTCCCTCGCCTTGCTAACATGGGCTGACGTGGAGGGCTTCCATTTTGTGTCACCAGTTCTTGTAAGAAATAATAATTACTGGTATTTTTTGGACCTTTTCTCCACAAATGCAAACTGTGCCAAGTGTTTCACATGCAGTGTCTCAGGTATTCACACCAACCCTGCAGTGTCTCAGGTATTCACACCAGCCCTTAGGGGTGAGTGCTGTCATGTCACGCTTCACTGAAAAGAAAGGAAGCAGGTCCTCGGAGGCTAAGTGATTTGCCCAAGGTCTTACTAACTGGTGAGTGGCAGGGATTCAACTGTGGTCTATCCAACCCCCAAAATCACACCGTTAAGTCAGTTCCAGCCTGTCTCTCTGTGCAGTCTTCTTAGCTGTTGTCAGTTGGTTCTCCATATTTTGGTGAGTGATTTTGGGATACATAAGCCCAAAAACATCCTTAAGCCTATTGAACAGATAGCCAGGATTTAATAAACATGCATAAAATCTGACATTTGAAACGATGCCTCATCCTGTGACCATGTTCTAGAAGTCAAACAAATCTGTCCCACACTTTGGGCAGGAGGTTAGAAACCACAGTGAAAGAGCAGGGTCCTTGTCACTGGTATATTCCATTTCCTTGATAGAACACTGCCCTGAAAGTTTACAACTTATTTCCCATGTTCTGAGCCCAAAGGTAACTTTTTTGTATATTCCAGGCATACCACATTAAAATAAATTGTACCGAAGTATGAAAGTTTGGAGACTTTAAAAGTTTTATTTCTTATGAAATTCATGTGCTATTAATATGTAACATATGTGTGTATATACATTTATATATGTTGGTATGGCAGACATTGGAAAATTTCATTTTCAAAATGCTGCTTATATTCATTACAGTCTTAAACACTGTTTTGCACATTCTTCAAGCATTCCATGGACCTCTTGAGTTCTCAGCCTATTATAATTTTGTTTTGCCCATTGTTGGAAAACTGACATCTACTCCAAAGAGTAGCAGGTAAGGGCCGTTCTTGGTCTTGCCCATTCATAGCCCCTGGTGCTAGTTATTCTGGATTAATCAAAGCAACCTGAACATCTACCTATACAAAAGTCAAACCCCAAAGTGAGGCAGAACCTGATCTCATTTCTGTTAGGTGCCCTGGTGGTTGAGGTGTGAGCCTGATAAGTCAGCATTTGTTTTCACAGCTGCTCTTACCTCCGCTGTTTGCCCAGTAGCCAGAAGAGCCTTCTGAGCTTGGGCACCCAGTGTGCCACCTACCATCAACAACTTTATTGGCTGTGCTCACCTCTTCAACTTTCAGCCCCAGTGCCAATTAAGGAGAACCTGACAGCATAGGAGTTGCATGTCATCCCTCTTGGTTTCAGCATTCTTGGGGATAGAGGAAGGAAAGTCCTTAAAAATTTTAGACCTCCTACTTGTGCTTTCAGCATGAGTGTTCAAGAAGAGAACAGTACATATTCACACTTGAGAGGAAGCATTCCAAACCAGCCAGAGTGTCTGATAACTTCTCCACGAGAAGGCCCAAGCTATAAACAAAGCCTGCCTCACCGATCCAGAGGACACAGCCATGCCTTACAAATTCCAGAGCAGCTATTCAAAACCTTGACAAGGCCTATAGCTGGAACATGCTCGTGGCCTCCACATTGTGGGAGGCAGAATAAGTCTTAGAATTGTCCTCAGAAGACTTCCATTGATGTGAGACCCCAAGGTAGGGGAGGCAGCCAATGTCCTTCACAAGTTTCCAGAAGTTCTTTCGAAACTTCAGGCTGACAAAGGCATAGAGCACAGGGTTAAGGCAGGCACGCAGGTATGCGATAGCCTCTGTCACTACGATGGCGTACTGAAAGCTGGTCATGGCATCGTACTCCCACTGTGTGCTGCGGATGAGCTTCACAAGGTTGAAGGGCGTCTGAGTCACCAGGAACACAGCCATCACCAGGAAGATGATCTTTAGAGATCTGTGCTTCTGGAAGCCTCGGGCGTGAAGCAGTGTTTTGATTATGACTGAATAGCAGACAATCATGGCGAGCAGTGGCAGGAAGAACCCCAGTGTCATCTGGGTGGCAAGAACCACAGTGGAAATCTCCTCATTATGGTAACCACATATGAGCTTGTCGAGATCAAAGACATTGCCATAGATGATTTGGGGCAAGGAAACCAGCAGGGATATCACCCAGATGAGCAAGGAGGTGACCTTGCCCCAGGTCAACCTCTTGGCTTGCTGGTTGTAGGCCTTGGTGGCCTTAACCACTGCAGTGAAACGATCCACAGTGATGCAGGTGAGGATGAGCATGGACGTGTAGAAGTTTATAGTGTAGATGCCCAGTAGGGTCTTGCACATGGCCTTGCCGAAGACCCACTCATGGATGCCTGCATAGGCCCAGAAGGGTAGAGTGCAGACAAACACCAGGTCAGCCAGGGGCAGGTTCACCAGGAACACATCCGTTAGGCTCTGCAGCTTATGGTAGAAGATGGATATGACCAGCACGAGGGAGTTCCCTACCAGGCCGCAGATGAACACCACCAGGTATGTGCAGGGCAGAAAGACCTTCTTGAACTGCAGGAAGTGTTGATGCTCCTCCCGGCTGCTCTCATAGGAACTGTTATAGTCTTCGTAATTGTACTCTGCCATGGTGTCTGTTCTAATGAACACCTATGAATAAGAACCCAGGAATTATATTTGGGGCTGAGGATGCCATTCTCTGTCTTTCTGCTGTCCCATTGACCACATTTAGGGGGGAAATAGTTGTCTCCTGAACTCACCCACTGGGATGTGTAGGAACAACACAGCAACAATATTGAAAATAGCCAATTCTGAGGGGAAATTGATCAGGCAGGACAAGGACTCTCCATTAGCCTGAAAATTCTCAGGATCTCACCCATCCAGGAGACAACTCATAACTGACCCCTAAGTACATTCCATAAAATCCTGTGCTCAAGTATTTTGAGAGCAAAAGTCGCCCTGCTGCCAGGTGGGCACAGTGCTCTTTGGAAAAGCAGCATGAGAATGGATGGTTGAGCCCATTGATAATCTGAGCTCATCAATGGGAAGTGCCTGTTTTCATCTCCCCCTGCCTCACCACAGCTACCCATCCTGAGCCCCGTTTCCTAATACATTGTGAAAGCTAAAGCCAGTGCCCCTGCCAGGGGGCTCTGCTATCAAGGAGACTCCTGGAGACCACAGATGTTTGGGGATGACAAGACTGCTCTGCTTGGGTAGGCAGTCCTTCCTGCCTTTACTTCCCCTCAATTGCATAGGTTTTCAAAGGCTACTAATGGGGAAACAAGGCACAAAAAAGCCCATAGCTGCGCAGCACTTTGGCTCAGCTGGCTTCATGGATAAAGCATTGGGTAGTTCTCCTCACTTCCCAAATAAACTTTCTCCTTTAGCATCTAACACAGTTTATGGCATTCCACCATCAAAGTCTCATTTCCTGAAGACTTCTGAGCAAGAAGTCTCTTAAAAGGTAGATTTCCCCAAAGGGGAACCTTGTCTTAGCTTAGGTGATTGTCAGGTTAGGACTTAGGGGCCTCCTTTAACAAGCAGAAGACTCAATTGAAATGGGGTACCAGATGGGCTGCATTTCTTACCCAGGGATGTCACTTTTCTCTGACCCTTCCCTCTGCCCTGTGACCCTGCCAAAGACCACGGACAGGACAAAGGGTCATGTAACCTATGGTGTGGGAGCAGGAGCAGCTGCAGTAGCATCAGCCCATGAGTGCCCTTGCTACTGACCTGCAGATGCTCAACATGCAGCAGCTCATTTCCAGTGACCTGGAGCCATGTCTGGCCAGCACCTCAAGAAGGTGTGTGAAGAAGGGCAGGTGTTTTGATAGAATCTCTGCCAAGTTTAGCAAAGTCAAAATATTGCCTGACCAGACAAGGACATATAAACAATGAGGTTACCTCTCCTAATCGACTCAGAAACACTTCTGTCCGTGACATTGAGTCCTGACTGGGAACAGTGTCTCTGATGCTGCTGCTTGCCTCTGTCTTTCCAGGGGCCAAAGTGCCCTTTCTCTCTAGCAAGGAAGGATGTTGCCTTTGGGCTAAGACTGTTTAATAAATAATCCTTGCCCTTCGACCACAGTTGTTAGATCTCTAAGGGAGATAAGTCAGCCAGTAGACATCCTGCCACCCACAAGCTTTCTGGGGTACTATATTGAGTAGGTAAGATAATGTGTATGTGTTATTGATTCACACAGGCAAAAACAGATTTTCATAATTTAAAATATGAAACAGGTGGCTTTGCTCTTAAGAATAATATCCAGCTCCCCATTATTGCTTGACTTGCCCTTGCCTTTTTTTGATATCCTCCTGTTCCAGCTTTTGGTGGTCCCTTATGCTGCTATTACGCATTTCCTCAAAGGACCTGTGCCAATTCATGTGTAAGAATTGGTAAACTTTGTTATGTAGTAATTGGTAAACAGATTGGGCCTGGACAGTGCTGTGCAAATAGAGTATTAAAAATTACTTTCTCTTCTAGAAGAGGCCAAAAATATTCATTTATTTATCTTCTGTAATCAAAATCCTATTTTGATTTCTGCAAATCAAAAAAATACATATACAACTTTGGAAATAGTGTAAAAGTCTGATAATAAATGATGAAGCAAATTATAATTCAGACAGAATATGACTTAAATGTTTAGGAAGTATTTTTAACAATTTTGGGAAATGTAATGCAGTTAAATTGCTAAAAACAGTGTAAACACAAAACAAATATGCAAAGTAAGTGTTATCTATTACTGTTACAACAAACAGATGTCAAAAATGATATAAAATTGTGATTCTTAACCTTTTTTGACCGTAAACTCTTTTGAGAATCTCTTAAAAACTGCAGACCTTTTCTCAGAAATAATGCGCATGCACGTGTGTGCACACACACACACACACATACACCCCTCTGCAATTCTGGGAGTCCATGAACCTCTTGAATCCCTCTGCCATGTACTCTGAACTCATTTAAGAGTTCATGATAAACTATATGATTTTGACTGTACTTTTAAAAACCTGGAAAAAATGATCGCATTTTATTAGAAGTTGGCCTTCAGCTGAGGGAATTATGGGTGACCTATTTCTTCCTTTTTTTTTTAATAGTTCCCAAAGTTTCTACAGTAGTGCATTGATTTATAATGAAAAAAGAACATAAATGATAATCTGAGAAAACAGCCTGTCTTAGGCAAAAGAAATGAAAACAGAAATTATTCATTGAGCAAATATAGGCACTAACTAGAGTCGCCCTATCTCCCCAGGTGTATCTGACTATGCCATTGCTAGCAGTACCATCAGCCTACAGGCACTAACCGTGTGCCCAGAACCATGTTCGCTGTTTTTCATGTTTCTCCAATTTAACCCATACGGTAGCAGATGGCAGTGATGGAGTTTGAACTAAAAGCAGTTGAGCTCCATAGCCTGGCATTTTACACTGTGCCCCACTACAGACAGGAATCTGAGAATACCAACAATCCCTGGAGCTAGTCCTCCCTGTCTTCTTTTAAGTATAAAGAGTAAGACAAATGACTCACCGGCAGAAATGCTTGGTCGGTTTGTTCCAGAGATGAGCTTGCTCACAAAGCAAGGTCTGCCTCTACTTCTGTGATGTGGTTCATGTTTCCGCTGAACCTTTTTAAAGAGCCCTCAGCTGGTTATACACGAGACCCATCCCTACTCCCGTCTTTTAGTTTTGAATCCACA
This sequence comes from Sapajus apella, assembly GCF_009761245.1. Lineage (NCBI taxonomy): Eukaryota > Metazoa > Chordata > Mammalia > Primates > Cebidae > Sapajus > Sapajus apella. Next base: position 2,320,085 of record NW_022436978.1, read on the forward strand.
TGATCAGCCCTCCCCTGTGTAATGCGTGGGTCAGTCAGAGATGGATGGGTGACTCTGATACCCCATACCCACTTCATTCTGCCTCGGGGCTGATTCTTCTGTCAGAGCATGACAGGGGTTTTATTTTTAAACTAAAGGGGAACAATAAGGAAGTTTGGCTCTGGCCATCCACTGAAGATGGTAGCATTGGTACCTTAAAATTACTTAATTCATGAGTCAGACGTCTTTTTGGAACAGTTGAGGCCTGGGCCAGTGCTGAGTGCATGGCTGGGTTCTGCGTGCACATGCAGCTCCAGCATATGTGATAGCGGTTTTGCCCCATAGCAGCCCTGCAGTGGATATTATCTCTCTGTTATAGATGAGAACACCGAGGACCATAGCTAAAATAACAGTCCCCAGTCCACACAGCTAGAAACTGGCAAATTGAAGATACACACTTAGGTCTGTGTCATTACCAGACCAATGAACAGGATGATGATGGGTCTGCCAGAGGTCCTGGTGCAGCCCCACCTCCTAAGCCCACACCTCTCAGGCCCCTCAGCAGGCAGTGCCCACCAACCCTGCCTAGCCTGGCTGGAATCATCTGGTTTCCTTGGTCTGCCCTCCCTACTCCTGGAATTCCCCAGATGTTGACGACTTTTATCTCAGTACAGTTCTAGTTGTCAGCCTCCATGATCTAACATTACTGACCCTTCTGGGAAATAACGGTGGAAGACAGGAATTGGGGGCATGTCTGCTTTCCTAGAAGTAGCTGACCTCTTGTGGAGGTGCCTGGCCTCCCTTCTCTGACTGTGCACTGCCATTCAGGCTGCATCTCCCCAGTGCTATTGCTTTCTCTACCACCTGCTAGGTGGACCTTCTCATGTGGCTCTTCCTAAGGGCAAATATCAAGCATTGGGAGCAAGGACCAGGAGCAGCCTCAGGATCCAGAGACTAACACTCAGTTCTACTGCAAGCTTGGCCCTATGCTGGATGCTTCTGTGTACAGCCATCTAATCCTAATCACTTACAGATAGGCAGACAGAAGATTAGAGAGATTAGCCCACTTGCCTAAGAACACACATCCCCAGCGGTCACCCAGTACTGTCTGACTGCAAAGCCAATGCTTCCTGTTCTGCTCTGTGTATGGAGCTGTGATAACAGATCTGAAGACCTCTAGTAGGTTTGCAGGCATTTTTTCAGTGAATTAGTTCAGACTATCCTTTCTACCAAACTGGTACAAATGAGTGAGGTGTTCCTTATGGGCATGAACCATGAGGCTGCATAGACTGCATACCAATGGACAGATGGATGCAGGGAGTGGTGAATGAATGAAAAAAGGAATAGACTGAGCCAAATAGATCCCTGTCTTTCTGAAAGAGACCTTTCAAGGCAGGATGGCAATTTAAAGTAACCCTGCCTAATATTTAGGAATCTTTAAGCTTTGAGGGCTGAGTTTTACCTAGGTACAAGTCAACCATGCCATTCAAGACAGGTCCATAGAGCAGTATTAGAATGGCCTGAGCCTCATCAGACACCCTTGGCCATGCTATTCTTAGCAAGCCTTTCTACTCCATGGGGAAAACAGGCTGGCACCTAGAGCCCTACATGACTGTGTATACATGTTCATATGGAAATATTTGAGAAAGCATGGCTTATCATGGCCATTCTTTAATGGAAACTTCTCTGTAGTACAAAAGACTTGCAACTAAATTTGAGGAGCTGAGCTACTCACAGGTTCGGGGCTAAAATTTTATTTTACAAAATGTCTTTTATTTACAAAATGCCTTTTATTGTCTGCCAGTTTGTAGTGTTAATTGTCTAAAGGGTATTACTTTTATTTGAAACAAAACTTTAAACTTCTTAAGGGTGGGTACCCAATCATATGTGTCTTAGATTTCCCCAGAAATACCTAAATATTTTCTAAATAAAATTGGGGTAAGAGTAAAAGGGAAGTGCAGACATACCTGCTGCAGGTTTATCTTGGAAGTCAGGCTGTTGGCCTGCTCTCCTTTCCCGCACATTGCAGAGCTGCTAAGTTATCTGTTCTAGGATTCAGATGAGACATTTACTGCTCTGGTGGGAGCAGAGCTACTATGGCTGAGAGGTATTGATCTGGGGATTGTTAATAAGCAGGAGAGCAGGAGAAGGAATCCACGTATTGAAGTTGACTACCTCCAGCAGAAGAAGGTGAGGTGTAGAAGTGTCTTACCAATAGGAATTATGTATCTGAGTCACGGGCGCCAGAGTATGTTAGCAGCAGCAAATCCATGTGGGTCTGCAGCAACTCGAGTCTTGCCTCCTTGGAGGAAAGAATTTGGCCAAGGGGCAAAAGTAGGTTTAAGGCAGAGGGAGAGATTGAGGCAAGTTTTAGAGCAGGAACAAATGCAAGTAAAGTATACTTGGAAGAGGGCCAAACAGGTGACCTGAGATCTGAGTGCCCCGTCCAGCCCATGATGTGAGGTTCTTATACACTGGCATGGTTCCAGGCTTTGTGTTTCTTCTCCCTCGACCCTTCCCTTAGTGCAAGCTGTCTGCAAGCCTGGAGGCTTGCCAGCACTAGGGGCTGCATGGTCAGTGTGTTTACTGGAGTTGTATGCATGCCCACCTGAGGTGCTTTTCCCTTACCAGTCGAATGTTTCTAGAGGACTGGCTAAACTGCCATTTTGCCTGTTAGTGTTCATCCTGTGCCCACCCGCCCAGCTCCTGAGATCTTACCAGGACGCTGCTGGTTACCAGCTTCAGATGTTTTCTATCTATTGGAAGACTTTCTCTGGCTCTGGCTGCAACCAGTTATTTTAGAGAGACAGTTTAACAATTGCCCAACCATTACTTGCTGGTCACCTGACATTCCTGGGGGAGGGAGGCCCTCTCGTGCCTTGCTCATGTCTGCCTAGCTACCTACTCTTAACACTAGGAATTTATAAGCAATGGATTGGCAAAGTAAAATCAAGTTAATACAATAATAATAAATCGATAGCAACATTAAAAGATGCCCCCAGATCACAGAGTGAATGTGATGTGTGTGGTGTGGTTCAGCCCAACCTTCCAAACCTTCTCTGGTCTGTGGAGCCTTCTGCTGTGAGAGGCCTGTGCTGTACCTGCACTGACCACAGTGGCCACCAGTCCAGGTGATAACTGAGCACTTGAAATGTGGCTAGTGCAACCAAGGAGCCAAATGTTTAGTTTAATATATGAATTTAAGTTTATATAGCCACATATGGCTAGTGGCTATTGTATTGAAGAGTACAGTTCTAAACTGAAGTCACCTCCACTTCACGGCAGACTGTTCACAGATGGAGGCTGACCAGAGGGACAAGAGGAGCCCGTGCAATCAGAAAAAGCAACACTTCTCACTCTGCCGGGCTTAGCGAGGCTGAGGGGAGATGGCGCCCTCTGGGTAAGATTGGCAGCAAGGCACCTTGGGCCATAGGGGTTTTCCAGGCGTCCGTTCCTCCCTCTGCTAGTTTCTAAACAAGCGGAAGATCTGTACTGCAGGCAGCCTGCAGGATTAAAGTTGTGTGGTAATTACATAACAAGCAAGCTGAGGCCATTTGATTTGTGACTGGGAAGGACTATAGACTCCGTTTGTAGAGACCAAGCTGGAGGGGCTCCACCGTGATTCACGCAGAGAGATGTGAACTCTAGGACTGCAGTGCCCGGGACTGCCTGGTTTGTGCCCAACACTTTATCCTGACTCGCTCCTAATGCGGAAGCCTTGGGTATGTCCTCCTTTGGGAGCATTTGGGACAGAAGAAAACCTTACTCTGAGACAAATAATGTAGACATTCACTGGGCGTGGGCTGTGTGCACAGCAAGGTGCCCAGGCATGCCAGGGTGAAACCCGCAAAGGGACAGACAAGTTGACAGACTGGAATATGTGTTCTAGAGATATTCAGCTCCACTGACCACAGGCTCCTGCAGAAACTGAGAAGGAAAGGGTGGCATGCCATCAGCCAAGCTAGCAGTAGGCTGCCATGACCAGAGCAAGGGGAGGAGGAAGGCTTTGTGGGCAGTGAGTATCTTATCTTTGCTGATTCTGCCTCAGTAGCAAGGAAAGGAAGCAGCTCTAGTAGGGGGTGGGCTGCCCTCTAGTGATCATGCTTTGGTTGCCATCCTTCTCAAGCTCTTACATCCCTTGGTATTCTGAGTTGCTGGAACATTTTCTAGGGCATCCCACAGTAAGAAATACATCTTACGTGGCTACCTAGTGTGCATGTGTATACACATACGGTCAAAACAAGCCTCATAAGTACTTACCCTCGTAACATGCAATATACTATTGTATTTTCTATTTTATTCTAAATGTTGGTCATAACCTACTAAATTGATTCACAGCCCAATAAATGGATAATGACCTGCAGTTTGAAACCCTATTGAGAAGAAAGCCCTCTGCCCTAATTGTTACCTTTGAGACTGCATCACCCACCCATCTCACTCCCACGTCACTCATGTAGCGTGTCCACCAGGGCCAGCAAAGGTCTGGGAAACCTGCTCTGTGAATCGTCTGCTTGTCTGTCATCAGGCAGTCTGTCATCACTGTGGTCAGAGAGGAGGGTGATAGATGAAGAGAGATCATATGTTAGGATATCTTTTATCCTGAATGCAGGAAAATTGGGAGAACCAACTACAGCTTTCAGAGTCTCATCCTACATTATCTCTTTATCTCGTTTATGGTATTTGCCTTGGACAAGGATGAAAGCAGGCCTGAGTGACCCTGGCCTGTCTGCTCTGGACCTCTGCTTCCCTGTTACCGAGTGGGTGGTTGCACGAGCTGGCTCCTTGAGCAGCTTCTTGCACTGATGTTCCCTGTTTCTGTTCGTCCCAGGGTGAGGTTGGGGGCCTGGAAACCAGTAGCTGGAAAAGCAAAAAGAAGGAGGTGTTAGGCAAGGAGGAGGACAGAGAGGGGGCTGAGGCCAGGGAGAAAAAGAAACACCAAAGTGACAAATCATGCCCCCGGTGGCAGCAGGTGCTGCAGCCCACATTCTTCCTGCACCTTCCCTGAGAAGAGCACGGGAAGCTGCAGGCAGGAAGCTGCTTACCAGAGCAAGCCCACCTCTTTCTCAGTCAGTGGGCTCCATAAAGTGCTACCTCTGAGTCCTTTAAGATGTACAGCCTTTTCAAGCCATCAGAACCCAGAGTCCATCCAGTTCCATCTCCTTCCATTTAGAGAAGGGAAACCGGGGTCTCAGGAGGAAAGCGCTCACCGTGAGCCACATAGTTAGTCACAGTGCTGAAGCTGAAATCATGATGGACCCCACCACAGTCATACCACCTCCCCTGCCCTCGGGGGCCACAGAGACCTCCAGCTAGACGGAGCCCCCCACTGCTCAGGGCTGGTGGCATTCAGCTCCTGGAAGAACATGGATTGTTTCAGCATTTTGAAAAGAAGCCACACTGAGTGGGAGATCTTCCGCATTAATGCCAGCACAGGAGGGCAAGCATTAGTTTTGGAACTAGGTTTCCTCTTTGTCAGAACTGGGGAGTGGAGCTGGTTGGGCTCTGAGGCACCTGAGATTGTATAAGCACCTGGCTGAGCTGAGCCTGGGGTCCCACAGGGAGAGCACTCAGTTGCTGTCAGGGTATAGTTCTGCCTCCAGCCCTGCCTCTGAGGAACTGCCTGGGCTTCTGTGTCCCCATCAGTGAAGTGCAGGGACTGCAATCTGCCAATATGTTCCAAGGATCAGTAACTGAGACGGTGTTAAAAACCTCCCCTGGGTGCCTGTTCTTGTGCCTCAGGGATGGGCCAGAGGCTTCTCTAGTCATGCACTGGCACTGAGAAGGCAGGACCCAGTGGCGCTGGTACCTTGGCCCTGTGGCAACAGCTCTGTTGGCGTGGGCTAGGAAAGTGGTTGATTTGTGATTCCACTCACCGTCTATAGCAGAAGGTCTCTTCCCTACAGCTGCTCCAGGGAAACTGCTGTAGCCCTATTGTCTTCTCCCTGTCCACTTGCTTGGCCCTAGCCCCTGCGGCCCTCCCTCTACTCACAAAATCTGCTGGGGCCTCTGTCACGGCCTCTGCGATTAAAGGATTCTCCATGCACCTGAATTTGGCTACATGACTCCAAGACTGTGGACCCCAGGATGTGAGACCCTGTGTGTTGATAGCTAAATGTCTGTGTTCTCATTTGTGGCATTTCAGGGACACTACATCAACCTCACTAACGCCTGAGGACACTGAAGACATGCCCGTGGGGCAGGATGCAGAAATCTGCCTGCTGAAGTCTGGAGAACTAATGTAAGTGGCAGCTGCTGCCTGGTTTGGCGTTGGAGGAGCACTGGCCTCTCCAGTGCCAGCACTGGGGACCACCCCAGGGGCTCTGACTTGAAACCAGTGAGGCTTCAGCTTATGCCTTTTCTTCAGGTATAGCTTATATACATTAAGATTCAAGCAAGTATACAGTGCCTGAATTTTGATGAATGTTACAGTGTAATCACTACCACAGTTAAGATATAGAACAGTTCCCTCACCATGGAAAGTTCCCCGTGCCCCTTTATAATTATTCCTCCCACACCCCATGTTCTTTTCTCAAAATATCCCGTTAATTTTCTTATCGTAAGAGCAAAACACTTTCATTGTAAAAAATTAGGAAAATAGAGATAAGCAAAACACTTTGATATATAGCGCTCTAGTCTTTTTTATACACATACACACATATAATTTTTAACACAAACAAATATTCTAAATCTTATTTTGTAGTCTCTTAAAATTTGCTGTAGCATGAGTATTTTTCCCTATCATCGAGTTCTCTAGTGTTATGTCCACGGGCTGCATAATTGTCATTGAATAGATTCAATCATTCATTCACAGATATCTATTCATTAGCTGTGAGGTACCAGGTACTGTTTTAAGTGCTTAGGGTATGTCAGTAAACAAAACCAACAAAGACCCACCCCTAACCCTCATCAAGCTTACATTTCAGCAAGGGTTGATAGACGATAAACTATACACATAATTAATCAAGTCAATATTGTATCGATGTTGCAAGGTGGTGCTTGCTATGGGAAAGGTAAAGTAGGGTAACAGGGAAGGAGAATTTGCCATTTTAAATAGAGTGACACTGAGAAGATAAGACTTGAGGGAGGTGAAGGAGTTGCCAGGCATATATCTGAGGGAATAGCATTTCAGGCAAAGGGAACAGGCAGCACAAAGGCCCTGAGATGGTGCCTGGCATGTTCAGGGACTGAGAAAAGGGCCAGTGTGCCTGCAGCAGAGAGAACCAGGAGGCGGAGTCAGAGTGGGAATGAGGGTCCCAGCACACAGGGCCTTGTCGGCCATTGTAAGGACTTTGACTTTGAATCTGAGGGACATGGGACCCCCCCAAATGAGGTTTGTAGCATTAAGAGTGATTCGATCTAATTTACATACGAAAAAGGATCATTCTGGTTGCCATGGTGGAGAATAGATGATGGAGGGCAAGAGCAGAAGAGGGGAGAACAGTTGGGAGGGTATTAGAGGAATCCTTGTTCCTTGGACCAAGTGTTGGCAGAGAGGACAAGGGCAAATTCTGGGCCTATTTTGAAGATCGTGCAGACGGAATTTCCTGACGGGTTAGATGTGGTTGTGAGAGAATAGATAACCCATTCCAGCAGTTCTCAGGTGACCCTGGACCACACTCAGACAGACACTATGTTCAATTATGGGGTAGACCGAGCAGGAAGAATTAAGTAGCCCCCTCACAAGCCGTTGATGCTGGGGAGTATGAAGTGTCAGGGCCACCCTTTCTGGAGAGCACCGTGGCTGCAGGATGTACCAAAAGTTCAAGAATTGCATTTTCCCTATGATGCAATAAGCCTACATCTGGGAAATAATGACTAGATGTGCAAAGATAAAGCTACCAAAATGTCCCTTGCATGCTACTCACAGCAGTGACAATTAGAAATAGTAAAAGAGAACTTGAATGATTGTGAATGGCTGTTGAATTTTGTCAGATCTTTTTTCTGTGTCAGTTGATAAGATCATAGGCTTTTTCGTCCTTAGCTTGTTGATATGATGGATTGCATTGATTGACTTTCAAATATTGAACCAGCCTGCGTACCTGGGGTAAATCCCACTGGCTGTGGTGTATAATTCTTTTCACAGCTGGATTTGGCAAAATGTCTAAAGAATGTTTTGCCAGATACAGAATTCACAGTTGACAGTTCTTTTCTTTCAGCATTTGAAATGCGTGTGCCGCTACCTCCCTCTGGCCTCCATGGTTTTAAATGAGAAGTCCCCTGTCATTCAAATTGCTATTCCCCCATAGATAATGTTATTTCTCTCTACCTGCTTTCAAGTTTTTTCTTTGTCTTTTTTAATATTTTTTTTTACTTTTTTATTCTTTTATCATACTTCAAGTTCTGGGGTACATGTGCAGCATGTGCAGGTTTGTTACATAGGTATACACATGCCATGGTGGTTTGCTGCATCCATCACCCCATCATCCATATTAGGTATTTCTCCTATTGCTATCCTAACTCCCCACTCCCTTCTAACCCTCCCCTAGACCCCACTCCCCAACAGGCCCCAGTGTGTGATGTTCCCCTCCCTGTGTCCATGTGTTCTCATTGTTCAACACCCACTTATGAGTGAGAACATGCAGTGTTTGGTTTTCTGTTCTTGTGTCAATTTGCTGAGAATGATGGTTTCTAGCTTTGTCCATGTCCCTGCAAAGGACATTTGAGCAAAGAGTTCATGACTAAAACACCAAAAGCAATGGCAACAAAAGTCAAAATAGACAAATGGGATCTAATTAAACTAAAGAGCTTCTGCACAGCAAAAGAAACTATCATTAGAGTGAACTGGCAACCAACAGAATGTGAAAAAAATTTTGCAATCTACCCATCTGACAAAGGGCTAACATCTAGAATCTACAAAGAAGTTAAATAAATTTACAAGAAAAAACCTCATCAAAAAGTGGGTGAAGGATATGAACAGACACTTCTCAAAAGAAGACATTTATGTAGCCAACAAACATAGGAAAAAATGCTCATCATCTCTGGTCATTAGAGAAATGCAAATCGAAACCGCATTGAGATACCATCTCATGCCAGTTAAAATGGTGATCATTAAAAAATCAGGAGACAACAGATGCTGTAGAGGATGTGGAGAAATAGAAACACTTTTACAATGTTGGTGGGAGTGTAAATTAGTTCAACCACTGTGGAAGACTGTGGCGATTCCTCAGGATCTAGAAATAGAAATTCCATTTGACCCAGCAATCCCATTACTGGGTATAAACCCAAAGGATTATAAATCATTCTATTATAAAGACACATGCACACGTATGTTCTTCGTCTTTTGTTCTTAGAAGCTTAATTATGATGGGGCTTGGTGTGAATTTCTTTGAGTTTTTCCTATTTGGGGTACACTCAGCTCTTGAATCTCTAGGCTTATACCTGTTGCCATATTTGGAAAATATTTTTGAATATTTTGAATAGTTTTTCAGATGCACTCTATTTTCCCTCTCCATTTGGGGCTCCAGTGATACAAATGTGAGCTCTTTCGTCCTTGTCTCGCGGGTCTCTGAGACTCTGTTCTTTTTCCTGGCACCCCGCCTCCCAATTCTCTTTTTCCTGTGTTGTTCAGGTTGAGGAATTTCTGTTTTTCTCTCTTCAAGTATAACTGTCATCTTCATTCAGCTATTGAGTGTCCAGTGATTTTTTTTATTTTGGTTATTATAATTATTTAGTTCTAAAATTTCCATTTGGTTCTTTTTTATATCTTCTGTTTCTTTGGTGTGGTTTTTCTACTTTTTTTTATTGTTTCAAGAACATTTAAAATTGTTGTTGAAGCATTTTATGATGGCTGCTTTAAAAGCCTTGACAGATAACTCCAGCATCTGATGGATGTCAGTCTCGGCTTCTGTTGATTGTCTTTCCTCATGTACGCTGTGATTTTCCTGGCTCTTAGGATAATGAGTGTTTTCGTGTGATATGTAGGCGAGGGGCTCAGAGACACTAAGCTGTTGTGATTTTCCTCGTGTTCTGGGGGTCCTTAGTCACTCCGCCTTCCTTCTCCTGCCCTTCACTTTTACTGCAACTGCTGAATTATTATTTTTGGGGTTTTTTAGTGGCAGTTAATGGGAAAGAACAGGGAGATGTTTGAAATCATGTATAATAAAACTTTTTTTAAAAACCTGCCCTCAAGTAAAGGGATGAGGAAAGTTAGGAGATTTAGAATAATTAGAACACATCCCACCTGATTTTGGTAAGCAAAAAAAAAAAAAAGAAATTAAAAAAGGAATAATTAGAACACACAGATCCAAGGCAGATCCTTTTCACATTTGTGACATGAGCCTTATAGACAATAGGCGTCTTAAGATTACATTATATTTGAGCAAACCCTTGATTTGTTTTTGCTAAGCTCTCCTTTGGAGAGGCCGAGTATTGTCCTTGTCACTGAATAGATGATGTCTAGAATACATGATTGGGGCACAATCCAAATACCTGGGTGCCAGGAGAAAATTCTGGAGCATAAAATGGTAAAATGCCCCAGCATCAATGGGGCATGATATCAAGTAAATGACTTTTTTTGTGGTAATATGTTAAGATTTCCACGTTATGAGAAAGGTGTCTTTTCCAGAATGGACCCCCGCACCCACCCTCAGATTCTTGAAAATTGTAAATATTGGTTGAGGGCTCTTAATCAGAAATAAACCCTAACACACAGAGACATATTGTGTTGAATTGAATTCTCACAAAGGTGAGTATTGGAGCTGTTCTTTAAAGATTCTGGTTTTTAAATCGTTTCTTGCCCTTCTCATTAGCTTTGGGGAGTCTGTCCATTCATCTCCACAGCTTTGGAGGCAGATGAGCCCTCAGCACCACCACTTGCTGTGCAGTCTTGGGCAAGTTCCCTAACCTCTTTGAACTTTAGTTCCTGCCCCTGTGTTAAAGGGGACAGTAATACATTTTCTCCACAAAGGCAGTTGGTATGGTAGAAAGATGATGGCTTTGGCTCAGACCTGTGTGAGCCTGGATTGAATTTCTTAATCTGTTTGCATATTAGTTTCCTCTTTTGTAGAATGGCAATAGTGATGCCTTCCTGAGGGAGCCAGTGCAGTAACACATGAAATTGTTGAGCATAGGGCATGGCCTATGGTGGCTGCCACCTTCCCATTTCACAGTTGAGAAACTGAGGCTCAGAGTGAGTTGACTCACCCAAGGCCACACCGCTCCTAAGTTGCAACTCTTCCCTGGAGGCCCTGTCTCCATGATTGTGAGCTAACCTAGCTGCCTCGGGAGTTGCACAGTGTAGGAGGGGTACCACTCAGCCTGGAAGGGGCCCCGAGGAGCAAGCTCCCCGGGTTCATCTTGTAATCTAGTCCTTGCAGCAGTCATGAGGCAGGCCTGGTTGTCCCTGTTTGGCAGATGAGGAAACTGAGGCTTTTGAAAGGATACGCCCTGCAGCAGGGATGCAGTTTGGCCACCCACCTCACGTTCTTCACGTCATACTCTGGGTCCAGCACAGAGGAGCTCACTGTCAGTGAACCCTGTAAACTTCTTGAAGAAGCTTTTATCTACCCAAGGAGAGTAAGAACAAGCTTCTCTTCCCAACACCATTGTATCACTTCCGCCACCCTGCATCATAAAGAGTATGGGATGTTGGCATTTGAGGGAAGGTCAGGGTGCCCATGTGGAATCTTACAATGGATGCGAGATGCACCTGAGAAGAGGGACTATATCTAAAGGGCGGGAGGCTTGTGCTGATGAGGTGAAAAGGGTGAGGCAGGGAACTGGAAGGAGAAATGGCAGAGAGAAAGCAGACGGCTGAGCAGGAGGGCACCTTCGAGAGAGCAGCAGAAAGCTGCACCTCGGCACTCACTTCCTGTCCATGAGGGACATGGAGCCGGTCAGGCCATCCTCAATTCCTTAGTTCTCATGGGCTTTCAGCTCCACACAGGCAAGGATGTCGTCTCTATTTTTTACTGCTGTGTCATCAGTGCCTAGAACTATGCCAGGCGTGTAGTAAGCACTCAGGAAACATTTGTTGGAGTGAGCTGCCTGTCCCATACTTAAGCATGTTGGCCAGGGTTACCCGGCACATGTCCTCTCAAGAGCCTCCGAAGTCTCCAGCCACCTCTGAGCCACAGACGACCTGGCCAGTGGACACAAACACTTTGCCCGTCAATCAGGTCCTTCTCTGTATTTTTATTTTAGGATCAAAGTACCCCTCACAGTGGAAGAGATCGCCAGTTTCGGGGAGGGCAGCAGGGAGCTGTTCGTGAGATCCAGCACCTACAGCCTGATCCCCATCACTGTGGCCGAGGCAGGCCTCACCATCAGCTGGGTCTTCTCCTCTGACCCCAAGAGCATCTCCTTTAGCGTGGTCTTCCAGGAGGCCAAGGACACACCACTGGATGAATGTAAGGTATGGCTGGGCTCCCTGCCTGTGGGTTCCTTCACACATCTGGGTACTTGGGCAGGCCTTTTCCAAAGCAGGGCAGTGGCCATCCCACTCTGCTGGGCAGGCCTCACCTGGAATGTTCTGGGCCGTGTCATGCAGAGAAGGTAGAGCACTTGGGCCTTGTCCAGTTTGGGGAGAAAAAGACCCAGAGGTTCTGGAGAGCTGTTTTCAAATGTCTGAAGGTCACACTGTCAGACACAGGTAGTCTGCCCTTGGGATAGACGGGTAGGTGAAAGAGGAGTACAGACATATGACTCAATTTAAGGATCATTTTCTAATAGAACTGTGCAAAACAGGAATGGGTCACCATCTCTCTTCCTCTGATTTTTAGCTTAGGGTGTTCAGCATCTCCACGGAAGGTTATCAGCAGAGACAACCCCAGTGTCACTTGGGTGGTCGAGCTTGAAATCTTGGTGGCAGGTATCAATTCATAAATTCCTAAGACATTCTAGGCATGGAATGTTGACAGTGCCAGGACTGTAGTTCTCAACCTTGGCTGCAAATTAGAAACACCTAGAGAGCTTTTAAAAACTCCACTCCTGAGGCCACACCCTGACCACTAAGTCGGAGTCTCTAGGGGTGGGATCCAGGCATCTCCAAGTGATTCCAATGAGCGGCCCAAGTTGAGAACCACTGGTATAGATTAGGGGGTTGAAGCCAGAGTAGAAAGGATGGAACCCAGATCACAGGGACAGAGGTTGGGCAGGGCTCCGTGGGTGGCTGATTCAGTACGAGGCTAGGAGGAGGGAGGCCCATGCCTGGGGTCTGAATTCCATGCCTGCATCTCTACAGAGAAAGGGTGTAGAGGAATATTGGAAGGAGAGCCAGTTTGGATGGAAACACAAGTTCCACTTGAATTATTCTGAGTGGAAGGAATGGTAAAAGCAGTTGGGCCTGCTGGACTGGAGCTGAAAGGGAAGCCCAGCCTGGGAATATGACTACAGAAATCTCCATTTTGCAAGAATTGCAAGGATCAAGATAGAGAAAAGCAAGCTGAAGTCATGTGAAACAAGAGATCTGTGAAGTCTTTGCAGGACTGTTAGTCCCTTGTGTGTTTGGTCTACTGCGTGCCCTCAGGGGGCTTGAGGCTGAGGGATGAGGAAGGCCCAGAGCAGGAGAGCCCAGCTAGGAAGCACGGTGGGCCACACAGCAGTTCCTTCTCTGGTGCTGGCATCCCACAGAGGAACATGTACCCGCTTGGGTTTGCTCTCCTGCCATCCTGCCCTGTTGGAATCTGCTCATTGCAAGGATCACTTTTGTCATTTCTCTGCTTTTCAGACTCACTCTCAAAATGTAACTCTACTCCCTTGGGTTGGCCTTGCTTATTGGAGTCTTGTGTTCTCTCATTTAAAACTGCTCTGCCCATCTTATCCTTTTGGGACTTACAGCCAGCTCCACATACCTACCTCCAGAGCCCTTCCTTCTTGAGTGATTCTGAGCCTCCATCCAGGAGGTCCTGGCGCAGCCAGCATGCCTATCAGCTCCACACTGACAAACGGCAGCGCTGCCAACAGTTGCCCTTGCCTCTCACCCTCACGTTCCTCAGCCCTGCCGTGCCCCCAGCCCTGAGTCCACCCTGATCAGACACCGTCAGTGTTTGTGCAGGGAGGGAAGGGACAAAATCAGGGATCCAGGCCTTTGCTGTTCTGCCTGCCCACATGTGGCTGGGCTGTGGGCCTCTCCTTGCTCAGTCCCTACCCACCGATTCTTCAGCAGCCTGGGGTTCCTGTGTGGGTCTACCAGGAAACAGGACCTTGGGGATCTACTGAGCCTTCCTCATCTCTAGCTTCCAGGGGGCCCCACTGCCTTTCCCCACAGTGACGCCAGGGGGCAGAAGGGGCCCCTGTACAGGGTGCTCAGGTGCTTCTCTGCCTTCACAGGCCACTGTCACCAGCCACAGATGGGAGTGGCTGTTATCTCTGCCTGACATCCCCCAAAGAAACCAAGGCCAGGGAAGCCTGTTTCCAGACATGTGCCCTCAATATCTATCCCAGGGACTCTCCGGGTGCTCTCCTGACCAGCCTGGGGCTTATAGGAAATGACAGGTGCAGTGTAAATTGCAGCACTCAGGCTTCATGATTATGGAGGAATAGACACAAGGAACTGTGCTGTGTATTTGTAAACTATTGATAACCTTTTATTGAGTGTCTGCTGTATACTGGACTCTGTAGGCCCCACAGGGGATAGAGAGATGAAGGAAGTGAGACACCATCTTAAAAAAAAAAAAAAAAGGAAAAAAATGTTGGTTGGTTGGTTGGCTCTGCCTTATCTCTTAGCATATTTTCAGTTTTAAAATAAGGCCTGTGTCTTAGCTTGTAAGCAGACTGAAGAGCCTGCCCTCATGGGGAAGAAGTGAGCCATTCAAAGACCTCCCCTACCAACCCTGGCCCTGTCCAACACATACCATTTGTACAGATTTTCTCTCTGACAGTGAGGCCCTTCAAAAATGATCTGGAAAAAAGTCACTGTCAATGTCTCCTGGGACTAATTTCTCATTCTCAGGGAAGGCAGAGAGTGAACAGGAGGCTGAGGCTCAGATGTGGGAAGATGAAAGGGTGCTGGGGCGCATGGACCAGCCAGGGCACAGCCAGCAGAGAGGCCTAGGTGGAGCCAGGGGTGTCGAGCCTAGAGGAGAGGGGACCTAGCAGCTTTGTGCCTGGAAGGTTGTCATCTGGAAGGAGGACTCAGCCTGTCCTGTTGAGACCCAGGGGCAGCACGAGGACCAACAGGAGACAGCCAGACAGATGGATCTTACCTAGACTAAGCTTCACATCCTGAAGCCAGAAAGGGGCCTCTCCTTTATAGTCCATGGAATGTTCTAGCATCTTCTGTGTTCAAGGCTAGGGGATCACTCCTTAAGTGTGCTGACCAGGTCATGATTCTGGATGAAACTTACAGCCACGGGTCATCAACAGCCTCAGGGTGTGGGATGGCACTGGCCACTACTGGGGGCTGGTCCCAGCTCCAGCCCTGCTTGGCTGTGACCTCGGGCAACACACTCAGCCTCCTCCCCCAAAATAAAGGGTCTGCCCTGAGGATGCCCAGGGCCCTCTCAGCCTCTGATGTTTTTGCGTATCTGCTTTCCCTTCCAGGTCCTCATTCCTACGACCCGATGCAACTCCCACAAGGAGAACATCCAGGGCCAGCTCAAGGTTCGCATGCCTGGTATCTACATGCTCATCTTTGACAACACCTTCTCAAGGTAGGGCCACCTCAGGCACTAGCTCCATGTCTCCAGGCCTCTCTGCCACCTCTTCTCAAGAGCAGAGGTGGACACTCAAAACCAATTATTTGTCGATGACTTATTATTCATCATTCTTTGATTGTTGACCCCTCTCCTGTGGTGTTGCAGTGTTTGTTAGGAGATTTTGTTGCACACAGGCTCATGCTTGCAGAGTCTCGCCATGTCACTGCTGAGGGGCAGAGGAGTGACACTCCTAAGTCACACAGCTAGGGCTGGAGCCGAATCTGAACCAGGCGGCCCAGCCAGTCTGAACTCTTAATAACCAAGGTGCCCTTTCCCTCTCTCTGATGTTGATTCCCACTGTCCTGCCACTGCCTTGCCCAAAGAAGGGGCTCAGGAAATACGGGGAAGGACTGAATGAATGAATGAGAAAGGGAGAAATGAAAGAAGGAAGGACAGAGCTTGAGATAAGCAGAGACTGCCTAAGACTGCACGGTGAAGGCCCTAGCTGGGTGGCGGGAGTGGCAGGTGCCATCTCTGGGAAGCACTCTGAGGACCAGCTAAGGTCCAGGAGTGAATAGTTTAGGGGATAGCGGAGAGGCTGGACAGGAGAATGGGGATAGAGGGTGATGAGTCCAGAGGGACAGCTGGGAGGGGAGCAGAGAGAGGACTGACATTAACTGAGCATCTGCCAAGCTCGTAGACAAGCGTGGTTAGGATTGCCGGGCACCTGCCCCTGTTTATGTCTTCTGCTTCAGCACAGACCCCTTAAGTGGAGCTGGCTCTTTAGAGAGACCTGCCTGAGCTGTTTCCAGCCACATCCTCTCTGAGCAGGACCCTGGGCTACGGGTCACACCCCCAGCATGGGTACTTGGCTCTCAGCAGAATAACCAGGGAAAACTGTGTCATCCCCTCACCACCTCCAGGCTTTGAACTACCAGGGCTTGTGGCCAAGAGTGCCCACCACAGGAGGGGATGGAAGATGAACTTCCCACCTTGCTGCCTCCTGCTCCTGCCTACACTCCCCAATAGAAATGAAAACACCCCTGGAGTTAGCAGGACCTCATGGCATAGGCCTAGCATGGCCAGAGAGCTCTCTTTGGAGCCACCCCCCGCCCCAAGAGTGGATATGAGCCCCAGCCCCTCCTGAACAGGATAGGGCAGTGGTTGGGGAACACCAGGCGCAAACTCTGCTCTTCCCCCAGCGGCCCTTAGTTGAGTCTCCATTTCCTCCTCTGCAGTGGCAGCCACACTGCGCATTGATGGAGACATGGAGGAGAGGTGCAATGAGGGCAGAACACCATCCCAAGGCCAAGCAGGCTCCCAGTTACACCTGGAGGTGGCCATGGTGCTGTGGCAAACTCTGACCTTGACCCACCGAGGTCATCTCAGGGGCCTAATTGAGATTTCCAAGCTATGGATGTCAGAACTGAGTTAGCTGCCAAGTCAGAAAAAAATCTATGCTGGCCTCCGCCATATGCCTCCTCCCATTGCCTGCTCTTTACACCCCAGTACACACACTGTGCAGTCCCTACCTCTAGCTGCTTCAGAGCAGCCAGGTGAGGGAGGTGACATTCACAGCCTGCGACCAAAAGAGCATTTCTGCACCCAAGCCTCAGGAGAGTCCACGGTGATGTCCTGAGACCCTCTGACCCTCACAGGGAGAGAACTCCACTAGACAGACAGGAAATGGGGCGCGGAGCTCCAGCACCCACACAACCAGGTCACTGCAGTGACCACAGAGGCCTCAGCAGCAGCTGGCACCCCTCAGACTTTCAGCTCTCAAGTAACGCCCTCCCTTTCCATTTCTGTTTCCTTAGGTTTGTCTCTAAAAAGGTATTTTATCACTTGACGGTTGATCGGCCCGTGATCTACGATGGAAGTGATTTCCTGTAGCTTCAGCACCTCAGTAGCTTCACTTCATCCACAGGAAACACTACTCTTCCTCACCTGTCACATAAAGCATTTTTTTAAAAAGTCAGCTGCTCCAAACTCATCAACTCTGCCCCTCTGGAAGAGAGGCCCCTGGGCTGCCCCTCAGAGGTGGCGTCTGGGGAGCACTTTGTGCTCAGCACGATGCACCAGTCACTGTTAGCCCCAGAGGCTTTGAAAGGCTCAGGCAGTGTTTCCGTTAAGTAGTAGATCTCTATCCAGCTGTTCTCATGCCCAAAGGGATGCTCTACCAAAGGCTTAAATACCCAGGAGACCATCAGCCTCTCCTGGAAGCACAGTTGGCTCCAGGCCTCCTGTGGAGGGTTTCACAGGCAAAGGTGATCCCAACTTCTGCTGATGGGGAGACTTTCTGCCCTGCGCCACTAGGGCCCTGCATCTTGGAGACCTGAGCTGGTTGCCCTGACCATGCCCTGTGAGTCCGCAGGCTATGAGGCCCTCAAGTACTCCTAGGAAAAGGAAACACATGCCATCATGCAAGCCAGGGTGCCAGGGGACCCTCCTGAGATCTGGACCAGCCTCCTCCAGTCACGGTCCTGTCCCTTAGTGCCCCAGTAAGCTGGGGGCTGCTCCAGAACTCAGCAGTGTTGAAAGGGCCTCTAAGCTGCACTCTCTTCCTGGCCCTTTTGTCTGGGTGACTCTGTCCTCAAGTAAAGCCCTTCACTCAGCCAGGCCTCTCCACAGCTCAAAACATTGCCCTAAGAATCAGAAGTAAGGATAATCCAAGAACAAAACCCACCATACTGAGGGTCTGCAGTGGCTGTGTGTTCACTACGTCTAACGTCCAAATGCCAGCCAGTGTGGATGCCGTGATCACAGAGCAGAATTGTGCACTGGCTTTAGGGCTGCTGCTCAGCTGATGGTCCACTTTTATTTATATAAATAAGAGCTTTGGCCAGGTGTGGTGGCTCATGCTTGTAATCCCAGCACTTTGGGAGGCCAAGGTGGGTGGATCACGAGGTCAGGAGTTCGAGACCGGCCTGACCAACATGGCAAAACCCCGTCTCTACTAAAATTACAAAAATTAGCCGGTGCGGTGATGGGTGCCTGTAATCCCAGCTACTCAGGAGGCTGAGGCAAGAGAATCACTTGAACCTGGGAGGTGGAGGTTGCAGTGAGCCTAGATCATGCCAATGCACTCCAGCTTGGGTGACAAGAACAAGACTCCATCTCAAAAACTAAATAAATAATAAATAAGAGCTTCTGCCCCACCTGCAGACATGTTTACTAATAATCATAGCCAGGGTTAGAACCACTTTCAAACATTGGGGCCTTCTTAACAAAAGTCTTTGGTAACTTAAGAACCAAAGTAACAAAGTAAGCAGAAGCATGATGGATCCCTGGCCCTACTCCCCACCTGACAGGTTCCCCTACAGCCTATTTGCCCACTTCCTGCTGCTCAGCTCACTCCTGACCTCCAGGAGACATCCCCCCTTACAGCAGAGGGATCCCTGTTCCCGCACAAGAATTAGTTAATCCTCCTGTTCTCTGTGGTCCTTTTCTTCCCCCATGACAGAGAGCTCACCTTGGACAGCTCTTCATTCCTTGTTCACAGAACCAGCTACCTGCAGTCAGGCCCCAGGTTCTTCCACAGGTAAACAGAGCATCTGACAAAAGGTCCCACTTTGGCCAGGGGTGAGGGAGAGAACACTGAACAGGCTATCTGAGAATCTGGGAGCTGGGCCCAGCAATTCCTCCAGCTAGCCTTGTGACCCAAGTCCAGTCACACACTTCCCAAAGTTTCTCTTTGTCATAACCCTGGTCTGGCTGGTTTTGAGGGCTTGAGAATGGGTCAGGGACTCCAGGCAAAGTCCAGCAGAGACCCCAAAACCACCACATACCAGCAGCCATAGTCTCACCACCAGCAAAGAGGACTCTTGTGGGGCCACAAGTAAGAGGTCATTTCTGGAATGGACTCAGACCTTTAAACAGGAGAGTTGGGCACTTCCAGTCAGTTTAAGCACGTCATGGGGAATGGAGAATAGAACCTTTCGAAGAGGTTGCCTAGAGAAGAGCTGGGCCTCTTGTATTTGGCTTCCTTGGAACAGCCTCTTCTGGCAGAAAGCTGTCAGGTGCTCAATCATCTTCCCCTGACCAAGGCTTTGACCATACTCAGTGTTGGAATAGAAGTGGCCAGGTCCCCAGTGACTCTTCTTGGCCTCACATTTGTTCTCATAGGCATGCCACATGGCCTGAGATGATTCAGAGTGAATTGTGCTAACTTTGAATCCATCCAGCCTCTTGCAAAGGATAATCAGAAGTCAGCTCGTTCACTGTAAGAAAGAAACTAACGAAAGAGAACCCAGAGCAATCTAGAATCTTTGAGTGCTTAGCTTTCTGAGAATACTGCAGAGACTCTGGCCAAGCTGATGACCTTCTGAAGTGTCACTGGCACCATATGCAACAAGAACCACCATTCATTGAGTAGCTAACAGGTTTGGGGCCCGGGACATTCCATCTGAGGTCCTCCGAATACCTGTCACTCATCACAGCAGAGGACCAGTTGCAGCTTACCCAGAACCACTCCTCCAGGAGAGCTGGGCCTCTTGTGCACACCACCTCCAGCACTGACTGCTGTTGTTCAAAAAAAGCCTTTGCTGCATTTGGAGGACTGCCCTGTGCCCCGAGGTGACTTCCTAACTATGTGGTTTCATTAGCGAATTTATTTTTTGTGCTGGGTGGACATTTGTATTTATTAGGTTGCTGTTCAAGCTCAAGTTTGCTGTGCTCTCTGCAGCTACAGAACATCTTGGCATATTTAAGAGTGGCTTTTATCAATAGCTTTATTCTGATTTTAATCAGGTTCCCAGCTTTACTAAGGATTAAGGACTGGGGTACTTTGTTAAAAAATGCAAATAACAATTGAAGAACCACTGCTGCAGGTGGTAGCCCTGGCTAGACTGAATTACACTAGAAATCGGCAAGAAGGAAGCATCCTTGGGATCCCAGATCACTCTTTAAAAAAAAAAAAAAAAAAAGGCAGCCCCTTGATGGCCCATCTCTCTGAATAACAGTCACGTCTTGGTGTCGATACCAGATGCCTTCTTCATCACTGCCACTGAAAACACCTTCAAGAACATGCCAACCTCTGTCAGACACCTTCATCCACAAACAAGGAAGCACGTTTGGCACAAAGCGTTGTCTCCCAGGTCCAAGTGGACTCTGCAAAGTGCTTCTGACTTCAACACACTGGACTCCAGGTGGACTGGACCAAGAGCAGGCAAAGATACTGGAACTGAGAAACTCCACAGGGTTTCGAAGATAGAAATGAAAAGCCAAATCATCTAACTCAAGAATAAGTGATGTTTTAGAAATTTAAAATGATCATCTAAGGTGGTGAAACTATTCCAGGCCCAGATGAAAGGAAATCTCCATTTGGGGATGAAGTCACAGAGCCTGTGTTTTATGATATGGTTGGATGTCCACTGATAAAATTTTAAAGGAGTTTCATTTTTTAAAGTGCACCTTGGTGATTCTACATGTGAGAATTCTTTAGGCCAAGCAACTGTCCATGGCTTAGAGGTGTTGGGAATTAAAGCAGAGAGAAGCCATGCTTAGAACCAAGGATGGTCATATACACAAAGACAGCCATTTGTGTTTACAAAACACTTACCGAGAAAGCACTTTGTAGGGGAACCTTGTAAGTTCTTCTCATTTTATTATATTTCTTCCAAGGAAACAGGAGAGACTGAATTAATAATTCTCTCTTTCCTCTTAAGCACTTTTTAAATAATAAAGTATATCTTGAAATTTTAGGAGGCATCTCTGATTTAAAAAAAAAAAAAAAAGACTGCTTGACGTATGTTATCCAGAGACACTCTGCCTCTGGTGGCTGCACAGCAACACCCAAGCCTTATTTGGAAGGCTTAACATTTGGAATTGCACTTTAATTGATTAATCCTCAATTCATGTGGCCTTACAGGATGGCGGGTCTGGGACCCCAATTCATTCTTATCTGCCAAAGAATTATCTAGAAGCACATCAAGTACCAGCACCCCACCTGCACAATGGGGGTGGAAAACTTTTGTATCCCCAAGCATATTATTTTATAGTGTCTGCCATGCCATGTGGAAATAATATATTTTTTAACCTCAGGATTTAAATAAACACTATGACATTTAGACATTTGTCTCTCATTTCTTTGGGACATAAACTGTATGATGAAGTTACCCAGAGCTGAGTAGGAGTTGAGCTGTGCTGCTGGGAGATAGAGCATCTTTTATGGTGGCTTTTCAGGAGGACTTGAGCCAGCAGATGTTCTGGGAAGTTTCCAGTTGGCCTGGCATCTGGATACTCCCAAGCCTACTGTGAGGCTTGTGTTTAGACCTGCCTGAGCCACCCTGTTCCTTAGTCCACGCTGCTGTACCGTGTGGGCTACTAGCCTCGACTCAAATGTCCAGCTCTCCCAGGGCACCCACAGAGTGTTTTGAGTGTAGAGCAGACCTCTCAATTTACCAGAACAATGGGGCTGTTGAGAAGCATCATGGATGACCTAAAACCACGATTAGTCATTATGAGGTACAAAGCTGGGCAAGACTGCCAGGCCAAGATGGCTGGCAGAGGAAGAAGTCAGCCCTCCCACCCCAGCACACCCTGCTCTGGCCAGGTCAGCAAAGAGCTTGGATAGAGGCCCGAGGGGTATGCCCTGGTCACTCCTGGATGTCGGACTGAGCTCAGGCTGAGCAGCTCACCCACACTCACTTCCCACTCCCACTCCAGGGATGACCAGGCCTCCGTCCCTGGAGTGCTCTGCACCCCAGAAGAACACCTCCCCACACCGCTGCTTCACTGCCCTTCCTCCTACAGTCCTCCCCTGCTGCCAGACCTTCATTTGGTCTCTTTTTAAATCTGTTATTCCATTGAAGAAGTCACATTTTCTGTAACTCTGGTTCTCTCCTAAGGGCAAGGGACACTGTCTCCTTCATCTTTATCTTCATCTCCCTCCTCCCGATCCTCCCCACCACAGCATCGAGCAACATGCCAGACAGGAAAGGACTCAAAAATGCTGAATTGACCTCACAGGTCAGTCCCAGTGCCCTGGGTCAGCCAAAAAGTCATCAGCATTCCCATTGGCAACCAATTCTGCCAGGAACAGAGGCTCCTGAAATACTCCAGTGGCAGAGAAGGGAAAGGGCAGGCCTGCAGGAGGAAATGTGGGCGATGACAGCTGGTCACTTAGTTCCACCCCCTGCACTCCCTCTTATGTCAGAGGTGCCCTTGGGCCCGGTGAGGTGGCTCATGCCTGTAATCCCAACACTGGGATTCCAAGGCGGGAGGATTGCTTGAACCCAGGGATTCGAGACCACCTGGGCAACATAGAGAGACCCTGTCTCTATATTATTTTTCTTTAATTAGCCAGGTGTGGTGGTGCATGTCTATAGTCCCAACTTGGTAGAGGCTGCAGTGAGCCAAGATCGTGCCACTCCACGGGTGACAAAGTGAGGGCCTGTCTCAAAAAAAAAGGTGCCTGCAAATCAAGTGTCTAGTAACCAAGTTGACGTAATGGCAGATAGTCCAGCTTCGCCAAATGACACAGCCAGAGTTTCTTTGTTAATACAACAGTCCTTCCTGAGGCTTGGTAGCCTCGGGCTGGGGACTAGAACAAGAAACAGATGAGACACACATAGATGTGTGTGCTGCCCATCTGGGGCTGGTATCTGGGGACCTCCATGTCAAAATCCTCCATTCCACCTCAGCCCACCCCACTAAACTGCAGAGCAACTCAAGGTGATCCAAGTCTTTGCTGGAGGATTTCCAAGCCCCACACTTGATTCCAGGTAATCCCAGCCCAGTTCAGTGTCCTCAGACTCTGTGGCACATAGAGGTGCCCCGCCCCTCCCTGCCACGTCTGCTGGGTGAGGGCTGAGGACGCAGAGACTCCCAGGGAACTGAGAAGGCTCCTTACAGCAAGGTCAGCCCTTTCAGTTTGAAGATGCGTGGGAAAAATCTCTTGCCACCCACACACATCTGAAGAGCAAACAGATGGTGAAAAACCTGTAGCCCAAGATGAGAAAACGGACTTTTTGAGACAGCAGTTGAAGCTGAAGCCTCAAAATCTGGGGGGAAAGCATAGTGATTATGAAAGACATTCAAAGTGGGTTAGGGGTGAGAAAAAGGTCAGCCTTTTACTTTTCCCACACCCGCTGGTTTCTGAAGAAGGATGGTAACCCGAGCAGAAGGGTGATGGCCGACCTCTGGGCTTTGATGTATGTCCCCTCCTCCTCCGCCCCATCCTACAAGCTCTGGGGAGGTCGGAGACTGGTGTGGTTTCCTCACGCCTTCCACCATGCAGGCACTGAGGTTGGCTCCAAGTTGACAGCCCCATCTGAATCCTGGAATGAATTAAGTTTTTTTAAGCTAAAAAGTGAACAAAACTTGACATGCATGAGTCCTTACCGAAAGGAAGTCCTCGTTTTTAGGACAGGCTTGGCTTCTGGCCTGTGAGTCCATAGAATCATCACAGAGAAGGTGATTTCAGGAGGCCTCCCGCTTTCTGCTCCCAAGGCAGACTGGCTGAGCCTCGGAGGAGAGAAGGAAGCCATTTCGGGGAGGCCAGAACATCCATCTTCCAGGTCAGTGGGGCAGGTGCTGTCTTCTCCCTGGCTTGAGACAGGAAAGCCGATGAGGGAGAAGGGAGGTAGGGGATAAAAGATAGGAGGGCAAAGAGGTGATGAGAAAAGAGGACTAATAGAAAGGGCCTCCCCAAAGCCTGCAGGGAGGGCTGGACCCAGGGCTGCTTAGCAGAAGCCATCTTTCTCATGGGAAGAAAGGGGCAGTGAGAAATGGCAGATTTTATGTAATATAAAATTTTATGTATATAAAATCCGATAGATTTTATGTAATGCATTAGTAAAGAGATGCATGTATTACTAGTTCATACATCTGCTTTAATATTTGGAGAACTGTATTTCAACATAATTGGTTTCCTTTGTAATTTATTTTATTGTTTGAATTTTAAAACGTTCTGAGAAAGGGGCTACAGGCTTCGTCAGTGTCAAAGGTGTGGATGAGGCTCCCCAACCAAAAAAAAATGTTAAGGATCTTTGGGTTGTGTCAGGTCCTCATGAAAAATGAGAATGATCAGCTTGTCGCATCACTGGTTTGTTAATAGTAACAACAGTAGCACTGTTTAATTTGTATAATTGTATAATTTGCTAGGTTCTTGATGTAAGTCAGCCTGCTTTTACAGATGAGGAACCAAGACCCAGGGAAGTTGGTAAGTCTGAACCATTTACAGAACTTGTTACTGCTACTGCGTTACGCTGAGACAGCTGTAGGAGTGTTTTTCTCTAAACCATTCTCATTTTACTTGAATATGGATTATCTGATGAGTTATAAAAAACTTTTCCATAAACCAGGATTTGCTATGGCAGCCTTTGACCTTCACACCTTTACTACGAATGACTGTTAATATAAAAGGCTCTATTAGTTACCAGTTGTCAGAATAACACTGCATTATTCTGTGTTATTTGAAGTTGGACAACCTCAAAACCATGGCTTAAATCACTGAGGATTTATTTTGCCCACAAATATGCAGGTTGACTGGGGGCTCTGGACCCTTGGTGGGCTCACTCCCTTGTCTGCCTGTGGTCAGCTATGCCTCGAGGCTGTGCTTGCTATGCCCATTGGCTAATCGTGGCTAGGCTGACTCCTGTGTCTGTTGTCAGTTGGTCAAATGAAGGCTGGCTAGTCTAGGATGGTCTTGGTCAGACAACTTGGCTGTACTCCACGTGGACTCCCTGGCCCCAAAAGGATAGCCTGGGCTTCTTCAGATGGCCGCTGAGCAGGTTTCCAAGAGAGTGAGCACAAGTGCCGGAGCTTCACAGAGCCCAGCCTCAGAACTGGAGCATCATTTAACAGTGTTCTGTTGGTCGAAGCAAGTCACAGGCCAGCCCAGATTCTAGGTGTGGGAAAAGGAACTCGTTCCTCTGGGTGGGAGGACTGCAAGATCACTTTATAAAGGGTTCAGAGACAGTGAGGGGTAGAAAATTAGGACCATTTTTGTAATCATTCTACCAAAGAGTCAGATAATCTTCCCTTCCTGCACATATTTCGACCTCAATTTTCATCTTCAGAAAAATACCCACCTTCTCCAGATACACTCATACAAGTACACAAAAGTACACACAATATTCTTCTTGGCCATGATGTCTGTGGTGGCAAAATCAGGAAAGAATTTGTTCAAAGTGAGTTGGGTTGAGGTAGTATATGACGGCACCCTGGGAGATTATGTGGTGAACACTAGTCACACCCATGCGGCATTTCCTGACGAAGACACTGGACACAGCAAATGGAGCTGGTGGCAGGAATAAGATGCTTTTACTTTTCTCTTTATACCTTTCTATGTTGTATGATGTATTTTTATTAGGTGTCAGTTTAACTTTTAAAATATGAAAACTAATTTCTAAAATACATTCACATCATCTTAAAGTCATCTCAAGTTCCCAGTAAACCACCAAATGCCCAGCTCCTTTATGCTGGGGTCATTACACAGTTGTTCATGTCTTTCTGCATTCACCAAAGGGGTGACCTCTTCACCAGCCAAGCTGGACGGCATACAGCCATGAGAGCGGAGGGCCTGGGAGGAAGCCACAATATGGCCAGGGTTCCTCTTCCCCTGCCGGGGGGCGAGCCCAGCTAGGGCCCCTGTCCTCCTGACTCAGGGCCTCTGGGAGAAGAGCTATATCCAGATATATGGTACAAATTGACCACTGGAACGACAGTGCTTGAACCCCAACTGGGGAGAAAGTACAACAGCCTCCAAGAGGTTGAGTTCTCGAATCAGAAAGACATGGATCCGACTCCTGGTGCCACTACCCACTTCCTCTGGCTTTGGACAAGTCACTTAGCTCTTCTGTGCCTCAAAAATGTGATAGCTGCTACCATTGAGAAACACGTCCACACCTTGTCCAATCCGTTCTGCTCTCTTGGCTCTTTTGATTCCTTCTGGGCATTAGCGAGTCATGTTGGAGGACTGAGTGATTGGGGTCATTGAAAGTTGAGTTAATTTACAGAGTAGCTGCCTTTGGTGATTTTAAAACGTGGCCCCAGAGTTATTTGACACCCTTCCCATAAGAGGTGGAGTCTACAGCCCTTTCCTTGACTCAGGGCTGGCCTCTGGCTGCTCTGACCAGTGGAATAGCAGAGGGCCACTCTGCGGCTTCTGGTGCCATGTCAGAAAAGGACCTGCAACTCCCCCCTGGTTTTCTTGCTTGGGGGAAGCCAGCTGCCATGTAGAGGGTCTGAGCACCGTGAGCCCTCCCTGCTGACACTGCCGTGTGTTGGGGCACTGCTCAGCAGCCAGCATTAACTACTGGCCCTGGGGCATGGCTCTCCAAGTCAAGCCTTCCAGTGGCCACAGCCCCAGCCAATATCTGACTGCAGCCACACGGGAGACCCCAAGCTAGATGCATCCTTCTGAGTCCCTTCCAAATTCCTGACCCACAAAATAATGAGTACAATAAAATGGTTATTGTTTTTATACCACTAAATTTTGTGGCAGCAGTTACAAGGACACATCTGAATTGAATTCAAGCAAGGTTCTTAGAATCACTTCTTTCATTTAATTGCAAATTAGCCGAAAAGAAAGCATCTAAAAAATTTTTTTTGTTTTATTGAATTACTCCTGATACTCTGTCGTAGCAAACCTGGTACAAGTTTCACCTACACGTCCTTTCCACATCCTCACTTCCCATTCATTTGCTCCTCAGCCAATCACAGTCTGCCTTGATGATGCCTGGGAAGCTGCTCCTAGCCCGGTCGCTGTGCCTCCACTCTCTCTTGACCTCAGCTCTTCCCATGCTCATGGCTACCATCTTCCGGATAGCGTCCCCAGACTTGCTCTCTGCTGATCCTCCCCTCCCAGAAGCAACACCACCAACCATCCAAACATGCAGATTCAAACTCCAAGTCATCCTTGATTCCTTCCTTTCTCTCAGTTCTAACCTTCACCATTGCTTCTATCCCCAGAGTAAGTCAAAAGCCATTCATCTCTCTACACCACAGCCACCACCTTCACTCTGACTCCACCACCGTCATCTTTTTCCGTAACCACAACAGCTCCTGACTGGCCTCCCTGCTTCCTTGCACTGCCCCTAACCCCCAGCCACCGCCCTTCTTCACCTGGGGACTTTAGAGATCGTTAAAACATGACTTGGACCATGGCACACCACTTAAAAATCTTCCTGAAGCGGAATAAAAAAGTTCTGCGCCTGAACAGCGCCCCTACCTTCCCCTCCCATCTAACTTCCCTCTCACTCATTAGCCTCCAATCACCAGTGGCTCTTTTTTTAGCCACTTAACTCTGCTTATCACTTTTCCACCTCAGAGACACCTGTGAGAACTGGTAGTGATGGTCTCACCCCGTCTCAGGCAACATCAGATTTCCTGTGGTCCTTAGAGACTTCCTGGTTTCCAAAAGTTGAACAAGAAACCGCAGAGCTCACTGTGGCCTTTGTCAGCCTCTGCAGGGCATTCTGAGCCATCTCGATGGTTACCGCACTGAGAAAGTGCCACCCATGACCTGAGCCTCTCCAAGCTTGCTGCCCTGTCCCCAGTGGGCTCCCTCGGTTCCTTCGGTGAGTGGTGGCCTAACCACACAGAGGAAGAGTCCATCTAGTCTCCATTTCCAATTTTAATTTTTTAAAATTGTCATTTGGAGCTTTATAAAAGGATAAGAGCATGAGTTTTTAGGGGAATTGCATGATGTCTTGGATTTACTTTAAAATACTACAGGAAACTTTTTAAAGGAAGGAGGGAAGGAAGGAAAAAGAAGGAAAGGAGTGGATGAAACAAAGAAGAGGAAAGGAAAGAAAAGTGGGAAGTGTAGCTGAAACCAAAACTGGGCAGAACGTTAATCATGATTGACGCTGAGTAAGGGTCTATGGATGTTCTTATACAGCGGTCCCCAACCTTTTTGGCACCAGGGACCAGTTTCATGGAAGACAGTTTTTTCACGGACCTGCAGCATTGGTGCGGAGGGGATTTTGTGATGATTCAGGCATGTTACATCTATTGTGCACTTTACTTCTATTATTAGTGCATTGTAATGTATAATGAAATAATTAAACAACTCACCATAATGTAGAATCAGTGGAAGCCCTGAGCTTGTTTTCCTGCAACTAGGTGGTCCCACGGGAGGTGATGGGAGACAGTGACAGATCATCAAGCATTAGACTCTCATAAGGAGTGCACAGCCTATATCCCTTAGATCATCAAGCATTAGACTCTCATAAGAAGTGCACAGCCTAGATCCCTTGTGTGTGCTGATCACAGTAGAGTTTGTGAGAATCTAATGCCACCACTGATCTGACAGGCGGTGGAGCTCAGGCGGTAATGTGAGTGATGAGAAGCAGCTGTAAATATAGATGAGGCTTCACTCACCTGGCTGCCACTCACCTCCTCCTGTGCGGCCAGGTTCCTAACAGGCCACAGAGCAGTCACGGTCTGTGGCTCCAGGGGTTGGGACCCCTGCATTAATACTATTCCCTCTGCTTTTGTGTATGTTTTAAAATTTCTGTAATTAAAACATTTACAAAAGAAAAGCACACAAGTGGAGAAGGCCTTGTTTGTTGCATGCATGCACACTTCACCGAAGAGCTTGACCGTGATGTCCCATAGGCATGAGTGCTGCAGGGCCTTGGCACATGGCGCCCTCCTCCCTTTTCTTCCCTGCTTCCCGTAGGTAATTCCTGACCATTCTTCAGCTCTCAGCTCAAATGCCACCTCCTCAGGGAAGCCCTCCCTGCCTCTCCTTTCCAGAGCAGATCAGAGTCCCCTCTGTCACACTCTCTAGCATCCTGTACCGATAACCATCAGCTTGTTCCTGTGATGGTGTGATTCGGGTCTGCGTTGTGAGCTTCATGAGCACTGAGCCTGTGACTGCTATTGCTCACTGTGACCTTGCCCAGTGCCTGGCATATACTGAATGCCCAATAAATGTTGAGTGAGGCTAATTACAGCAACAGTTGAAATGCTGGGCCTACTTGTGGCCTCTCCAGCATGATGGTCTCAGGGTGGGCAGACTTCTGACATGGCAGCTTAGGGCTCCCAGAGCAAGCCTCCCATGGCACAGGATGTGGAAGCTGCCAGCCTCTTCTGAGTCTGCAGCCAGAAACTGACACAGCATCCCTTGCACCAAATTCCTCTGATTAAACAAACCCAGAATCCACTCAGATTCAAGGAGAGGGGACATCCACCCCATGTTTTGATGGGAGGAGCATGAAAGAAACTGTGGCCATCCTTAATCCACCCAGCTGACTCACTGTCCGCAGCTGTTCAGAGTTCAGTCCCTGTCTTTCTTGCCTAACTCTCCAAGTCTCCAAACATTTTCCATTGCTGTAGCTCTTTCTGGCCTCAATGAGTGTCATAACATCATGCAAATGCTAGAGATGCAGCTCTCATGCTGGGCACTGTAGCTGTTGCTGGGCAGACACACGTGAGCAAGAACACGCACAGTCCATGGCTGCATGTGGCTGAGGGTCCAAATGTAGGAGTAGGAGCCTCAATCAGCAGAAAGAAGAATACTAGCAAATTACAAACGAGATGAGCGCTGTGAAGGGAAGGGACAAGCAGCGTGCCACACAGGATGATAATGGGGCTCTCATTGGCACTCTAGGACTTTGCCACATCATCTTGCCGTGCCCACGCAGCAAGCCATGTTAGCAGTTGCCATAGTGCCTTTTAATATGCGAGGGGACTCTTCAGCCAGCTCTTGACTGAGGGTTGTTTATACTGTTCAGAAATTTCCAGATGACATAATTCAGATGTGCTTGAAATGTGTATTTGAGGTCTAGAAAGTGGAGAGTCTGCGGAAAGACGCTGTGGCAGATGCAGAAAGAGACAGGTTCCCTGGAGCACTTACCTGGCTGCAGAGCCTGGCCTGAGTGAGGGCCGCTGGTGGAGCGGGCACAATGTTTGCCCAGGTGGTCAGGGGCGGGGCCATCATCAGGCCAGGGAATCCAGGTAGCAGCTACAGCTTTTTAAGAAAGCCTGGAGGGTGACCCCCAGAAGGAAGTGCCAGTCCCTGGGCAGGGGAGGAGGCTTGGGGGAGCTCCTCAGATCTGAGCCTGGGGTCTGGCGAAAGCACCAGCCCAGGCAGATCTGGGTCTGGGGCCTAAGCCTGGCCACCTGGACCTAGAGAGGAAAAGCCAGGGCAGAAGGCAGCCCTGCAGACCACCAGCATGGGCAGGGTGGACAGGGCCTACCTGAGAGGCCAGCATGCTGCTTCAGATCATCTGAGCGGCTGCAGAGGACATCTGGGGCCATGTGGGGACAACAGTGAGTAATGCCTGGATTCCACACCACGGAATTTGACCTAAAGCCATATCTTATACTGGGCCCAGAAAAGTTGTTCATGGGTCTTGCCTCTGAGAGAGAGGAACCAGGGAAGGGAGAGGAAGGGGAATGAGGCAGGGAGAGGAGGAAAGCCGGCAGCCGGAATTCTACGGTTCAGATGCATGCCTAGGCCTGGGTGTTGGGTCCTCGGGCCTGTGCACGCACATCTCTGGTGAAATCTGTGGCTTCTTCATGAAGGAATTAAGCTTCCAGAGCCATATCTGTCTGGGGAGGAGCCTGGGAGAGGTAGCAGCTAGGAACCTTCTCGATTCTGTGAAGATGACACCATCGTCCTTTGCCAGCACACCCTCATGGTGCCCTTTTGAAGAACGGGGTCAGCAGGGCCTTGGCTGTAGCTTGTTACCATTTAGCGTTTGCATGACATGGTCAGTGAGAGGGGTGCTGGCCAAGCCCGTGCCTATCCGTCTTCTCGGCCCCTGGTCCTCAGCACAAAGTCTGGCTTGGCAAATGCTGGTCAACCCTCCGAAGCAAGGGCTAGTTTGTCTGACTATGTCAGGCAAAGCCAATTACTAACTGCACAGGCTTGGGTAAGTGATTTAGTATCTCTAAAGCTCAGCTCCTTCCTCTGTAAATCAGGGCTAGAATAATGCCGAAAGTTCTTAGAGAGAGCGTGCCTGTCTCAGACACCATGGGGCCACTGGCATGCAGCTGGTGCTCAAGCATATCTGCTGAATGGTTAGGTTATAATGAGACAGGACCCATGCTCTCAGCCTTCTCAGAGGAGTTCTGTGACGCGCCCAGCCACGCTCCGGATCTCCTACATACCTGGTGTTCTTAACCATCCAGCCTTAGGTGGGCTCTTGGAATTGGCAGACCCTGGTGAGATGATTGTTGCAGGATGACTTCTCTAGAAGGAGGTGCTGAGATGGAGTTTGGGGTGCTTATTAGGAATTGACGCCTGTGGAGGGATGTGAGAAGAAGCATGACTGGGCAGAGAGAGAACTCAAACTGCCATGAAGGCTCCACAAAGCCCTGGCTTTGGAGAGTCCACCAGCATTTGCCAAGCCAGACTTTCTACTGAGGGCCAGGGGCTAAAAAGACTGAAAGGCACGAGGTTGGCCAGCACCCCTCTCATTGCATGACCACGTCATGCAAATGCTGAATGGTGACGTGTGACAGCCAAGGCCCTGCTGACTTCCCTTTTCAAAGTGCACCATGAGGGTGCCCTGGAGTAGATTCTGTGCATCAGAGTGCCACTATTGGGCCGAGATAATGCCATTCTCTGCCTCACAGCACTGGAGGCAGGTGGCCTCGGGAAGGCCTGGCTTGGGTAGGGCGGCTCTGCAGAGGAGGCAG
This sequence comes from Sapajus apella, assembly GCF_009761245.1. NCBI lineage: Eukaryota > Metazoa > Chordata > Mammalia > Primates > Cebidae > Sapajus > Sapajus apella. The sequence continues at coordinate 2,352,238 of NW_022436978.1, forward strand.
GCCCTGAAGAACTGGCAACCAGAGGGCCTGTGCCAACCACACTCCCTACAAGTTCTTTCTTGAGGCATCTCCGTATGACCATAGAGATCTTTGGCTTAGCTTGTGGTGCCAAAATTGAGTGTATAGAGTAAATATGTGGAGAGGACCTCATAAGGAATCACTTGTTGGAGAGACACATGTGCCTGTCATTTTTAGGCTTTGATAACATAAAAGTCAAAGAAAAACATTAAATGGGTCATTAGCTGTCTGGGTTGTCTGTTCAATCATGTAGGAATGATAGAGAACCAGCTCATTGTCCCAGGAGCATGCTGGATAGGGACCTCGGCTGTAAGGGAGGGGCACGTGAGATGGGGAGAGAGAGACTGTACTGCAGAGGCACTACGGTGTGTCTTGGCCGGGAGGAGAATTCTAAGGCTGTGGTACTTACCATCCACACACAGTGACTAAACAATCAGTGGCCACACGTTGAATGGAGAAAAAGATTTCTTTTGAGTATCTAAAACATGTGAGATGCAGGTACTAGAGCCCATGATTACTTCTCTGTTTTCAAAGTCATGGGGAGCCCCTTGACTGGACCTCACGCTGAGACAAGCTGACTATAGAAGAACCCTCCAGTGAAGGCGAGTGGCCAGCTTCAGTGAGGGACAGAGATCTGTGGGCACTGGAGCAGGCTGCTGCCGGGGGATGATTTCAGCTGTGCTTTGTTCTGGACCCCACAGGAAGCTCCAGTTCTTACGAGGCCAACTTAGAATTAGAAAACCAAGCAAACCCACTCAAAGATTGCAAGCACAAAAGAACTATCTGGAAGTGTGAGACAGCTTTGCATTACCGAAGCAGAGAGACTGTGGCGGTGTCCAAGTGTGTCAGCTCGTGAATGCTTCATGGCAGCCTTGGCTTTGTATTCAGGTCGACACCATCATAGAAACCAAGATACCACCCATAATGACCACATTGGCATGGCAACGGCCTGGGGGAAGGTCCACAAGACCAAAATGGAAGGAGGTCAGTGTGGGCTGCTTCCTTTCTTGCTCAGGAGTCTCTGTAACAACTACAACAGGCAAATGAAAGAAGTTGTAGCCACTCAGCTCTCTCAGGAGCTGTGGCAGGAAGCAATCAGAGCAACTCACATGGCTGAAGCCCTGGACACCAAAGCTCGGAAAAGCACTGGTGTCCAGTCCTGGTCTAGTCAGTTCCTTCCTTGACCACCAGTCCCCAGGTTGCCTGTAGATAGCAGGAAAACATCACTGCCCAAAGCATGTAATGTCCCGATGCTCAAGGTTGGCAATCTTTATTTTCTGGAAGTTTTCTAGCTGCCGAAACCTGACACATGAAGTACATATTAGAGAAATGATTAATTTTAAATGTTTATAAAGATGTTAATTCATTATATTGTGCCTACTCCACACAAGGCATGTGTATGTGGTGAGAAGGGTGGGCATTTAACACCTGTACAAGAACAGATCCACACAAAGCTACTTGTCTGGGCTCCCATGTGGGGAGGCTCCATAGTTGTCCTAGGAGGCTGCCCTGTGTGAGGCTCAGCACCACTGGGACTCCCATGACAGAGCATCACAACCGCAGTATCTGAAAAAAAAAAAAAAAAAAAAGCCAAACTTGTCTGTGTTCTTTGCATCTAACTGCACAATGTCATTTAGGGTGTGGCTTATGCATCTTTTTTATTCTCTCAAGTTCCTATAAGGGCAAATATCTGGGTCTCCTCTTAGAAATGGTCAGTGGATGTCTCAGTTGGTAAAGTGACCTTGAAGAAGTCATCCTCCCCTTAACTACCGATGCAGTGCCCATGGTGGGCCCATGTTGATATGCTGGTCCCAGGCCAGTGCTTTCTTACCGCCCACTGCCCCCACACGGGCAGCAGGTGGATGGGTTAGCAAGGCCTGTGCTTTACCCCTTTGCCCTCCCTGGCTTCCACTCCTGTTAGCACACTTTATTCCTCATTCTCATGTGCTTTAGAAGTGGGCAGGGAAGAGAAGGAGGAAATGGCAGGGTCCAGCGCTTTTATGTCTCCTTTGGGAAAGGATGGTGTAGGAAAAGAAACCACAGCGATCCACAAGGCACTGGGGAAATTAGATGCTTCCTCTAGACCAAGCAGCAAAGCCAGGGGTGGTTTACAGTCCTGTTGCAACAGTCCTCCTTGGAAATTCCGTTGACTAACATGGAAAAGCCCAAGGAGTGAGTTTGGACAGAGGAGAAATAAAAACTTGTCAGCCATGATGGTTTTAAGGTACTTGGAGATCTTATTTCCTTATCCCAATTGCCTACTCTTCACACTTTTTTTAAAGACTAGTCAAGTGTAGTAGAGAGAAGCGGGGAAAGTGGAACAAGGAGTTCAATGTGTAACTGACAGTGAACAATCAACTGAGATAACTCACGACCTTCAGACCAGACTTCACATTCTTCATATGTCTATTTGATCTTTAATTACATGCACTTAAAAGATTGAGGTGGGTAAAGAAAGCGACAAGTAATTGATATTTTATATACACATTAAAAAGCACTTTTCCAATATGTGAAATGCTTTCAAAGGTGAAATATTTTGCCAAATCCTGAAAAGAAAGACTCAAAAGATGCAAAGGTAAATTCTATTACTTATTTTTTTTCAGCCTAATTTCTAAGTTATTAATGCTTTTAAAATGTTACCACCAGAGAGTAAGAAAAGGAGAAGCATGGAAGTAAATTGCCTTCCAGCAGCCTCAGAAAGAAGAGAGCCAAGAGAACCAGCCCATTTTCTAGGGAGCAGACGGTGGACCCCAAGCAAGTGCCACTCAACAGAACAAGCCTATACAACAGGGCCAAGGCTGGCTCCTGTGAACCCAGCTGTTAACCTCCCTGCTCAGGCCGTGGAGGGACAGTCACCATACCAAGGAATAAACGGAATCCTTGTCCAGGTCAGAACTTCCAGTAGGACGCAGAAATGGCTTGGAAGCCAACAGGCTCTGGATGCCTTGTGGGTGTGGCCAGTTGTCCAGGGGTTTACTGGCCAGATCTGCGAATCATTTCAAAATCAGAACAAGGACCTTCACTGGCCCAGAACGGAACAAGGAGAACAGAAGGGAATCAGATCTGAGATTGCCTGGGAAGGTTCTAGATCAGGAATCTGTAAGACCTGGCATGGGTTATCAGGCTCAAAAGCAGGGTAGAAAACTTCCCAAAGATGAACGTTTTCATGAAACCTTCTTCTGCTTTTGTGGTCTGTAGCAGCAACCAGTGCTTCTGTGGCGCCTTTTGGAAGGGGTAGCATGAGAACTGAAAGCCACAGAAGTTCACAGTGCTTGGAGAAAATCCATGGGCTCCTCCAGGGGCAGCGGCACTGACACTCTGGCAAGTGGCAAAACCAGGGTGGTCCACGGGGCTGGTCCTTAGTCCTCCTTTGAGAATTGCAGGCATCACAGTCAAGAGCCAGTCAACAGCCTCTTGGACTAGTCAGTCGACTTTGAAATATTTGCTTTGGGAAATTCTGACTAAAAGTAATCATATTGTTCAGATTCATCCCTTTCTGAGTTTTCTTTTTCTCTCACTTCCTTTTCATCCTGTGGTTTCTCTCTGGTCTGATCAGTGGGGAAACTGTTTCTATATTTCTCATTTCTCCCAAAAGAACCATGCACCTCAGAGAAGACCCCTCAGAGGGAGAGTGCTCCTGAGGTTGTCTCCAACAACATAGATGACAGCTTCAAGCTTCCCTCTCTCCTTGTAAATGAAACCCACTGGGCCTGGCTGATGCAACCCAAGTTCTTCAGGGTTTTCACAAGATCCCGGCGGAATCTCTCACCCACAAAAACGTAGAGAACTGGGTTCAGGCAACTGTGGAAGAAGGCAATGGTCTGGGTGACCTGGAAGCAGATGTCAATGTTGGTGGAAACGGCACAGTTGGAGATGAACATGGCATAGGCGTCAATGGTCTGCACCAACAAAATGCAGTTGTAGGGAAACTGAGACAAGACAAAGACGGTCAGGACAGTGATGGTCACTTTTAGGGCCTTGTGCTTAGACGACTTCTTGGCCTGTATCAGGGTGTGAATGATGATGGTGTAGCAGCAAGCCATGACCACAAAGGGAAGGAAGAACCCCAGAATGACCTTCAGGGTCAAGACAGCTGACTTCAGTTTGGTGCTCTCATCCCTAGGGTAAACCATAGTGCAGACAGCAATGCCGGATTCCCTCTCGATTTGGCTGTATAAGAGTTCTGGGATGCAGAGCGCAGCTGCCAATACCCAGATGATAAAGCAAACCATTTTGCTGTACAGAAGCCTTTTCTGCCTCCAGGTCTGTGCTCTCATGGCCTGGGCAATGGCGATGTACCTGTCCACGCTGATGCACATAATCAGCAACACGCAGCTGTAGAAGTTCATCTTGTACATGCTGTTGACCACCTTGCACATGAAGGTCTGGAATTTCCACTGGTCAGCAGCGGCAATGGCCCAGAAGGGAAGAGTGACCAGAAACAGGAGGTCAGCGATGGCTAAATTCAGAAGGAACATGTCAGTCATGGTCTTCACTCTTGTACAGTACCAGTAGACAAGGATGACCAGACTGTTGCCCAAAGCACCCACGATGAACACAAGCCAGTACAAGGGTGGGAGGAAATGGCTCGCAAACTGCCTGACATTGTTTTTCTCACAGTAGAAGTCAGTGAAGTTGAAGTTGATATAGTCTTCCACGGAAGGTGTGGATTCATAGCCATAGTCATCAGACATGTTAGGAACAGGGCTCTGCAAGGGGACACAAGATGGCATTAGGTCAAGGAAAACATTTTGAAGGTCCTGTCTGATGGCAGAGGCATGGACCTCTTGACCTCTCAACCCCAAACACCTATGATAAGGCCAAAGACACGTGTGTGTAGGATGTAGGCATTCTGAGGACATCTGCTTGGGTTGCGACATATTTATTCAACAGATGTTTATTAAGCACGTGCTGTATGTTGACTACTGTGTTAGGTGCCAAGGAAACTGTAGTAAATAAGTCAGATGTGTGGCTTCACTCTCAAGGTACTTACCTACCAATAGAGCAGCCAGAGAAGCGAATGAACATTTATAGTGTGCATGCCAAGTGCTCTGATAGAGTAGGAAAGAGTGCCTCTACACTGCTGATGGGCACGTTCATCAAACTGTGGGAGTGATTATGATTGTCCTTCTCCCATGTATTCAGTTTTTTGCTAACCCCAATAAAAGGTCAGCAGCGGCTCTTAAACTTATCTGGGTCCCAGTTCCCCGAGTTTCCTGAAAACTCCAGGAACACCAACTTACACACACATACACATACGGACATTCTCAACCCCATGCACACACACAAGCCCATGACCTGCTATATAGTTAGCAGACCCCGTGGTCCAAAAATTATTAGGAATTTCAATACATCCAGCATTCAATCAAGCAAGCAGCACTTCTAAGCACAGGGCCCCTGTGTGACTGTGTGGGTTGCACAACCGTGAAGCTGTCCCCAACAAGCACACACACTCACACACACAGGCATACACATAATACATGCACTTGCACATGCTCTCATGTACACAAATTGCCAACACTCATGCTCACCATGCACGTATATACACGCTCATGCATGCGCACATATATACACACATATATGCACATGCACACACACTTCTTACACTTTTTGTGGGTTCCTGAACCAGAAGCCACCCTAGAACCCCTGCTACGGAAACAGGAAATGAGGACTGGAGATGACACCCTGAGATGTAAGCCCTTGAGTCAAACCTGGGGTGGGAGGCAATGAAAGACACGGAGTGCCGATGGAGGAGGGGGTTGCCGGGTGCAGGGGAGGGTCCTTGCCACACCTGCAACATTCTTTCCAAAACCTCTGTCCACAGTTCCTCAAGCGCTCTCACTTCCCACCAGTTTCCCTCCCAGGGCTCCCATTAGGACTCTCAAATTCCACCAGGGACTACCAGCTCTCACTCCCTTTCATTGAGTGACATTCCTGCCAAATCTCAACTCTACTTTTATTTCTCCTGAGGCAAATGCAGTAGTTCAATTCATCTGGATGCATTTGGACTAGAAGTTGCCCCAAATCCACAGTAAGCTTTTATTTTGTCTTGAACAGTTAATATTAACAAATATTTAAGTACAAAGGTTATTTTATGTACTTAAATATTTATATTTAAATAACAAAATATTCTTTAACTTCTGTTAGCTGGACTCTCCCTGTCTGTATACATCGTAATTTCCACCTATTTCTAGTAGATCTGACTAGCATTTCCCAACCATATTTTGGGTGGAACACTATGGTTAAAATAGTCAAGAATCTCTCTAGAGTCTTTGTTTGAAATTCACAAGACTCCTGAGCATATTGAAGGATCTGAGAAGTCCTGCAGAACTTGTTTTCTTTTAATTGCACGTTAACGCAGTAAAGACTCTGAGAAGTCCTGCAGAATCGTTGAATTTTGTTGAACAATGTTTCCTAAACTGATTGGAACATAGAAACTGTTGTGTGTGTGTTTGTGGAGGGCTTCTTAGATATCAGGGCTCACTGAGTTGATTGATAAAGGGCAGTAGATGTTACTTCCATTTGGGGCCTGGCTGGCAGGAAGTAGCAGGAGGACCCAAGGTAACTTGGTTGACAACTGGGAAAATCTGACAACTAGTCCTGACTCCACCTCCAACATGTGACCAAGAGAAAATCCTATTGCAAAGAGAGGGACCCAGGAGCAGGATCCTGGAGGTGGCTCTTCGGGACAGGGCAGCTGGAAATGGTCCACTACTGCAAAGAACTAAAGAAAACTCATCTCCCCATTTTATACGTGATTAATCCCTGGGCCTGACTTATCCATTGTCAGTTTACACTTAGAGATATTTCTTCTGGCATTGGTCCTTGCCTGGAAACCCAGTCTCTTGGGAGGACAGATCTCCTAGGTGACACACATTTTAGAGACCATGCCAGGAGAATCCTCCCAAGGCTGGACATGGAAACCAGCTGCAGTCGTGGCCCCACTAAGTTATCCTGTAGGAGGTGAGACTTAAGTGGACGTTGAGCGAAAGAAAAACCTGAGGATAGAAGGAAGACTGTAAAGAGCACGGAGACCCCGAAATGGACATCACAGCAGGTTTAACAGGTTGGGAGGATGACCTTTTGGAGGAACCTCTACAAAACCATGCAGATGAGCAAGTACCGACTGTGAATCCACAATGAATAAGCACTAAACTTGCTTTTAAAGTTTTTGTTTGTTATTTGTGGGTTGGTGTTTTGGGGTTTTTGGGGGGTGGGGGGTCAAAGGCTTTAATAGACTCTCACATGAGCCTGACCCTAAGGCTGTGAGGCAAATTGCAAGCAGTGACACAGATGAGAGCCCAGGAGTCTCACGGCGTGGAGTTGCCACTCTGGTCCAGCAACACTGCTCTCTTGCTGCAGCTCCAGGAAGTGAGGAGCAGGGCAGATTTTAAGGACATGTGAGGAGGAGGACAGACAAGGGAGGGCATGCTTGGCAGAAGGACAAGCGCAAGAGGTGGCTTTGGTTCCTGGGGGGAAAATGAGACTGGGCAGTTGGGAAGTCCCGTGTCACTTTGCTGTTGTTAGTCCTGGCAGGAGGTAGATTCCTGGGCCAGCGATGGGAGGCGATCTGGGGCAGGGCCTGGAAGAGACTGCAGAAGGAGCAGAAGGGGAGAAATGTGCAGAAATCCCCGGGCCTGGGTGACCCAGCTCTCTCCACTGCCCGTGAGCAGGCACAGCCAACACTCCCAAGACTGAGCCCCAGACAAGGACAGTGTGTCCCACTGGAAGCCCAGGAGTCATAGTTTTTCTGCTGAGTGAGGATTAAGGACCTCGTGCTTTTGCATGGAGTTACTTAGTTAAGTTAGGGACTCCCTAGGCATATTTTAAAAGTGATTCAATTATACACACAAAATCTAGATTTATTTAAAGTTTGTCAGGACCACATCCCCTGTGTCACGACTCACACTCGTAGTTTCGCACATGCCTGATGGATCTTAGACATCAAATTATTTGGAAATCTCTCAATAAATGTAAACAAACATTTTTATGTTTGTTTAAATATAAACAAACAGGCCATTGCTCCCACACAGGCGTGTTATCTTCCCTTGGGAGTCCTGGACTCAGAAGCAGCAGCCCAGGAGTCCTGGTTGTGAACACCCAGGGCAGGAAGAAGATCTCAGAGCTTTCCAGGGCCTCCTTCTCTGATTCCTGTGTTTTCTGGAAACCCTCAGCCAGACCCAGGCTCAAGATTCCCCTCTCAGGGGAATGGACAGAGAAAGGGCAGGAACTGTGCTCGCCAAAGCCTTCCGTTGTGCCTCAGTACCAAGATGGGCACAAGGGAATAGGGGAGATGGGATAAGAGAGGGCACGAGACAGAGCGAGGCAGGGAAACAATGAATTTGCTAACAGCAGGGATGTTGGCAGACACCTTGGCCCCAGACTTGAGAAAGTATTAAATCCCAAAAATGAGACTTGCATTTCAGTGCCTTTGACATTCACCCTGAAGGGGCTATGATCGCTGACAGCACCCTTCAAGGGCTCTTTGGGACATTGAACCCTCAAACTGTCTGTCCCAGCCCCAGTGTCCTCATCTGTAAACAGGACTCTGCCTTGACTGTGACACTGAGGGAATGTGGGGCACCTGCATGGGTGACTGGCCCAGCACATCCTCAGAAAGGTGCCCACAGGATGCCACAGCTACTTTCCATGGAATGTGGGAATCAGGGCCACAGTGGTCCCATCTTCTTCCCATTTCCATGGCGCCAGTCTCCTCTGACTATAGAAGGTCATTACTGGGGTGCAGGTTCCTTCTTATCTGGGGCTGCTTTGCAGAGTTTGACTGTTACCCAAGATCCCAAATGACTCGAAAGCTCAGAAGCGGCCCTGGCTCTGCTGCCTTCCTCTCCTGTTTCCACAGCCTCAGGGATTGAAAGGTGCGTTTAGTGCAGGAGAAACTGGAGTCTACTTTTGGTCAGAAAAATAGTTACTTCACCAGGACCAAATTAATTACTTTTCTGTTGTTATGGATATAGGTGCAATTAGGTAACTATACATATGTAATACTAATGAATCATTAGCATATCATAAATAATTTAGTTGATAAACTGTTTCAGCCACCACTCTCCCTAGATCATGGAAACCTACAATGTACTGTGAGGCAGTTTGTTAGCCCCCCACTAGGAAGTCTGGATTTCAATCATCTACATGTAAAACTCAGGCTTTCCCTTTGAGAAAAGCAAAATTAAAGCCCTTACGTAATTTTTAAGGCATTTGTGAATCTAACAAAATCATGGGAAATTAATTTGATTCCATAATCACATTTGGCTGTAAAAGAAAAAAATGATTATCTGGATTGATTTGACTCACCGATTTTCTTTTTCTTTTTTTTGAGACAGAGTCTTGCTCTGTTGCCCAGGCTGGAGTGCAGTGGCATGATCTTGGCTCACTGCAACCTCCACCTCCTAGACTCAAGCGATTCTCGTGCCTCAGCCTCCCAAGTAGCTGGGATTACAGGCACCCGCCACCATGCCCGGCTATTTTTGTAATTTTAGTAGAGATGGGGTTTCACTATGTTGACCAGGCTGGTCTTGAAATTCTGGCCTCGGTGAGGTGATCCGCCCACCTCTGCCTCCCAAAGTTCTGGGATTACAGGCATGAGCCACCGCCCCCCGGCCTGACTCACTAATTTTTGTTCAGCTCTTGGTCTCTTTAAGGGGAATGTATGCCGCTATGTGTTTCTGTGTTTTCATAAGGTCTACATAATATTATGCAAGAAATACAACTAATGTGCCCACCATGAGTTTTTTTTAAAAAAGCAAATTACATGAATTCTCCCTTTGCCTCTTTTGTCTGAGTTTTAGAACAGGCACATGGAACTAAGCACACCCTAGTTAAAGATCATTAAAAACCCTTAGCTATTTATAAAATCACATTTCCCTCTGTCTCCACAACATACCCCAAAGCCTCTTTGCATTTGCAAAACCCTCCGTGCTGGACAACAGCCTACCCAGTAATGGGCATTGCTGGGCAGAGATCTTACCCTGGGAAACCACACAGATAAATCCTTCTCCCACAGTGGATCCTTCCCAAACCCCCTAAAAAGGGAAGACGAGAGTGTGTTTTGAGGAGCCAGAGGAACATGGTTGTACTCACTGTGAAGCCTGTGGGTGTCATGGTGGATCAGAGGCAAGCCTGCTCCTGGATAAAGGACAAAAATCAAAAAGGGGACTTGTTTGTAAATGTACAGTAACAACCAAACCCCAAAAAGATGGAGATTAATAAATTTTAAATCTGTTTATTCTTGTGAAAAAAATATTCCAAGCTGGAGTTAGGGTCTATATAGCATTCCAGATTTCAGAATCATCTCAGTTATCCACGCAGAAATGAAAGAACCTCTCCTTTGAAGTAATCAGTCACTTCTTTGACTCTGATGGTCACCTGATTCCAGTATTTGTTTTCTTTCTACTTAGACAATAATTAGTGTGTCTCCCATCCACAGATGAGGAATGGCAGTGGGACTGTTAAACTTTTCCCAGGCCGTCCTTTCTACATTTCTCATGTTCCCTTGATTTAACTTCTCTGTCAAGCCCTGTTTTGCTGCCTGGTTCCCCTTCCCCCTGCTCTATCAGCTAAGGAGCTCACCGAAGCTATCAGGACGGCGATTGCTTTGAGAATGCCCTGGGCCCCAGACTCCCCACGAAAAGGGCTTTTGAGTAACTCGGTGGCAAGAGGAATATGAGAGCTGGGTGGTGCCCGCTGGGGTTGGGGCTCCCTCCCAAAGAGACCCATTGCCCCCAGAACCCACCTTTCTCCTCTTTACCCTGACTTCAGCAGGAAAAGGAAGTCCTAGGTTTGTGTACTAAAGAAAATGATCTAGTTCCCTAATGCACAGGGCCTCAGAACTGACTGAAATAAATCTCGAGTTGTCATTTTCATGTGCTTTGAATTTCTTTAAAGCCCACCCCTACATAACCAAAGAAACAACAGCTTGACTGCCTTCAAGGACGGAGTCTGCCTTAGCCAGGGCATTTCCTTTTATTCCCTTAGCAAGTTTCTTTCTTTTCTTTTTCTTTTTTTTTTTTTTTCTTTTTCTGAGACAGAGCATTGCCTGTTGCCCAGGCTGGAGTGCAGTGGTACGATCTCGGCTCATTACAACCTCCACCTCCTGGGTTTAAGCGATTCTTCTGCCTCAGCCTCCCGAGTAGCTGGGACTACAGGCACATGCCACCATGCCCAGCTAATTTCTGTATTCTTAGTAGAGATGGGGTTTCACCATGTTGGCCAGGATGGTCTCGATCTCTTGACTTTGTGGTCCACCCACTTCGGCCTCCCAAAGTACTGGGATTACAGATGTGAGCCACCATGCCCAGCCCAGTGAGTGCATTTCAAAGAAACACGTCCAGCATCGCACCCCAAGGTTCCCGATTCACATAGTAACATGGACAAGTCTCCAAACAATTATGCTAATAAGCCAGACCAAAGAGAGTTTAAACTGTATGATTTCCCTTGTATAAAACTCTAGATAATGCAAACTAATCTATAGTGACAGAAAGCAGAATCAGTGATTTCCTAGCAATAGAGAGAAGGGGAGGTAGCCAGGGATGGCAGCTCACACCTGTAATCCCAGCACTTCGGGAGGCCAAGGCGGGTGGATCACCTCACGTCGGGAGTTTGAGACCAGTCTGGCCAAGATGGTGAAACCCCATCTCTACAAAAATATCCAAAATTAGCCAGGTGTGGTGGCCTGTGCCTATAGTCTCAGCTACGTGGGAGGCTGAGGCAGGAGGAACGCTTGAACCCGAGAGGCAGAGGCTGCACTGAGCCCAGATCACACCACTGCACACCAGCCTGGGCCACAGAGCAAGGCTCCATCTCAAAAAAAAAAAATAAGAGGAGGGCAGGGGGGCAGGTGGGTACAAAAGAAACCTCAGTGGGGGATAAATATGTTAACTGTCTGGGTTGTGTGAGAGCTTCACATGGGGTGTATGTATGTCAGAACTTACATTCTGCATTTTAATATTTGCAGTTTATTGTAATTGGACCTCAATAAAGCTGTTCAAGTGAGGTGGGGAAAGCAAAATATGATGACAGCATTCTGGTTTTCTTCACTTGTCAGTGTCATCTCTGGCTGTCAGCAGGCCCTAAGGAGGAAGGCAGCCGGGGCTTTCTCCTGGCAACCTCTCTGCCAGTAGTTTCTCAGAAGTCCACTGGAGTGCCTTGTGCCATTACAGCTGACTTGAGAGATCACTATGGACCCATGTGGGGTTTTTTGTTTTGGTTTGTTTTGGTGGATTTTTTCCTTTTATTCTAGGTTCAGGGGTACATATGCAGGTTTGTTATATAGGTAAATTGTGCATCATGAGGGCTTGGTATCTAGATTATTTCACCACCCAGTTAATAAGCACAGTACCTGATTGATAGTTTTTTGATCCTCTACCTCCTACCTCCCTCCATCCTCAAGGAGGTCCCAGTGTCTGTCGTTTCCTTGTGTCCATATGTACTCAACGTTTAGCTCCCACTTATAAGTGACAACATGTGACATTTGGTTTTCTGTTCCTGTGTTAGTTCACTTAGGATAATGCCCTCCAGTTCCATCCATGTTGCTTCAAAGGACATGATCTTGTTCTTTTTTATGGCTGTGTAGTATTCCATGGTATATATGTACCACATTTTCCTTATTCAGTCTGCTATTGATGAACATTTAGGTTGATTCCATGTTTTCGATATTGTTAATAGTGTTGGGATGAACATATATATTCATGTGTCTTTATGCCCATGGTGTTTTTACAATTAAATCAGCTGATAGATAGATAGATGATAGATAGATAGATAGATAGAGACAGATAATTTGTGTGTATATGTATATGTATGTGTGTTTTACATACATATTTCCTGTCTGCTGAGAGGACCTAGAAGCAATGATACACAGCTTAATGAGCAGCTAGTGCCCTGATCTTGGAGTCTAAATACCTTTCTCCACCAAAAAGAGCCAGGGTTCCTTGGAGATACGTAACTACATGTTGATGATATTGGGTTGGAAGACTGACTAAGTTGGTCTTCAAACCCAGTACCACCAACATGGTAGCAAACCAGTGTCACATTTATCCTAAAGAGTTGAGGAAGGAAGACACAGCATCTTTATTCCTGGGGAAAAGGTCAACCTAAATCAAAGAATGAGGAAGCATCAGACAAACCCAAAATGAAGGACTTTCTGCAAAGTAACTGGCGAAATATCAAGCTCAAGTGACACAAAGAAAAACTGAGAAACTATTTCAGATTGAAAAAGGCTAAAGAGACAGGGCAAGCAGATGCAATGTGAGAACCTGGGTTTGCTCCTGGAGTCAGAAAAAATTATTCTGAAGGACATTACTGGGAAATTAAGGACATTGCAGTAGGAACTGTGAATTCAATCCAACAGTGTTGGATCAGTGTTAAATTTCCTGATTTTGTTGACTGCATTGTGATTTTACAGGATAATGCCCTTGTTCTTAGGAATTACCCCCTGAAGTATTTAGGGGCAAAAGAATACAGTGTCTTTGGCATATTCTCAAAGGATTCAAAAATATGCAAAAAAAAAAAAAGAGAGAGAGAGAGAGAGAGAAGAAAAAACACATGTACATATAGAGAGGGAGAGTAATAAAGCCAATGGGACGAAATGAAAACAGTGGTTTGGGTGAGGGGTTATGAGCATTCTTTACACAGTTCTTGACTTTTCAGTCAGCTTGAAATTATAGACGAGTAAGACTCACAACAAACTTTTAGACAAAAAGAAAAAATGTTTTGGCAATTGACCCTAAGACACAAGACAGCCTGACACAGACTGAGTCTGAAATTAGAACGAGCAGCCCAGCCTCCAGCTGTGACCTCGCCCAGCCACCTGGGCAAGCACGGAATTTCACTGCAGCCTTCTGGGGGCCAGGAAAACTCTGGCATTTATCTGAAAAAATACCATGCTTTTCTTTGATGACTTTTTTTTTGTTGCAAAAGTAGCATGTGTGTTTGTAGGAACTTTGGCAAATACACAAAAACCGAAAGGAGAAAATTAAAATCACCCATAATCTTCCTACCCAAAAATAACTACTTTTAACTTTCTGTTGCTTTCCCTTCCAGCCGTGTTTCTATGCATTCACACACTTTGAACTTTTCTTCTGTTTTCCCCCCACCTAACAGGTTACAAGCATTTCCTTCATCATTAAACATCTTCAGATAGATGAATGCATCAGCTACATGGCATTCCAACAGGGGCTGTGCCCCAACTCATTTAAACATTCCCCTCTGAGGGGTAATTCCCCTGCTTCTAACTCCTTTTTATATTTATTTGGAAATATTTCCCAGGTGAATAAGAAAGGTTGTACTCTGCCCCTTTCCTCCTAAGCACGAGAACCAAGCACTTCCCCAGGAGCATTTCTGAACTCTTCTGAGGTCTTCAGCTCTGTGGAGTAATTGCTTTCTGCTTAGCATGACTCCAGGTACCATCAAGAAACCCAGTGAGTCTCTCTTTTGAAATAAGAAACTCACCCAGCAAGTAGAAAAGCAGCCACTTTGGAGCTGAGAATTACTCTTCTTCTTTTGCCCACAAGATGAAAAATGCCCAGTTGACTTTGGAAGATCTCAACTCAGTAAATTTAATTTGATTACACATTGGGGAATAGGGAGGTTAATTTTGAGACATCAGTTAGAAAATACTTTATACAGAGAGATATAGATATAGATAGACATGTATGTATGTATATTTCTAGTTCCCAGGGCTTATGTCACCTCCTTTTTACTTGCATGAAAGGATTGAATATTAATCATGTAACATCTGAGAAAAATTCCCAAAGAAAGAAGCCACAGAAAGAAGAAAGAATGGCTTTGGTTATAGTGAGTGATAGCAAATTTCAGATTGGAAATAGCAATAGATGGTAATGATGTTGGTAAGAATCTGGAGAAAAGGGCTCCACATTGCTGTGAGGAGTATAGATTTATGTAATCTTTTGGAGGGTTAAGCCCTAACTGTCAAATTTTACAAAGCACAACATCTCTGACTCTGCAGCGCATCTGCTTGGAATTGGCCTACTGGTGTTCTCACAAAAGAACATAAGGGTCCAATTATGGGGATACGTGTTGCAGCAGAACAAAAAATGGAAAACAACTTAAATATTCAGCAATTGGTAATATTATGACACATCAGTCCAATAAACCACGTGCAGCCAATAAATAAAGATGATCCTCATGCTGATAGAAAAGAGGTCTTCAAAATTATAAGATTAACATGCAAGTTGTGTGATTTTTTTTTTTTAAGACGGAGTCTCACTCTGTTGCCCAGGCTGAAGTACAGTGGTACGATCTCGGCTCACTGCAACCTCCACCTCCCGGGTTCAAGCAATTCTCCTGCCTCAGCCTCCTGAGAAGCTGGGACTACAGGCACACGCCACTATGCTCAATTAATTTTTGTATTTTTAGTAGAGGCGGGGTTTCACCATTTTGGTCAGGCTGGTCTCGAACTCCTGATCTTGTGATCTGCCTGCCTCGGCCTCCCAATGTGTGATCTTTTAAAAACAATAGATAGAAAAAGACACACTGCACTGCTCCCCAGCACCGAAACATTTTCTGTAAGGAGAAAACCATGATGACCGGTGGAAAATGAGACTTTTATGTTTTCGTTTAGATTTTGCCAACTATTTAAATATCTTACCAAGTGTGTGGAATTTTATTTTAAGAGCTGTCATAAAAATAACCTGTCAGATTAAGAAAAAGAAGAAGAAGAAGGAGCCCAGTGTTCTAACGTTCAGCACACCTGTTTACAAAACTTGTCTAGAGGAGGAACTTGTAATTACTAGACCTGCTCCAGCTACCGCAGAAAGAGCGGGTCTGGTAATTACATTCACCAAGCCTACTTTATGCAACTAAATTGTACACTAGCTTTCTATAAAGGTTTGCCTTTTTTTTTAAGGGATAATATATAAATACAAGCTGAGCAAGATGGCTCACACCTGTAATTCCAACACTTTGGGAGGCTGAGGCGGGAACATCCCTTCAGGCCAGGAATTTGAGATCAGCCTGAGCAACATAGCAAGACTCCATCTCTACAAAAAATTTAAAAATACGCCAGGCATGGTTGCCTACCCAGCTACTCGGCTGGCTGAGGCAGGACAATCACGTAAGCTCAGGAGTTCAAGGCTGAAGTGAGCTACCATTGCACCACCACACTGCAGTCTGAGTGACAGAGCGAGACACTGTCTCTAAAATAAATAAACAAATAGCATATAAAATGTCATATAGTATAAAATAGGATGTAAGATATTACGTTTTATAAAATATGCATCTTCTTCCGGCTCATGGGACATCTGGAGAGAGACAAAGTAAAAGCAGGACACACTCCTCCCTAGACTCTGCATCTAGAACTTCCACAGACAGCCTTGCCATCAGTTCTCTTTCGTTTTTGTCAGAATACTTCTCAAATACTTTATTCTCCCAGCTACTAAGTCTCAGTGCTTGCTTTCATTTTCTTCTTGCTGCTGAGAAGGTGGGAAAAATATAGGGGGGGAAATCCCACGTATGACCGAACATACTGAGAGCGAGGAACATCTCAACGGTCTATTGGGAGTGGATGGGCAGTTGACTCAGCACTGCAGCAAATCTCTCCCTTGCTGCTCAGTGAGGCCTTGTTGCAGGTGCCATGGGCCACCCATCGAACCCATTTATTCAATGTGTTTTAAGTACCTGATACATTTGTTTGGTTTAAACAATGTATAAGACATGATCCACGTCCTCAAGAAGCCTGCATTCAAATACAGTGGGTAAGTCATGGCTGCAAATAACAACAAATGGAAAATGCTATGAGTCATGGTAGGAATTGGAAGGAGGAAGTCATGTCTCTAGCTCTGGGGAAAATCCAGGAGGGCTTCACTGAGGAGGTGACATTTTTGTGGGTCCTTGAAGGCTGAAGAGCGTGGGGACATGCAATGAAGGGAGGGAACGTTGCACCAGGGCAGGAAAACATATAGACAAAGGCATGAAAGCCAGAAAGCCTGGGGTGTGTGCAGGGACCTGGGAGATAAAGGAAAGGAGAAACCTGCTAATTCTTCAAAAGTGAAAAGTGTTTGTTAGAAAAGTTAGCTTGGAATCTATTATTATTCAACCACTATTTTTGTATTCTCTAACATTCTTCAGTAGCCAACATGAAAATCAGCCTGTGCATGTGGCATCTCTGCACACTACAGCCTCTGATGCTCACAGCACTAACATCAAATCGGATACTAACATGAGTCAGAAATGCAGGTCCTTACTTTGATCTTTGTAGAATTTGCTACACGGAATTTGAATCATCTCTTACATTTTTTTCATAGCTCTGCTTTTTGTTCCCTACACGGGGGCGGGGTCTCAGAGCCATCTATCAAATCAGTCCACTCCCCAAGCCTGGATCAGATGCTACCAACCACCCAGCAGGGGCTGCATGGGGCCCAGGGGCTCCCAATGCAAGCCTGTGAGTGGGGCATCTACAAGGGGGCTTCAGAACAGATAAGCAGATATTGGAAGAAAAGGACTCTGAAATTCCAGGAACTGAAATAGCAAATTAACTTTTGCTCATTCAGGAAAGGGAGTAAGGAGATGGGATCCCACGGACCGGCTGCTGCACAGCCCTTCCGGTTCAGCACACGGCGACAGCTCTCTGGATGGACTTGCCAGTCATCTATGGAGTCACAGCTAATTAAGAACTAAAGTGGGGGGGGGTGTTTGAAAAGACAAACCTGCATCCACCGATGAGTCCTTTAAAATAACTTTTTGCTTTTCTTTGATCATAAAGGAGTATTTTTACAATGCACAAAAAATCCCCAAAATGCCAACATAACTAATAAAGAAAATAAAAACTCCTCAAACATCCTTTCCTAGTTTAGCCATTGTTAAGTTTCTGAGATACTTCCTTTCTGACTTCTTCTCTGTAACGCAACCTCACACACACACACACACACACACACACACACACACACTCAGGCGCACACACATGCACTTAATAGAAAGGAAATCAGACTACACATATAATCTTCTATCTTGCTTTGTAACTGCCCGTCTTTCATGGATCACCTTCCATGCCAATTCACCATAAAGTCATATCATAGGATTGTTTGGGGCTGTGTATTCCCTATCATAGGACTGGATGGTAAATATGTAACAATAAATATGTAACAATTCACGTAGCCATCCTCCTGGTGCATAGTTTCCTTATTTCCAATTTTTCACTGCTACAAAGAATCCTTTCCATGGGGCAGTGTCTCAGACTCAAGGACCTCATGGGAGAGTCCTTTACCCAGCCCCTGGCCACCATCTTGTCACCCAGCACCTGCTTCTCCCTCCTTTAAGGTACAAATCACAGACTGCCTTGAACCTAACCTTCATGTATGTGGGTGGGGAGGGAGTTTTCTTATTTGCCCTACAAGAAAGCTGGGTTGGGCATCACCAATTCCTCTTTGCCTTCCTGGAAGTTTCTAGTGAAGTACCTGGTGCCCATGACCTCTGAACAAATGAGTGCAAGCCTGGGTTTTAGAAGCCATAGTGGCAGCACACAACTGAGGGTGCAGGTGACATGGGGGCAGGGGCAGCAAGAAGAGCAATACTCACCGTGGAGGGTGGTCCAGGTCTCCTGGGGACAGCAGGCCCCGCCAGCTCTCAGTGTCTGGGGAAAGAGCTGGGTTGCTCTCTGCCTGGGATGAGGGGCAGGCTTTATGTGGGTTCTGAGCAGGCAGCTCCCCGGTAACAACACCAGAAAGGAAGCCAGGCCACCCCTGCCTGTGCTATCACTGGTGGGGTAACCTGGAGGGTGGGGAGTCACTTCCAGCAATCAGCAGAGTCAATCATTTGCAACCAGAAACAAAAAGCAGAAAACTGCTGGGATAAGGGGAAACTGTCTCCCCTGAAGACACACATACAGACTGATGATCTGATAGCAAATTCTCTTCCTGGACAGCACAGCTGCTTGCAGGGAATGGGGAGATTGGAGGGTCCCGTCGAGAGAAGTCAGCCTTGTCAGGCTTGCCAGAGGGGCACATTGATGAGATTTCTTTGGGTGGCGTCATCTAAGCGGGCCTGTATCGGATTACTACCCTGTGGCAGATGTAGCACTGTCCATCACAACATACCTTTTCTGGCCTCGGCAGATATACCAGAACCCCGAAAGGCTGTGCTTCCAAGGAGAGGGCATGTGGGTGCTCTAGAGCAGCTCTTCCAGACCTTCATGCTACTTAAGCTTCCCCACCTCACCTGGACCACAGGGGCCCATGTGGAGAAGGGAATCTTTCCACCCAGGTATATTTACCGCTTTTCTTCCCTGACCACCTGCCTCACTCTCCTTCCTCCCCCAAGCCTCACTCCAACGGACTGGAGGCAAACACTGTCTACCTTGTATGCTCTTACCTGATGAGGAAGGTGTGTCTTACCTAGGCAGGTGTGCCTATTTAAATTCAAATTGATTAAAGTGTTAACTAGGGCTGATGCGGTGGCTGACCTCTGTAGTCCCAGCACTTTGAGAGGCTGAGGCAAGCAGATCACTTAAGCATAGGAATTTGAGAGCAGCCCAGGCAACATGGCAAAACCTCATCTCTACAAAAAACACAAAAACAATTAGCCAGGCATGGTGGTACGCACCTGTAGTCCCAGATACTCGGGGAAGCTGAGGCGGGAGGATCAGGAGGCAGAGGTTGAGTGAGCCGAGACTGCACCACTGCACTCCAGCCTAGGCGACAGAGTGAGAGCCTGTATCAAAAAAGAAAATTTTTTTAAGTGTTGACTAGTTTCTCAGTCATGCCAGGTACATTGCCAGTGGTCAGTGGCCACATGTAGCTGGTGGCTATCCCAATGGAGAGTGCAGATACAGAACCTGCCCATCGTCACAGACAGTGCTACTGAATGGCCACTGCCTCAGAGAGTCTGCCTGTGATATGTTGCTAGGAACACATGGAGTGCTGGAAAGCCACACACGCCTTAAAACTGGGGCAAATCTAGTAAGGTTTTACACATCAGATACATGAACACCGATCGTACAATAAATTGCATTAATTACAGGTGTTTTGGTGAAACTTTGAAAAAAGCTAAATATACAAAATATTGCATTTTTAATGAAGCTCACAGATGAAGTCTTCCCGTCCACTGCTATGGTGAGGACTTCAATCCTGATGTGATGATTAGCGATTTCCTGCCATCGTTATGACAAAGATCCCTTTTACATATTTGTTCTGGGGGAAAATCACAACTACACTCTTGCGGAGGTTAATTTCCACGGCTCAGTGTATTTACTGTCCCGAGGACTCAACGCTGATCTCTCATGGTGTAGTCCTCCCAGGCACACGTCCCCTTCGATACCCTCAGTTCCCACAGAGCAAAGGGATACAGAAGATGTGTTTGGATTTATTGTCTAAATGAGAAAAGGCCAACAAATAGCCCATATGAAAGGTAGAGAGCATACACAGTAATAATGAAAGAGATGTCTGATTCATCAGCCTTGAAGGAACAGCAGTGCCAGAGAACCGTAAAATTTCCTTCCCTCGGCCCGCACTCACTGCGCATGAATGGTGTCTGAAACTACACACAGCTGAGAACCAGCTCACTCCTCGGCCTCTCACTCCTCCCTCTAACTTGGCAAATAAGAGACACAAAAGGAACTGGTGCTAGAGTGAAGACGTTCCCTTGACTTTCTTGGCTGAATTTGTTTCTCTCCCGTGTTTGGTTGCGTCCTTGGAAAGCTTGCAGTGAGGTGAGACAAGCACTTTTGCAAGTGCCTCGGATGAAGAGGCACTTCCTTCTCCCTTCTCTTGACTCAGGCTCTTTCCTCATCAGGTAAGAGCATACAAGGTAGACACTGCTTGTGCCCAGACCGTTGGAATGAGGGTTGGGGGAGGAAGGAGAGTGAGGCAGGTGGTCAGGGAAGAAAAGCGGTAAATATACCTGGGTGGAAAGATTCCCTTCTCCACATGGGCCCCTGTGGTCCAGGTGAGGTGGGGAAGCTTAAGTAGCATGAAGGTCTGGAAGAGCTGCTCTAGAGCACCCACATGCCCTCTCCTTGGATGCAGGGAGGATCACGAGGCTGGGGAGGCGGTAAGATGCAAGGAAGTCGTAGAGAGAACTTCCGCTTTCTCAAAGGAGCCTGTGCAAATGTGATTCCTTTGCTGCAATCTAGTTTAAGTTCATTCCTTGGAGAGAAAGCCCTGTCCTCTTGTTTTCATTGCTGTGTTTCTTTCTTTGAAACTAGAATTCAGAGCTGGGTGACTATAAAAAGTTGCTGGTCCCCTTTTATAAGGGCTATTTTTCTCTTGCATTCTCGCCTTGCCAAAGGTGAGTTCTAGAAAACAGGGCAGTATAAGCACACCCTGAGGGACAAAATAGCAGGTCTCTAGCGGCTGAATGACCTCGCGGTGCCCAAGGAGGCTGAGCTCTGTTCCTGCAAAGCCCCACGGTCAGACCTGCTCAGATCTCAGCACTTCTTCATGACCTACCTACCCCAGAATGGCGTGGAGTGCAGCACATTCACTCCTCACTGAGCCACCGTTCTGGTTCCAAGGCTGTGTCTTTCCACTGGACTAGTGAGAGCGATGTCAGATGTTTTGCTCCTGGGCCTGCTTCCAGCTGCTTATCTGAATCCTTGCTCTGTGATAGCCTACTCTGTGGCTGCAACCCTCACTCTTCACGGTCACTGAGCCCTTGGACAAGTTGTTCCTGACTGGGTTCATGGGGATGTATTGCAGAAAGCTGCCAAGGCAGCCTTTTGGCACTTTCAGCTTTAACCCGTGCTGGGCTTTGCTCTGTCAACTATCATGATGTGGGCAACTGCAAAGCTGCTGCTGCACTGTGGAAGCGCTGACCTTTTTGACTTATACTTTGAAGAATTAATGCATGCCTCTTTGCTTTCACTTTGTCGTGCCATTCAACTCACAATATGAAGGAAATGACAGATAAATCCATTGGTGGACAACCTTCTTCTCTTAATCATGAGGTTATTTGCAGAATTTAATCTTTGAGAAAAAGGTTTGAGAGGAACTATATCCAAGAAATTGTGAGACTGAGGTATTCTGGTGAGTTAATGCGGTTGCCTCCCAGCTTCTTACAAGATTCACGTGTAACTCAACACAATACATGAGCTTTTGCCTTTGAATTTCTCAATCTCTTAAAGAGAATCCAGCTTTATTACTATTAATACATGATCAAACTTCTTCTGTACTTGCCTTGGGAATAATGGACAAAGAGAAATAGTGTGAATTCATGAATACAAATTTTGCAGAAAATGAGACAGTGTTTAATTTTCAAAGACTTTCCTCTCTATTCGGTAGGCAGCAGCTACTGATGGTTACATATACCAGGGGAACTTTAAAATCAGGAAATGCTGATATCTCACATTCTGAGTCTCTGAATCCTAGGAAGAAAAGCTTGCAGTGCTTCTGAGTATAGCGAAGTTCCATTTAAGGGCAGAGTCCCCCTTGTAGAAGTATCAAAATGTTACAAATAATTCTAAACTGAGACTTCACTCTCAAACGTATTTTACTTGTTCTAAAACGATCTGTCCACAAATATAAATCTATAAGTAATAAATTATTATTTTCCCACTATAGGAATCTCTAATGTGAAAATGCTTTCTATGAAAAGAAATTTTAAAAATAAAATATTGTATAATAATAATAAAAGCACCCCCTTTGGGTCCTGGACCAGGTGCTGCAACTGACGAGCATGCAGGAATGACTGTGGACTAGAAACTGCAGTCCACATCCCTGATACCTGTAACAGAGAAAAGAGGCAAGCTGACTCTGTTGCAGGGGCCAACAGGAGTGCTGAGTCCATCCATTCCGATATATGAACAAGTCCCTTACCTCTTGTTCATTCCCAAATACAAAGTGTCTAGCACAGTCTCTGGCACGGAAGAAATGAATTTAACTTCAGTCCTCTACTTCTTAGGTTCCCCATATTGGAAACTACTACAGATTTGTAATCCTCTTCTCCTTCCTTAGCCTCTTGTACGTACTGGGAAAGTCGTATTTCAAAAGCATATTGGGGTCTTTGAAAGAGGACAGTGCTATCTTTTTACTTTTCATTGATTAATGCCCTACTTTTATTTGGAAAGCCAAAGTGTCTGGAGGCAATTGGTAGTTGGTGGTGACAGTATGACCAGTGTAGGTAAAAAGAGTCCTAGGTCCAAATTTCCACAGAATAAAATCTGCAAGGACCCTTTCGTCCCCTCACTAATCCATGCGGAAAGGGACCGTGTGGATCCCGGCCATGCTTGTAGCCCAACAGCACATTCTAGGAAAATATTAAACATCTTCTGACTAAATTAATGCAAAAAATGAACCTGATATAAGTGCTGCGGATCTAGAATAGAGCCATCTAATAGCGCTTTCTGCAATTGTGGGAAAGTTCTATAGCTGTCTGTCAAGTGTGGGGCTACATATAGCGACTGAACATGACGCTGCGGTTACTGTGACTAAGACACTGACCTTTTGAAAATCATTATTTAATCGCAATTAGCTTACATGGAAAGTAAACAGCCAATATGACCAGTGGCCACCCTAGTGGACTGTACAGGTCCAGACCAACCTACCATTCAGCAGCTAATATTTCTACCTGGCTCTAGCCTTAGATGGCTCCGATTATGATGCAAGCCGGGGCACCTGGCCTATGGCAGACCCACTCCCCTCTGCACGGGGGTGAAGAGGGCTGAGGGTGAGCAACTCCTTCCCCAGAAGCACTCAAGCCAAGGCAGGCTTTAGCTATTCTGGTTTTCTAGAATACCTGGAGATACTTTACATTCTTCATGTGTCACAGTTAGCAATCAAAACCCTTAAAGGACAAGAATGAGGAAAAAGGAGTCATTTTTGCTAAATTCAGTTACCATGAATAGCTCTTGAAGGTCGAGGTGCCAGCGAAGAGGCAATTTTCAGAGAGTAAAAGAGAGGAGGAGAGGGCCGGCACTCTGCAGCAGCAGCTGGAATGGGAGGAACAGGAAAGACGTGGCCAAGTGCCCCATAGGAGCCGCCAAATGGTAAATGCTGCAGGCTCGGGAGAGCAAGACCAATTGGAGGCTCTGGGGAGACTCAGGGATCTTTAACAGAGCAAGCGCGTGAGAGGAAATGTTGGTTTTAGCAGGTAGTGATGCACATAGCACTGGATGGGATATGGCTGAGGTGTTGAAGCAAAGGTGTCTAGCAGGTCGTTAGATATTCTCAACTGCAGCTCAGAGGGGAGGTCAAGAGTTCAGTGGTGTGGCTGCCAAGCTGTTACAGAATGCAAGTTGTTTATAAGGGAAATACGTGTCATCCTCAACTCCTGAGTTTTTGTGCTCACAACACGTGAGTCATGAGACCAGTCAGAGGATCTTTTATTTTTGTCTCATCTATTAATGATTAAAAAAAATCATCCCTTCTGCCCTTACACATTTTATCTCATTGAAAGATCTCAATGGAATCCTTCATTCAACATGTATTTGTCAAGCTCCTACTATTTGCCATCACTGTTCTTAGATGTCAGATGTAGCAGTCCGCAAAACAGAGCACATTAAATAGCGGCAAGCGTCATGCAGAGAATCAGAACAGACAGAGTGATGGAGGGAGTGGCGTGGGAGGGGGGTCCCTCGCACTGGATGGTCCGGGAAAGGCCCACTACAGAGGTAACCCTTAAGGCCTGAATTACAAGAAGTTCCCATCGATGTGAAAATTGGAGCCGGTATTCCCAGCAGAGGGAACAGTTGGCAGGAAGAGTTTGACATGTCCAGGGATGAGAAAGGCCAGCATGCAGGAGGACGGGGGACAGTGGGGGGGGCAGAGAAGTTGGGGGGTCCCCAGCGTGTCGGGCTCTGAGGCTGGGTCAGTAGTGTTCACCTGATGCCAGGTGTGTGGAAAGCCACTGAAGGGACTTATATAGGTGATGACACAATCTGATTTCCATTCTTAACAGATCACTGACTGCTGCATGGGAAACAACAGAAAACAGCAAAATCTTTGATTCTGCAGGCACCAGAATCAAACGTCTAGATCACAGCCTCGCCTTGGCTGGGCTGCCCATAGGCAAGGCCCCCGCAGGAGCCACCCTCAGCTCTGCCTGTCACTGTCCCTTCTCTGGACCTCTACCTGTAGGGAGGCATCAGGGTGGATTCAGGGTGCTTACATTCCTCCCTCCTGACGCCCCTGATGGAATGAGGACACACACACTGAACGTCACCCAGGGAATGTTTGCAGTGATGATCATCCTTATTCAGTGAGAAGTGTTGATGAGTTTTTAAAATATATATTTTTATCATTAATTATAGCTAATGATGTTGGGGTTTTTTAATAAGCTTGATTTTTTTAGAGCAGTTTTAGGTTGACAGCAAAATTGTGCAGAAGGTACAGAAAGTTCCTATGTACCCCTCCCCCAGCACACGGGCAGCCCTCCCACCATTGACATCCTGTGTCAGAGTGGCACATTTGTTAGGATCAGTTCATCTACGCTCATACATCACTATCACCCAAAGTAGTTTACGTTAGGTTTCGCTCTTGGTGTTAAACATTCTATGGGTTTGGACAAGTATATGACAGGTATCCACCATTATAATATCATACGGGATAGTTTCATTGTCCTAAAGATTCTCTGTACTCCACCCATTCATCCCTCTCTTCTACCTAACTCCTGGCAACCTCTGACCTTTTTGCTGTCTGCAGTTTTTCTTTTCCAGAATGCCATGTTAGTGGGAACCATATAGTGCATAGCCTTTTCGGATTGGCTTCTTTCACTTACTGACAGGCATTTAAGGTTCCTCCATGTCTTTTCATGGCTTGCTAGCTCATTTCTTCTGAGTGTTAATTAAGAACCTTAATTAAGTGTTAATTAAGCATCCAGATGATACTATCGTCTGGATGTGTCACAGTTTATTTATCCATTCACCTGCTGGAGAACATCTTGGTTGCTTCCAGGTTGGGCATTTACGAATGAAGCTGCCGTGAACATCTGTGTGCAGATCTTTATGTGGCCATAAATTTCAGCTCATTTGGGTGCATACTGAGAAGCATGATTGCTAGATCGTATGACAGGAATATGTTTCGTTTTGTAAGAAGCTGCCAAACTGTCTTCCAAAGTGGCTGTACCATTTTGCATTCCCGCCAGCAGTAAGGGTTCCTGATGCTCCATATCATTGCCAGCGTTTGGTGTCATGTGTCCAGGGTTTGGGCTATTCTAATGGGTGTGTGGCTTTCATCTGAAGTTCCCTAGACCTATGATGTTGAACATATTTCCAAATGCTTATTCCCCATCCACATTTCTTGTTCATTGAAGTAATCTCTTTAGGTCTTTTGCCCATTTTTTAATTGGGTTGCTCATTTTCTTATTGTTGGGGTTTAAGAGTTCTTTGCATATTATGGATAATATTCCTTTATCAGATGTGTCTTTTGCAAACATTTTCTCCCGGTCTGGGGCTTGTCTTCTCCTTCTCTTAACTGTGACTTCCATAGAGGGACTGTATTTTTTTCACATGAGGGTTTTTTTGTTTTTGAACCTAAAAATCAGAACTTTACATGTTTAATTTTTTAAATAAGAAATGCACATTAGAAATGGGCCCAATCCCCCAGCCTGACCCTGCCCCACTTTGCCCATAGCACCGACCCCTGTCCTGTCCCTGGCTCTGTAGTATATTAACACTTGGTCATTTTTTCAAAAACTGAAAGTTCAGTGGCTAATGTCTTTGAAAAGTCAGAAAATTTCCGCAGCATCAAAATAGCTACATGAAAATAGCCTCAGTTTCTAAATGGCCACATCAAAACAATCACATCAAAAGGTCAGGCCCTGCAATGGAGACCCAGAGGAAAGCCTCAGGACTCGGGCTGGTGCTGGCCATAGTTAATAATAATGTTTTGTGTATCCCAAAATTGCTGAAAGAATAGATTTTTAAACATTCTCACCACAAAAAAATAAGTAGATGAGGTGAGGGATGTATTAACTAGCTTAATTTAATCTTTGCACAATGTGATATATTCAAAGCATCACATTGTACCCCATAAATATATAAGATTATTATTTGTCAGTTAAAAACTAATAAATACGTTCGATGCTGTGGCTCACGCCTGTAATCCCAGCACTTTAAGAGGCCAAGGCGGGTGGATCATTTGAGGTCAAGAGAGACCAGCCTGGCCAACATGGTGAAACCCCATCTCTACTAAAAAATACAAACATTAGCCAAGCATGGTGGTAGGCGCCTGTAATTCCAGCTGCTTGGGAGGCAGGAGAATCTCTTGGACTGGGAGGCAGAGGCTGCAGTGAGCCGAGATCAAGCCACTGCACTCCAGCCTGGGTGACAGAGCTAGACTCAGTCTCAAAACAAACAAGCAAACAAAAAAACCTAATAAATAAAATAAAGCATGCTTTTAAAAATGACCCCATCACAGGATTCAGATTACTCCTGGAGTTTCATCTTAGAAATAACCGCCCAATTTTCAGTATTAACCATGTTTGGAAAAAAATTTACCAAAAAGAAACACCAAAACAATGCCTAGCAGCCCTCCCAGAGTTCTGTGGGCAGATGTCCAGCAAAAGGAGGTGCTAATGGCCAGGCGCGGTGGCTCACACCTGTAATCCCAGCACTTTGGGAGGGCCAAGGTGGGTGGATCACCTGAGGTCAGGAGCTCAAGACCAGCCTGACCAACGTGGTGAAATCCCATCTCTACTAAAAATATAAAAATTAGCCGGGCATGGTGGTGCACACCTGTAGTCCCAGCAACTTGGGAGGCTGAGGCAGAATTGCTTGAACCCAGGAGGCGGAGGTTGCAGTGAACCGAGATCGCGCCATTGCACTCCAGCCTGGCAACAAGAGCAGAGCTCCATCTCAAAAAAAAAAAAAAAAAAAAAAGGAGGTGCTTTGTGAAAAAGGTGAAGCAGCACTCACAGGTTCTGAGAAGCCCTACTGGAAAGAGATCTGCTTAGTATCTTTTAAACTTGGAGTTTATTTTTCAATAGTTTCAAGTATTTTATTCGCTGTATCTTGGGCTGCAGGAGTTGGGATCCCCTTCTAGTTTTCTCTTCCTCTGATATGCATTGAGGAAGCCTTTTCTTGCCGTGTATTTGAGATGCTCTAAGAGAGAGACAGCTGTTGTCTCGGCGTCCATCTCTGCTGTCTTGTGACCAGGGGATTTTGAGGAGAGCCCAGAGGAAGGCTGGGGAATAGTTACCCTTCCATTCCCCAGTCCTGTGACTACCCCAGGAGAATCCAACCTTCCCTTCTGCCTCAAAGATTTAGCTCATTTCTCTTTTCATTTTAAGGTTTCTACCATCTACCCAATTTCTTGAACTTTTCCCCAGCCCCCCTCCCCCACCCAGGAGCAGGCACGGATGAACCAAGCCAGGATCACAGGCTTTGGTGTCAACACTGTGTTTTACTGGGTGACCCTGGGCAAGACACTTTCCTTTTCTGTAAAATAGGTTCATACTACCTGCTTCAAGGGATTGCTGTGAGAGGAAAAAGAACTAATGCAAGAAAGAGTCAAGCCAGTGCCTGGTACATAGTGATGCTTAGTAGGGGTACTTTCTACCGAAGTGTGTCGTCAGGGTATCATGATTACATCTGGGGTCTATCCAGCTCTGCACTTGCTTGCAGGGTGGTCTCTGTCTCAGAGCCTCAGGTTTCTCTTTTGTAAAACAAGGACACTAATAACTGTTCCCTAGGGTTGCTGTCATCTGTGAGTTTGGCACTCACATGGTGCCAAATCAACAATGCTCGTCCTTTTTTCATTAGATTTCATTTCTAAACACTACATAGAAATCCAATAAATGACCAATGCAGGAACATCATTCGAATGCAACCAAATGAAAGGTGTGTCTCACCAGATTACCCTGGGTTCCTCGTTCTCACAACCCTCCTTCTTAAAAGTCCCAAAGCCTTTGAGTTGTCCTATGTCCCGGAGCATCAAGAGCCTGAGGCTTCACTTGACTGTGATTCCCACCCTTATCCAAGAAAGAGAAAGCAAATGAATGGTCTGAGCACCGTTTGTACCAAGAGCTTCATCATATTCAAATCCCACAATAAGTTGATGAGGGTTTGCATCCTTCTTAGAAAAGGAAGCTGAGCCTTTGAGCAGCTAACAACGTCCTAAGATCACACAGTAGTAGTAGCTGGGATTCAACTAATTTCAAAGGCCGTAATTCCCCCCTCCTTCCTTTCTGTGTCACATCTTCTAAGGAGGCACTTTGTTCCACAAATTTAAAAATTCACACTAGGGCATTTCTTCATCCAGAGAACCAAAAAGTAAAAGAATAAAAAGCCTTCTACTCTGGGTCAAACTAAAAGCAACAAATAAAATTGGTACGATATTTCACAATTGCAAAATAATTTTACATTTAATCTTCACAACCACCATGGAGATGAACTTTGTCTTTGGTTTTGCTTTTGTTTCCTTGTTGTTGCTGCTCTATGTTTTATAGAGGCAGAGTCTCCCAATGTTGCCCAGGCTGGTCTTGAACTCCTGAGCTGACAGTCCTCCCGTCTTGGCCTCCCAAAGTGCTAGGATTGTAGGTGTGTGCCACTGCACCTGGACAGATATTATTTTTGTATTTATGTTTTATAGACAATGAAACTGAGGCTCAGAGAGATCAAGGGATTTGTCCAAGGTCACATAGCTAATAAATGCTAGAGCCAGGATTTGAATCCAGAACTACTTCAAAATTCTGCTTTTCTTCCATTACTTCAGCCTCACTTGCCTTTAGAAGCACCTCAGGCAAACATTGTTCCTGATCTGCTGCCATCTGCAAACTTTGCCATAAAAGCATTTCTCAATTCCTCTGATTCCCTAGAATCCCCTCCCCCATCAGCCTGAGAAGAGACCACAGCCATGAACTATCTACAAAAGGTCACAGCATCTGTTGTCTCCTCAGTTAAAAGTTTCTCTAGCTAGTCATCTCTAGGCCAGTGGTTCTCAAAGTGTGTGCCCCAGACCAGCAGCATCAGTATTACCTGGAAATTTGTTAGAGCAGTGGGATGCCTCAGACCTACGAATGAGAAATCCTTCAGATTGCGGCCCAGTAATCTCCACTTCAACAAGCCCTCCAGGAAGTTCTCATGTTCTGTTCTAGAGCCCATCCCCTGTTCTATTCCTGGGTTAGTTTGTTGCAAATCTCACTGGGCTCATAAATTAGCATCTCCTCAGTGAGAGTTTCAGCTTACTAGCCACATTCACGAAGAGTAGAAACACAACATACCCCACAGATGTTTTCTAAAATTGTCTTGACCTCTCCCTTGCCAATCTTTCAAAACACTATTTAAACAGAAGCTTAAATGGGTATGCCACACACCCTGAGCTCTGTGATCGACACCACAGCCCAGCTTTAGGCTTTATACTGGTATTTGCTCCATAGCCTCCTCCACACGCATCAGAACAAACTCCAGAGAGGATGGAGCTCCTTCCTTTCTGGCCCCTCTGCACCTCTCATTCTTACACCTCATTCTCTCATGCCCCCAGACTTCAGCTTTCCCCCAAGAGATGCACTGTGGTGATAAATTCTGCTGCGGTTGAGGATGATTTGATGAGCCTAGGCCTGCCATTCCTTGCTGCCACCTGGCTGCTCCCCCATCTCAGTCAGTACCAGTGAGTGATGAGCCCCTCAGATAACCCCAGGTGAGAGCCACAGGCTGACATCACTTCCTTAGATGAGCAACTGACAAACACCAGCCAGATCCCAAGCTCCTGCTATAGAAAGGATTTCTACAGGAAACAGTTGGCCCTGGGAAGCAAACAAAGCCTCTGCAGAACATGGAAGCCACATTTCAGATGTTGGTTGCAAGTCGCTTTTCTTATTGTAAAGCATCTGGCAGAACTGCCTTTCTTTTCTTTGTCTTTTATCTTTGCCTTTGCAATCTTTGGGGGCTTCACTCCATTTGCTAAAGGTGTGTGGGTGTTAGCGTCACTCTACGGAAAAAAAACATGCACATACACACACCACAGCCTTTTTTCTCTATTTCTATGCAAGCCATTGCTTTTGTGACTTTCTGAAATAAAGAAAAATGTCTAGTATGTTGCCACTTGCCTTTTGCAATTATCTTAGAAAAGAAGTTCTGCTCCTTCAAAACAAAAATGAAAAGATAGCTCACATTTTTCAAATGCACAGAAGTTTTTTCCCAGATGAGGGGGAAAAAACATGAAAAGCCTCTCTAGCTAGCTAGTAGTAGGGAAATGCAAGTTAAATAAAAAACATTTTCACTCTTCAAATAGGCAAGCCATTATTAGTTTAATATCAAGCACTGAGGTTGGGAATCATGGTCTCTCACCCATTCCTGAGGGCACAGAAATGGGTTCAGCCACACTGAAAATTGATGATAGTGATATCTGCTAAGATATAAAGTTTGCATTCCTTATATCAAAGCAACTCCATTCTGGCATCCCCTCTGGAGAAATTCGATGCATTTCTTCAAGGAGGCATTGTAACAAAGATCATGGCTGCCTTGCTTATGTGGGTGAAGATATTTTAATATCACCTACATGTTCATCAAGGAGATGGTGATTACATGAAGGATGGTACTTTCCTTCTGTGGAATACTATGCAGCCGTTTAAAAGAATTAATCTGGATCTACATGTATTAACATGGAAAGATCCCCAGGGTATGTTTCTGAATAAACAAAGCAGCTTGTATAATAGATGGTATGTTCAATACAATGGCATTTCTGATAGAAACAAAACACCCAAACATTATCCATTTGTCTAGGAACATATACATGTTTATAAGTGCAGAGAAAGGCTCTGGAAGGATTAATAGCCACATAGCGAGAGTGCTTAGCTCCTGGAAGAAGTCAGGGGGTGGTGGAAGGTGGTGAAGAAGACATTTAGTTTGTCTGTAATCAATGAATGCTTTATTATGAGAGTGTTTTCAAGAATAAATTGCTTAATTGTGTAATTAACATTAAATATTTTAGGATTCCTATAAGTATTTCTATCTGCTGAATAACATCGGAAAATCTGTCACTTGTCTTAAATGCTAAGTAGGCTTTGTGTTTGTACAAATATACAATTACTTCTCTTTACAAAGTTATTATAAAACCATTCCATTTGTTAAAAGCACTCACTGTTCATCTGATCGTTAAAAACAAAGATAGTTTCTCTGTATTCAACCATAAACACACACGCACATGTGTGCACACACACAGAGACACCATAACTCACCCTGGGGACAGCAATTTCCACCCTATGCCACACTGTGCTACCACCTCAGGATGTCTGAACCACATGCAAGCAGCCCTTTCTGATTAGCTGATAACTTAGTTTCCAGGCTTCTGTGCCATCTGATTGTCAACTCATAATTCTAGAGCGGCTAAAACCAAGAGACACCTGACTTGGTGGTGATGCCTGGGTCTGTGGGTGTAGCCTGACAGCCAGGCACCTGGTTTCCTGACCCCAAACCACATAGCTTTCTGCGTGCCCTCATGAGAACCCTTGTAACATGCTACTCCGCCCCTCCTGCCAGGCTGGGCTTGAAAGCGAGCACTGGAGAGACAGTGGGGTGCCTGGAAGGTTGCTGGTCTGCAGAAATCATTTCAAGAAACATCTTCATTACAACTTTCTAGTTTATACCCCTCGTTTAATGAGGAAGTGTTGTATGACAAAAAGACATGGAGAGTTGGAGAAAATTGCAAAAGCAGATGTCACGGGAACTCAAGTACTTTCGTTCACATAACCACTCTCTCACCCGCCGTGGGCAGACCCACTGGAGGAGCCAGATTACAATCCTGAGGGAAACAGTTTTAAACCAGAGGATAGATAATGACATCATCTTTCATCTTGGGTGTCATCTTGGATGTCCCTGATTTGGGGGTGAACTTTTCTCTCTGGACCAGACATACCTGAATTTCTTTTTGTTTCAATAAGATGAGGATCTTAGGGCTCAAAAAAGACAGAGACGAATCACTCCCTACCCAGGCCATGCCCAAGCATACTTACGCTCCTTCTTATGCTGTGTTCCATACCAGGCTAGGGAAGGCAGAACTCGGGGTCCCAGGGTAATATCCAACCACTAATTCATTAAAACGTTGACCACGTTTTCTAAAGGAAATATAAAAGAGCAAGCAAGCATGGCTTTAAGCAAGCATGACTGGAAGGCATGGCATCTTCTTTTTCCTGCTTCTAGGAAGGTCTTCATGAAATGAACAGTAAAAATGGATTGCAGCCGGGTGTGGTGGCTCACGCCTGTCATCCCAGCACTTTGGGAGGCCAAGGCAGGCAGATCACAAGGTCAAGAGATCGAGACCATCCTGGCAAACATGGTGAAACCCCATTTCTACTAAAAATACAAAAATTAGCCAGTGTGGTGGCACGTGCCTGTAGTCCCAGCTACCAGGGAGGCTGAGGCAGGAGAATTGCTTGAACCCAGGAGGCGGAGGTTGCAGTGTGCTGAGATAGCAACACTGCACTCCAGCCTGGTGGCAAAGCGAGACTCTCTCTCAAAAAAAAAAAAAAAAAAAAAAGGGATTACATTTCTGCCTAGTCTAGCATCTGAAGGGTTTCCCATAACAAACATACAGCATCAGTAAGCTTGGATGCCTGTGCACCCCTCGCGCAGCAGGACTGAGCTTCCCAATGGCCTTTAACCACGGTCTTCCATCCCCAAGCAATGCCAGTGGTGATCTTCATGAGCTCATGCTCTGGCCATCCCTTCCTGCCTATGCACACGCACTGTCTTTAACTCTTCAGTCAGTGCCACATAAGACCTGCTGGACTGAGGGATGCTCTGCCTTCTCAGCAACTCTGTGTACCTCTGCTGTGGTCATCATGCATGCATTTGTTGGCTGACTTGGTGAGAATGCTCTTCAAAGTGGGGATCTTATTAAAATACAGATTCTGAGTCAGAAGGTCTGGAGTGGGCCTGAGGGTCTGCATGGCTAACAAGCTTTCAGGCAATACCCATGATGCTGGGCCAGGACCACACTTTGATGTCAGGGGAGAGTCTTATATCCACATTTGGGAGGTGTGGGGAGAAGGCCTGCCCCATGGTAGCCTTCTGAACAGAGAAGGACCATAAGGGCTTGATGACACAATGTACCAGAGAGCCTTATAAAGTGTGATGTATGGGGAAAATATCGGCTGTTATTTTGAATTTCTATCATGTAAATGATATACTTGCTTTGGAATCAGAAAAAGCTGGGTTTACCCCCTACTTTACTAACTGAGAATTTGAGCAAGACACTCAATCTTGTTAACCCTCACTTTTCTTAGCTATAAAATGAGAGGCTATTACTTAAAACTGTATTTTCAGATGTTGACTCAATACATATTTACATATTCATTTTTCTCTCTGTTGACCTAAATGAAAAAACTTTACATGTGGGTATGCGAGTAACTTGCTGAACATTTCTGCTAAATGCTGAGAATCTAGAACCAGAACTTGGCTAAAATTCCATTCTAAAACTATTTAATCAAACAGCTTTGTTAAGGGTCACCTGGTAAACTTCTCAGGGAACCCAGAATGATTTATGGTTTGCTACCACAACTCTATGAAGCGAGTGGTTTCAATCAAGTTTCAGTTGCACAAGTTCAGTAGAAAGCTGGGGAAAATCCACTTGAAAGAAAATCGCTGCCCTTGAACCCTTCTCATCACCAGAGCTATCCAGAGACAGAATGTGGAACCCATTCCAATGGGGCTGACATTTATCTTTGGCTAATGTAAGTTTTCTTTGTTGTTGCCATTGTTGTTTTGAGACAGGGTCCTGCTCTGTCATCCAGGCTAGAGTGCAGTGGTGCAATCACGGCTCACTGCAGCCTTGACCCGGGCTCAAGTGATCCTCCCACATCAGCCTCTCGAATAGCTGGGACTGTAGGCATGCACCACCATGCCTGGCTAATTTTTTGATATTTTGTAGAGATGAGGGCTCACTATGTTGCCCAGACTGGTCTTGAATTCCTGGGCTCAAGGAATCCTCTCGCTTCCTCCTCCCAAAGTGCTGGGATTACAGGGATGAGCCACGGTGCCCAGCCTAAGATGAGTTTTCTAAAGAAGTTCTAAATAGTAATGATATAAACTTCCAGTGTTGCCATTTAATTCCAACTCACCCCAAAGATTCTTCAAGCAAGGTTGATGGATGTGTTCAGACTCGCAGGTGCAAGAAAAAAAAAAAAAAACTTGAATTGGGAATTTGGCAGGAGCCAAGGACAGTTCTGGCACAAGAATGGCCCAGAAGGGCACATCATTACAAGTTTACTCTGCCCAGCATTGCCATAGCAGTTTTTACACCACATTTAAAAATTTTAACACCACCTTGGGAGGAAGATATTATTAGTACTCTCATTTTACCAAAAGGGAAACTGAAACAAAGAGAAGGCAATTAACAAATGAATTTAAAAGATAAAAATTGTAACTATCTTTTGGGTTTTTTTGAGATTGAGTCTTGCTCTGTCACCCAGGCTAGAGTGCGGTGGAGCAATCTCAGCTCACTGCAGCCTCCGCCTCCCAGGTTCAAGTGATTCTCCTGCCTCAGCCTCCTAAGTAGCTGGGATTACAGGCATGTACCACCACACCCAGCTAATCTTTGTATTTTTAGTAGAGATGGGTTTTTGCCATGTTGGCCAGGCCATTCTCAAACTCCTGACCTCAAGTGATCTGCCCGCCTCAGCCTCCCAAACTGCTGGGATTACAGGTGGGAGCCACTTCGCCCAGCCTCAGCTATCTTATTTTTAGCTGCACAATGTAAAACCAAATTTTTTGTCTTTGTTTGTTTGTTTGTTTGTTTGCTTTTTAATGAGATGAAGTCTAGCTCTGTTAGCCCATGCTGGAGTGCAGTGGCACAATCTTGGCTCACTGCAACCTCTGCCTCCTGGGTCCCGGTTCAAGCAATTCTCCTACCTCAGCCTCCCAAGTAGCTGGGATTACAGGCACCCACCACCATGCCCAGCCAATTTTTGTATTTTTTAGTAGAGACGGGGTTTCACCATGTTGGCCAGTCTTGTCTTGAACTCTTGACCTTGTGATCCGCTGGCCTCAGCCTCCCAAAGTGCTGGGATTACAGGCGTGAGCCACCTTGACCGGCCAACCAAATTGTTAACCTACTTAACTGGCTCCATTAAATATTGTGGAATAGCCCCCATGGTGAATACAAGTCTTCTGTGGTATACACAAAGCTGAATATTACAGCACTATTGGTTATATTGAAAGACTCTAAACAACCCAAGTCTAAAACCAAATACTGTAGATCCAGACAGTGGAAGGGTATGAAGCCACTGGTATATTTTCAAAGGACTTTTGGTGACATGAAAAAGCCCTCACAATATATGACATGAAGACGGGAGGGTATTGTACACATTCATTTATTTACCCAAACTTAGTTATCCCTCATTTGCTTTTCCAGCCATAGTTCTGTGAATACAGCTGTTGAATCAGGCAGGTTTGCCCTTGTACAGCTGACAGCATGGTGGACATGAAACTTTCCTGGGAGAAGAAGCCCCAAAATGTTAACAGTTTTCTTTTCAAAAGAGTAGGGGTTTTTAATTTTTTTGTCTTCATGTTTATGTTATTTCAAAATATTCTATATTAAGCATGTATTACTTTTTTATAGATTCACTGAGTTATGATTTAGCATACAATAAACTACACGTTGAAAGTATGCAATTGGATAAATCTTGCTGAGGACACACTGGATAAATCATTACTACAATGAAGGCAGTGAACATATCCATCACCCCAAAAGTGTCCTTGAACCCACGGTTATTCCTTCCTCCCACCTCCCCCTCTCCTCACCACATTCAACCACTGTGCTGCTTTCTGTCACTATAGTTTGGTTTGCATTTCTAGAATTTTATTTCTGGAATTAAAATACGTATTTCTAGAATTGAAATACATAAAAAATACTCTTTTGTCTGGCTTCTTTCACTCAGCATCATTTTGAGATGTACTCACGTTGTTGTGTGTACCAACAGTTGTTCCCTATTACTGCGGAATAGTAATCAATTATATGGCCTATACCAGTTTGTTATCCATTCATTGGTTTGTAGACATTTTGGTTGCCTCTGATTTTTGGTTATTATAGACAATGCTGTTACAAATGCTCAAGTATTTGCATGAACATACATTTTTTTCTTTCTTGGGTAAACACCTAGGAGTGAAACGGCTGGGTCATATGATAACTCTATATTTAACTTTTTGAGGAACTGTCAAACTGTTTTCAAATGACTGTATACATTTCTACCAGGAGGGTATGAGTTCATCATTCCCTCTCTTTTAAAATTACATGAGAAATAAATGAATACCTCCTGTTGTAAAAAGAAAATCCAAAAGCTTCAGAAATATGTAGAGTAAGAAAAGTGAACATTCCCTTTTATTCCATCCCTTTCCTAGTTCCTCATATGTATTTATCACTAAAAGTTTGGTGTGTGTTCATCTTTTCTTTGCTAGAGTGTGTGCATGTGGGTGCACATGCACGTGTTTGCATGTGGAAGCATGTATGTGTGTGTGAGATTCTGTGAGCTCTGTTGTTATGACTCTGGCTTCACTCACTGAATAATGAAGCTTGAAGGTCATTCCTCATCGGTACATGTAGACATCAGTCTTTTGAATTGCTGCTGAGTATCCTACTTCAATAAGCAGGGGGAGAGGTGTTTTTCATTGTGGTTGGAATTCTATTTACCCTTCTTATGAAAGAGGCAGGTCTCTTCAACATTTTCTATTCATGTGACCATTGGAGAAGCTCCTTCACTCTGCAGGAAAGGCTGCCTGTCAGGAAGGATTGCATTTCTTTCTGTGGATCTGGATCTCCTGGGAGCTGCACAGGCATGGTTACCTTTCTGGGGAGTGAAAGAACAGTCAGAGGAAATGTAATGGATGGCCACAAGGTGTGACAGCTCTGCCGTCACATTAGGTTTATGCTTGCCTCACATTCCTCAGAGCAGAATTGCCTTTCCAGGCCCACCATTTGTTCTTGGGCTTGGTGGTGAGGAAGCTCACTTTAAGTGTAGTCATTCTGAGAAAGGCAAAAGGGCTTCAACTCTTCAACTTTCAGCTTTGGAAATGAGTAAAACTGTGAGTCTCCTTTTAACATATCAGAAAATTTACCACATTGGCTGAATGTGGTGAGAAAACCTACTCCCTTGTTTAAAACAGACAATAATAAACCCATACTTGGTCAGCTAAACAGATTTTTCCTGTCTCCTCATGTGTGTTTTTTTCTGTCTTATATTTTCTTTTAATAATTAATGATATTAGGACTACATTAAATGGTACCCTTTATCCCTCTTTTGGCAATAACCTGAGGGCTAAATCATTTACACTTATTAATACATAAAATTAGGACTATGTTATAATAAAGTTGCATATTCTGCACTGAACATTGCCATAAACATGTTTTCATGTTATTAAATATTAACCAAATATTAAATCCAAATCTTAATTATTAATGACTTTGTAATATTTGAGATATGGACATACCATAATTTATAACAGTTGCCCTGTGGTTGAAAGATTTTTACTAGTCAGTGAAGATTTTGAGTAGCAATAAGTGAAGAAAAGTTTTAAAAATTATTCATTATGACAAGTGGAAATTAGGTTCTAGTAGCAATATTAAAATTAAATCATGTATCACATCTTAAAATTTTGTTATCTTCCTATGATAATGCCTTCCTCATTATTTTGAACTAAATAAGTTACTCTTTTTTAACTCTTTACTCTCAGACTTTAATCTTTGGAAAATGTTTCACAAAACTTTTCCTCTGTAATTTTACAGTAATTTGTAATTACACATTACCTGCTAGTCTCTGAAAAGTGTGTTGGTTAAATGTCTACTTTGTTCAACCTTTCCACGGGGAGCTTGAACCTCACAATCTGTCTCACACATTATGTCCAGCTGTGTGTTCTGTTAGAGATACCATGCACGACATTGCCCACAAAACTATCTCAAAATACATTTCTTTAAAAAAGGACACTTTCCTGCTTAACAAAAAATAACTCTATCACACCTAAAATTAATAATCATTCTTTAATATCATTTAATAGCCATTTATTATTCAAATTCACCAAATGTTTCCCTAAATATCCTTCCCAGCTTCTTTGTCCAAACCAGGAACCAATCCTTGACCATACCTTGCACCTAGCTGTTATGTTCCCTCTCCATCTTTTAATCCAGCCACCAGTGTCTTCATGGGTAGCTTCTTATTGCAGCTGCTTGGCCAGTGGCCTATAGAGACCCCACCATGCTTGCCAGTGGTGTCATTTATCTTGTTCCTCTCTCCCTTGTATTTCCTGGAAGTTACATCTACATGTTGATTAGACCCAAGTTAAACATCTTTGGCTAGACTGCATCACAGGTGATGCTGTGACATCAGAATTCATGACCCCAGGAGATGTGGAATAACTGGTTGTCCTACTATTCCTGATGCCAGGAGCAATCTTTAGATGGTCTCATAATACTTTTCTCACTAGAAGCCAAAGCAGCCAGAACTGAGTTTGATTGTGCAATTCTGTTTTTCTCCTGAAGACCAGAATCACATCATCATATTGTTACTTTGGCACCATACAGATGTTCAAGTCCTATCAACCACTCCCCTAATGTCACCGAGCACATGTTAATAGTCCTTGCCTGGATCCACATTCTCATTAGGAATTGCAAGATTATGATTTTCTATCATCCCTCTACATTTAGCTGGCATTCTTCAAGCTTTATGTTGTCAACTAGAGCTATTTGCTTACCTTGAAAGATAGCTCCTACCTGCAGGACATTAGATGCACTTTTCTTTCAGTTGCATAATGTCAAAATAAGACATTGGTACCAGCTGCTTCGCATGAGTTTCTTCTGGCATTCTCCTTTTTGAGGATCATTATGGACTCATTATCGACTCATGAATATACATTCAATGGGTATGTTTTTATTGAAATATTCTTGGGTGTCATAATACTGTTCTGACCAGAAGCCAAAGCAGCCAGAACTGAGTTTGATTTAAAACAGTTTCAAAACAAGAGTAGCTCCAAAGATAACATTCTGGAAAGAGCAAAGGCGAGATAATCTAATAAATTACTGTCATTATTATTTATATGTGTGCTCCCTTCACATCTTCAAGATATGGGAGAATTCCAGAAGTGTGTCTGAGGGAAGGCAGCAAGCCATGTGAGTTCCCTGGGCTGGTTGTCAGCGATGCTTTGGCTCCCGCTGGCAGAAACTCAGATCCAATGTCAAAAGCTAGTTGATCGGCCCATACTTTAAGATGCTTCCAAGACTCCAAAGCCATTACTTATTTTTTCTTACTTGCAGCAAGTAAGCTTTCTTTCTTCCCCACAAAACAGACAGTCGAACCAGGAGGTTCCTTCAGTAAGTCATTGTTTCCCTGAGAGGGCTGGTGGAAGAAGTGCTGAAGAGAACCGTGCTGT
The DNA here is from genome assembly GCF_009761245.1 of Sapajus apella. Lineage (NCBI taxonomy): Eukaryota > Metazoa > Chordata > Mammalia > Primates > Cebidae > Sapajus > Sapajus apella. Next base: position 2,392,505 of record NW_022436978.1, read on the forward strand.
TGTAAAAATCACTCCTGAGGAGGATGAATGAAGGAGATCCCGTCTCCTCCACACCCTGCACAGTCCTGCAGGTTGCACTTTGATTTTGTCCTGTGTCACTCTTGGTCACTTCCCTGGGAAGCAGATCTGTTTGAAGGGAAGCCACTGCATCCCTTACCAGGTACACGGCCAAGGTTTGTTCCCCTCCAGTAGAGGCTGAAGGGTTTTTCTAGGCTAGTCTGTTCCTTCCTGGCTGATACAGATGGAGGATGCAGAGGCTACAATTAATTTGTAAGTTTCTTCAGAGGAAGAGCAACATACATAGAACCAATTCACATAGCTTTAAGATTCAATTTACCTCCCAAGAGCAGAGACTGTCTGCTTTCCTCATCATTGTGATGCCAGAGCCTAAGGTGGTGCCTGACATATATATCACGTGCTCAGTACACATTTGACAAACAGATAAATGAGCTGGATTACCAAAAGTCTGTAGCTGGTCGTATATGATTTTTATTTTCTTAGGAAAAATAAGTTTCATAAGAATGACAAAGATGAAGACCACCGGGTGGGGAATAAAATACTTTGACAATAACTCGCCACCTTAGGCAAGCCACTTTTTTGGATCTTGGTTTTCCATAGGACACATTCATAATAAATGATATAAGTGTCCCTTATAGCTTTTGGCTTCTATAAATGATTTTATTTTTAGGCAAGGGGTAAGTTCTTTTTATTTATTTATTTATGTTTATTTATTTATTTATTTTGAGATGGAGTCTTGCTCTGTCGCCCAGGCTGGAGTGCAGTGGTACGATCTCGGCTCAGTGCAACCTCCGCTTCCCGAGTTCAAGCAATTCTCCTGCCTCAGCCTCCCAAGTAGCTGGGACTACAGGTGCACGACGCCAGCCTGGCTAATTTTTTGTATTTTAGTAGAAACAGGGTTTCACTGCGTTGCCCAGGCTGGTCGCAAGCTCCTGAGCTCAGGCAATCTGCCGTCTTGGCCTGCCAAAGTGCTGGGATTACAGGCATGAGCCGCTGCACACAGCTAGTAAATTCTTCTAGTTAGTTACACTAAGAGATGTAAGTTATGAAGCCTAAGAAAATGGTAGCATTCATATCAGTTATGTGCTTCACTGCTAGTTTATGGTCTCAGCTATGCTTATCTGTGATTTTGCCCCTTGTGTTTGCAAATAAGCAGGCACAAGAATGCAAACACACACAGACAGAGAGGCACACACACACACGCACGCACATCTTTGCAAATATAATGCACTCATTGGCAAGGTCTACTTACTCATAGGACTTCCTTTAAGCATCCCCCACCCCTCCTCAGCACACATTAAAGCTGTAGAAAATGGTTTTTATTGCAGGCTACCAACCAGTTAGAAAAACCTTTCAGGAATAAAGCAGGTATAAAGCTGGCTTCTGACTCAGAAAATACACTCAACAAACCAAACAGCACGTCTGGGCTTCCTGGGGTTTTGCATTTTAATCACTGTTCTCGATTTTGCTCACAATCTCTTCTCTTTCAACATTAAAAATAAATCCTTTCTTGAACTTTTGCCCTCCGAAGTTTTGATCTAGAAGGGAGTTTTTGTTTTTTTTTTTTTTTTTATTTTGCTTATTTTCAGTCTTTCAAAATAAATATAATACCCACAGGCAGTCTCTGTACTGATATTAGGCAGGCTTGGAATAAATGCGACTCCTGGGCCCTCCCTAGTGTCCATCCCTGCCCCTCCTAAGCACATCCATACAAGGCCAGTGTACGTGGACCCTGTGCTGAATAGGGATACTTCATTTTCCCTTCTCTTCTCTCTAAAAATAATCCTAAATAAAAGACCCAGAGGAAAGATGCCCAAATGAGTGTCAAGCACAAACACGTTGGCAATGGACTAAATCAGAAGTCAGTGGGAAGATTTCGGCAGAAGATCTCTCCTAGCAGCAGAAAAAAATATGTGATTTTTAAAATTATGATGGGAAAAGATGAAAATGGCCGACAATTCCATACTTATTACCTAAACTCCTTGGGCTGGGTTTTCTTGCTGAGCCAGCCCTTTAGGAGACGAGGTGAGAATGCAACCTCTTCCTACACTCCAAGGCTCCACCCGGAGCCTGTCCTGTCTTCATCATTCGTTTTTCAAGATGACTCTGCACATTCCATGAGCTCTGTCACATGGCGGCATCATACTGGAAGCATACAAGCCTGGCCTAATTATTTTGACAAAATCTAAATTAATAAGAGATTAATTTCAGGCAAAGGAAAAGTTTGCCTTCCAAAGGGAACACCACAATCATATTAGGAGAAAAGTAGATTTTTCACGTTTGCTGGTGTTACTATTTTCATCACTTACCAAAAAAAAAAGGACTTGTAAGATAAATGTCCGTCCACCATCTGAATAACCCTAGGATTCCAAAGTTCTTTCCTTTTCACTTCTGTTCTTCCCAACTAACTCACACACACGCATTCTTGCACATGCCTATACATACATACACCCCTATATAGACTAATAGGCACACCCTCTTCTCATGGCATAATTTCTCAAAAAGAAAATTTCTTGCAAGTATACATTTGATTGATTGATTGATTGATTGATTGACTGAGACAGGGTCTTGGCTCTGTCGACCAGGATGGAGTACAATGGCACAATCTGGGCTCACTGCAGCCTCTGCCTTCCAGGCTCAAACCATCCTCCCACCTCAGCCTCCCAAGAAATAAACATTTTAAAATCTACACTAAATCTTTCTTTTTCTCTCCCTTAAAATTACAATGGCTGGTCATCATACTGTGATCATTAGACACTATTAGAGTTGCATTCTATAATTAATATATAATTAATGCTATTCTATTTTAAATTTCTCAAATTCTTATTTTTCAAAAATGAATTGAATTTCATTTCAGTTCTGTACATTATTAAGAATGCTATATACGGGCAGATCACTTGAGGTCAGCAGTTTGAGACCAGCCTGGCCAACATGGTGAAAGCCCATCTCTACTAAAAATACAAAAATTAGCCGAAGGCAGTGGTGGGAACCTGTAATCCCAGCTACTTGGGATGCTGAGGCAGGAGAATTGCTTGAACCTGGGAGGAGGAGGTTGCAGTGAGCCAAGATCATGCCACTGTATCCCAGCCTGGGTGAGAGAGCAAGACTCTTGTCTCAAATAAATAAATAGATAAATGAATAAAAGCCATGTAATGTTTGTTCATTACTTGTTGTCATTTGAAAACGAGAAAACTACTCCATTGGTGTTTTTTGTTGGTGCAAGTACCGGCATAGGCCACATGCAATGGCTCACATCTGTAATCCCAGCACTTCGGGAGGCCAAGGTAAGAGGACCAGTTGAGCCCAGAAGTTTGAAACTAGCGTGGGCAAAATAGCGAAACACTGTCTCTACAACAACAACAACAACAAAATAGTCAGGTACCATGGCTTGTGCCTGTGGTCCTAGCTACTTGGGAGGCTGAGGAAGGAGGATCACTTGAGACCAGGAGTTGGAGGCTGCAGGGAGCTCTTATTGCATCACTGCACTCAAGCCTGGGAGAATCAGATGTCCTTCTGGTAGATATGAATGGAGTAGAATATTTAGACCAGACTTTTAAGTTCATTATTACATGAAAATTCTCTCTGCATAATAAATTTTTAAAAACAGGAAGAGATTAGTTCCTATTTCTGCCTTACATGTTGTATCATCAATGAGCACCATCCAGGAGAATAAAAATTTTGCATTTTGTTTTTAAATTATACTGTCAGAGCCATTTTTCTTTTACCTGTGAAATAATTTTTAGATGAATCAAAACTTCCAACTATGTCCCTGTTTTCCTGGAGAGCTTCCTAGAGGCCAGTGAGTTCACAGTTAGTGCATTAATCATTGTAAATAAAATAAACTTCCTCTGAAAACCACAATTTACAACTATCAGTGAATAAACACCGACTTCTGTGGCAAACATCTCATAACAACATTTGCATCCTCAAGTTCAAGTCAACAATTCTTAGAATTATATTTTTAATATGACATTATAGGAAAACTCATTGTTCTTTTTGATACAGACTCAACTTTTTGTCAGTAAGATACAAGTTCAGATTTAACAAAGTTCTCTATCTTTCCCTTTTGGATCTAAACAAAGGTATTTTCAAAACAGTTATGTCTATAACTTCTTATTTTCTCAAGATTTCCATTTTTAAAAGCATTGAGGTTGCGCGGTTTTCATTTTTTAGCTTATATAGCATATGAGTACAGTTTACAAAATATGGTATGTGATTTTAACTTTAACAAACAATAAAAAATATACTAAGGATATAATAAATTATTTCCATGACACGAGATAAAAACATAAGTATGGGCCGGGCGTGGTGGCTCAAGCCTGTAATCCCAGCACTTTGGGAGGCCGAGGCAGGTGGATCACGCGGTCAAGAGATCGAGACCATCCTGGTCAACACGGTGAAACCCCGTCTCTGCTAAAAATACAAAAACATTAGCCGGGCATGGTGGCACGTGCCTGTAATCCCAGCTACTCAGGAGGCTGAGGCAGGAGAATTGCCTGAACCCAGGAGGCGGAGGTTGCGGTGAGCCGAGATCGCGCCATTGCACTCCAGCCTGGGTAACAAGAGTGAAACTCCGTCTCAAAACACAACGAAAAAAAAAAAGTATGTATTATTCCACTCGGACCTGTCACTTTGACTGCTTCTGTGTCACCATGCTTACCCCAGTATTTCTGTACACTAGTCCTCTAGATCTTCCCTTGACTTGGAGGTCATATTGAATGCCACTTGTAAATACTAGCTACAGTATTTATAAGTATAAGCCTCATAGAATTTTTCAGAGTAAGGAAGAGCAAAACAAAATAATCTTGTGAAGCATGAGGTGCTTTTTCTTGATAACACACGCTGACAGCTCTTAAAATGAACTAGGTATGGTAGCATTTATTTTTAGTCTACTTTTCATCTACTTATTTACTGTTCTCGGAAATCGATGTAGATTAGACAGGATTTTTCTTCTTGAAAATTGAATGTGTAAAAGAGTTAGATCCCTGGAAAGGCTTTTTAAAAATTATCATAAATGGATTTAATCCATTTCTTAAGAAAAATGCAAAATTAGCAGACATTAAAACCAGCATTTCCTTTATAAAATGATCATTATGATTAACCAACTTGAAAAATCATAAAACACTTTTTTTCTTTACATAGTAGAAATGAAAACCAAAACAAGTTATGGACCTGGGGTGATAATGATGTGTCAACATAGTTCATTAATTGTAACATATGTACCACTCTGGTTAGGGATGTTGATAATGAGGTGGGGGGGCATATGTGGAGACAGAATGTTTATGAGAAATCTCTGTACCTTCCTCTCAATTTTGCTTTGAACTCAAAACTTCTCCAAAGGATAAGATCTAATTTTAAAAATTGTCTTTTGGCCTAGTTGTCCAACAACATCTCTAGCAGGTTTTTAAAAATGTTTACTTTATTTAAAATTAAGTTTTAGACTATTAGACAATTTTGTCAATGTGATTAACTCCTAGGTTGGTATAATAGTCCAAAAAGTCAGGTGTGAGGAAAATATCCCTTTGATTTTTTAAAATTTAATTTAAAGTTCTGGGACGTGCAGGTTTATTACATATGTAAATGTGTGCCATGGTGGTTTGCTGCACTTATCAACCCATCACCTAGGTATTAAGCCTCACATGCATTAGCTATTTATCCTGATGCTCTCCCTGCCCCACCCCCCCAACAGGCCCCAGTGTGTGTTGTTCCCCTCATTATGTCCACGTGTTCCCATTGCTCAACTCCCACTTTTGGTGAGAATACGCAATGTTTGGTTTTCTGTTTCTGTCTTAGTTTGCTGAGGGTAATGGCTTCCAGCTCCAACCATATTCCTGTAAATGACATTATCTTGTTCCTTTCTATGGCTGTGTAGTATTCCATGATATATATGTGCCACACTTTCTTTATCCACTCTGTCATTGATGGGCATTTAGGTTGAGTCCATGTATTTGTGTAAATAAGTACATGAAATACGTATATGAAAACTAGATTAAAAATAAATGCTACCATACTTAGCTCTTTTTTAACAGTGTTAGGGTGTGTTATCAAGAAAAAGCAACTCATGCTTCACAAGGTTATTTTGTGTTGCTCTTCCTTACTCTGAAAAATTCTGTGAGGCTTATACTTTACTGTAGCCAGAATGGGAATTAACCCTTCACTATGACCTCCAAAGTCAAGGGAAGATCTAGAGGACTAGGGTACAGGAATACTGGGGTAAGCATGGTGACCGAGAAGCAAAGTGACAGATCTGAGTGGAATAATACATACTTATGTTTTTACCTAGTGTCATAGAAATAATTTATTATATCCTTAATATAAAGTTAAAAAAGTTTGTGAATAGTGCTGCAATGAACACACACATGCATGGATCTTTATAATGGAATGATTTCTATTCCTTTGGGTATATACCTAGCAATGCGATTTCTGGGTCAAATGGTATTTCTGCCTCTAAGCCTTTGAGGAATTGCCACACTGTCTTCCACAACGGTTGAACTAATTTACACTCCAACCAACGTGTAAAAGTGTTTCTATTTTTCCACAGCCTCATCAGCATCTGTTGTTTCTTCACTTTTTAATAATCATCATTCTGACTGGCATGAGGTTGTATCTCATTGTGGTTTTGATTTGCATTTACCTAATGATCAGGGATGTTGAGCTTTTTTTCATACATTTCTTGGTCACATAAATGTCTTCTTTTGAGACGTGTCTGTTCATGTCTTTTGCCCACTTTTTAATGGGTTTTTTTTCTTGTAAATGTATTTAAGTTCCTTGTAGATTTTGGATGTTATATCTTTGTTAGATGGATAGATTTTAAAAATTTTCTTCCATTTTGTAAGGTGTCTGTTCACTCTGATGACAGTTTCTTTTGCTGTGCAGAAGCTCTTTAATTATATCCCATTTGTCAATTTTTGCCTTTGTTGCAATTGCTTTTGACGTTTTCATCATGAAATCTTTGCTCTGCCTATGTCCTGAATGGTATTGCTTAGATTTTCTTCTAGAGTTGTTATAGTTGTGGGTTTTACACTTAAGTCTTTAATCTGTTTTGAGTTAATTTTTGTATATGTAAGAAAGGGGTTCAGTTTCAATTTTCTGCATATGGCTAGCCAGTTTTCCCAGCACCATTTATTAAATAGGAAATTCTTTCCCCGTTGCTTGTTTTTGTCAGTTTTGTCAAAGATCAGATGGTTGTAGATGTGCAGTCTTATTTCTGAGATCTCTATTCTGTTCCATTGGTCTATGTATCTGGTTTTGTACCAGTACCATGCTGTTTTGGTTACTGTAGCCTTGTAGTATAGTTTGAAAGCCTCCAGCTTTGTTCTTTTTGCTTAGGATTGTCTTGGTTATATGGACCCTTTTTTGGTTCTATATGAATTTAATTTTTTTCTAATTATGTGAAGCACATCAATGGTAGTTTAATGGGAAGAGCATTGAATCTACAACAAATTACTTTGGACAGTATAGTCATTTTCACAAATTGATTCTTCCTATCCATAAGTATAGAATGTTTTTTTCATTTGTTTGTGTCCTCGCTGATTTCCTTGAGCAATGGTTAGTAGTTCTCCTTGAAGAGGTCCTTCAATTCCTTTGTTTGCTGTATTCCTAGGTATTTTTTTCTCTTTGTAGCAATTGTGAATGGGAATTCATTCATGATTTGGCTCTCTGTTTGTCTGTTGTTGGTGTACAGGAAAGCTTGTGATTTTTGCACACTGATTTTGTATCCTGAGACTTTGCTGAAGTTGCTTTTCAGCTTAAGAAACTTTTGGGATGAGACTATAGGGTTTTGTAGATATAGGATAATGTTATCTGCAAACAGAGACAGTTTGACTTCCTCTCTTCTTATTTGAATACGCTGTATGTCTTTCTCTTGCCTGATTGACCTAGCCAGGACTTCCAATACTGTGTTTAATAAGGTTGGTGAGAGAGGGAATCCTTGTTTTGGGCCAGTTTTCAAGGGGAACACTTCCAGCTTTTGCCCATTCTGTATGATACTGACTGTGAGTTTGTCATAAATGGCTGTTATTATTTTGAGGTATGTTTCAATACCTAGTTTAATGAGAGTTTTTAACATGGAGAGATGTTGAATTTTATCAAAGGCCTTTTCTGCATCTATTGAGATAATCATGTGGGTTTTGTCTTTAGTTCTTTTTATGTGATGGATTATATTGATTGACTTGCATATGTTGAACTGGCCTTGCATCCTAGGGATGAAGCCAACTTGATCGTGGTGGATAAGCTTTTTGATGTGTTGCTGGATTTGATTTGCCAGTATTTTATTGAGGCTTTTTGCACTGATGTTCATCATATACCTTTGATTTCTTAAGGTACAATTTAATTTTTAACTTGAACTCTCATTTTATATGGAAGGCAGAGAAAATCCATCAATTTCTAGCCTACTCACCCTTCGGTGACTTTTCCATGAAGCAGGGCTAAGTTCTAGTATGAAAAAAATCTGTAAGTTGACAAGTGCATCTGACATAATTATGTTTTGATGGTGGTTATTACTGCTTTTTTAATGTTACTGTAGATGAGATGAAGGGGACGAGGGGAGTAAGCTCATGGTACAAAGAAGGGAATGGTGATGATTTTGAGTTACTTCAGATGTAATCTTAGGATGTGCTGGAAGCAGCAAGAGAAAGAGGAGAACTCATAAACAACTCTAATCATCTCATTGGCAGATAGTGATAAAATGGTTAGTGGTAGAACAAGACCAAGACATACTGGTGGATTATGAGTTCTCTTTAGATGTGTTGATGTAAGTAGTTTTTAAGAACCCCACTTAGAGAATACCTGTAACCGCCTGAAAATATACATTGGGGATGCAAATGAGAAGTGTGGTTGAAGATGCAGATTTGATGGTCATCCTCCTATGATGACCTGGGAATGAATGGAATTACACAGCCAAGGAGGATACATGGTAAGACAAGGCAGGTTTTTCAAGGGATACCAATTTTCAGGGGGATGCAGCAGAGGAGCCAAACATGGACAGCGAGAAACAACAGAAAGGAGAGGGCAGAGTAGCAAAAGCCCAGGAAATTGTAAAGGAGAATGTATCCATATTATAAAATAGTGCAGACCTAAGTGGGACAAAGCATTAGATTTGGCAGCCATCAGTTCATTTGCTGACTTTTGAGAAGTCTGTTTCAGTAGGGAGGAGGAGAAGAAAGCCAAAATGCAGAGTAAATGACAGGTAAAGTGCAAGAAGCCAACAGAGGCCACTCTCTGGAGGAGTTTAGCAATAAAGAGGAGGAACAAGTTAGGGCAGCTGACTATAGAAAAGGTGTGGACAAAGAAAGGGTTGGTTTATCATTCTTTTGTTTCTTTTTTAATGTGGAGGAGACTTGAGAATGAATTTAACCTGAGGAAGGATCAAAGAAAAATGAAGGAAGAAAAGGAAGATATGGAAGCCAAAAAAAAAAAAAAAATCTTAAGGGATAATTGATGGAGCCTGGTCCCAGCAGAGGTAGAAGGGATTAGATGAGAAGTGGATCTAGTTAACCTTGGACAAGAATTCTTACGAATCAGTAGGGCAAGAAGAGAAGAAAATACATGGCTGTCCTAGAGGAAACGATGAGAGTTTAGAATCTCTATGTAGCCCCATGACACTTATTACACATTTAATAATTTTGCTCTCTGTATCTGTGAAAAGAGTAAATAGTAAACCATAAACAATAATCATTGCTCTCAAAGTAAGTCACACCAAAATTTATATGCACCTTGCCTCAAAAAAGATGTTTCCCATAGCGTAGCAAAAAAGTGAGCCTAATTGTTCATATTTCTACACAACATACCTTTATGTCCCTCAAAAAATATATGGTGACTTTCTGTTTAATTTTGCTATTAAATATTTGAATGAGACCTACCCAATACATCTAATTCAAATCAAAGAAATTTCGGCAGGACCTTACCAAAGCCAAGCATGCCTGCTCAAAGAGAACTCATGAAAAGGGTTATGAAACAAGTAATCAAGTAAAGCTCTCCCATCTGTTCTACCTACCCCACCTTCACCGTGAAAGGCCTGGGTCTCCAGCCATCTGGAGAAAAAAAGAAGAAAAAGCTAAAAATAGTGGGCTGCAACCAAAGTGAAAATATCTAAATGTCGGTAACAGTGTTTGAAGAGGAAAGGGCATGTTCCTCTGAGTGGTTTCCATCTAGGTCTCATGGCCTGAAATGTCTGCCTAACTTCTGATTTAAAGAGAACAGAAATGAGTACTAGCTCTTAGAAAGAACATGCCTTCATTGGAGTGAGCACATAAAACAACGGAAAAAGTGACAAAATGTGCTTTTGTCTTACCTTTTGCTTTCTCTTTTCATCATTAAATTGTAAAACTAATGACTGCCTGCTTAATAAAGAAATTCAAGTTACAGACATGTATAGAGATCAACCACCTCTTACCCCTACTGCCACTCTAGCACCTCTTCCCACATTTCAATGTGAGGAATTTGTTGCTTTACCTTTCCAAATTTGTGTGTACATGTGTTTATAAAAATGGGATCTTACTATTTTCCAACTTGATTTTTTAAAATTTTCACTATGGAAATCTTTCCATGTTTATGCACATGGATTCTTCCTTGTTCTTTTGACAGCTACAGAAAATTTCTCTTTTATTGCTCCATAATTTATTTAGTCATTCCCCCATAAGAGGATCATTTAAACTATCTCAAGATATTTTTACCACGGAAAAAGCTGCTGTAAATATCTCTGTACATACATCTTTGTGGTCTTGTTGTTTATTAAATAAATTCTTAGAAGCGAAGGCAAATGGCTGGCTCAAAGGGTGTGTCCATTTTCAGTTTTAATGGCAATTTCCAGATTGTCCTCCAAAAAAACATCATACTAGTTTATCCTTCTACCAACAATTTTTAAGAGTGCCTTTTTCCTCATGCCCCAGACACTACTGAGTGTTAATACTCTTTCAATATTTCCTTGATAGATAAAGATACTTTCTTTGAGCAGAAGGTTAGGAATACTAAGAGAACTTCCCTTCTAGAAAAGTAGCAGGCGAATCATATGCTGCGATTTAAGATGAGAGAGAGGAATTTGTGAGGACTAGGAAAGCTTTAGGAGACAGTTGCTTGGGTAGAGTGGAACAGTAGCTGATCCACAATGTCCAAGCATCTGAAAAACCCAGAGAAAATTGGGAGAAAAAATGTCAAAAAGTTTTTATGAAGCCAATACAGTTAGTTATGTTACTTTTCTAATTTGAGAACAAGAACAAAAAAAGGGAGAGAGAGAGACAGGGTCACTCAGGCTGGAGTGCAGTGGTGCAATCATGGCTTACTTCACCTCCTGGGCTCAGGCCGTCCTCCCGCCTCAGCCTCCCAAAGTGTTGGTATTACAGGCGTGAGCCACCGCACCTGGCCAGGAAAAATTTAACGTTGGAATTGATCAAGATGTTAAAATTGAGTCATCTGGTGAGAATAGAAACTTCTCATGGTTAAATGATTGCATGAAGGCCCTGACTTGAGACCAAGAGAAATAAGTCAAAGAGAAGGACTGATGAGCCAGAAGAAAACAGAAGTTCCAAAGATCACCGCCAAATCACAATCAATTTAGAGGCAAGGTTTTAGGGGAGTGTGAGAGTTAGAACAATGGTCAGAGAGTTGGTGATGATTAGTGAGGAGCATTTCTGAGTTCAAAATTTCAACAAGGCATGGAACAGCTCCTGGCTACGATGGGGTGTGGGGAGCAGACAGGTCCTGAAGTGAAGTAGAGCTAAAGGTTTCTGAAGAATGGCAGGTAGAGCCATGACAAAGGGGTGCTATGTGGGTTATCCATCAGGGATGGCAAGACAGGGTGGAGCCATTCTGCAGGTCACCTGCAGAAATCCCAAGGCCTGAATGAGCATGCTTGAATAAGTGAATGATCTGGATGCCAGATGGTTGATGGAGAACAGGCAGCAGCAGAGCAAGAAACAAGAGCTTCATTGAAGGAAGACTAATTTAGAGGTGCATCACTCAAGGGTCAGGAGGTGACTGTGAAGGACACACAGGCTACCAGCCACCCATGGGTACAGCTGTTGAGAGAGTGAGGGTGGAGAGAAGGAAGCTTCCTCTTTGGTGAGGAGTGTTCGAGGAAGAAGCTTATGATATCAGGACAGCAAGTAATATGTTGTGAATCCCACAAGGCATTCACTGGAAGCTGGAAAGGAAAAGTGTTGGTTAGGATTTCTTTCAGGCAATTTGGAAACACTGAAATGATTGAATGTGAATCAAGGGTTTTAGGAATCCGGGCATCCAAGAATGGATAAAAGGAAAGAATGGTCCACACGGAGCTTCCCAGTGAAGGTGTACTGCTGCCCCCTCCACGGCTGTGCTGCCGGGAGGAGGTGTGAGCGTGAGACGATCGAGTCCATCCATTCTGCAGGGACTGGGAAGACTGTGTATCTGGCTGCTGGCCTCTGCACACTCATCCATATTCTTCAATCATCTAGCTACATGGCCTCGCAAAAGTTGCCTATACTCAGCCTCCATTCTCTCTCTTCAAAAATAAGAGTAATGACAGTACGCATCTCATGAGGCGGTTTGAGGATTAAACATAGCATGTTAGACATGAACCATGTGTTACTGGAACACAGTAAATATGCAATCAATTAAACTACAATTACTCACACTGTAGAAGGTTTTAAAATATATAACCATTTTGAAGGAGAAAGTTTTCACAATATTGTAAGTTCTAAGTAACAAATACAATGGGCACGTGGAAAACCCTTTCAGCACACAAATAGAACCTCCTTATGCGGATACGACAAAGATCCTAGTAAAAACAACTATCTCCATGTTTTGATGGTTTCTCTTACACAAAATAAAATATAGAAATTCATTCATTAAATCTCTTAAAATGTAAAATTTTCCTGAATTATACGTGCAGATATTTAAGTTCATATTGTCTTCTGGTTTATATTCAGTCTCACTATTTTTGAATAAAACCAAATTATATCACATAAGAACAACTGGGAACTATTTATCTTCAATTCTATACATGAAAGTATCAGTTCTGTGTATGTTAGTTGTTCAAACTTATTCTCCACAGTCTTATTTGCAGATGATTTAATGAAGATACTCCTACTGCATTTCTACTACCCCTGTACTTGGGTAAGTTTTGCAGGCTGACCAGATGGAGGTCAGATAAGTTCCCTCCATTCCTTGAAAGACATTCTCCAATTAGCTTAACACTAGTGTCTTAGATTGGTGTCTTGGCCTCAATGGTGGCAGTAGATCAGATATGTAACTTTTCTTTATATCACCCTGGGTTTTAGTGTGTTCAGTTATTTTTTTCCCCTGTCCACGTAGTTTGTTTTCTACTCATGACTGACTTACCAATATTTTTAGCAAAGTAGTGACATTTTGGCAACATTGACTTCTAAAAATAGATGCTCACCTAACATTTAATCTCTTGGGGTTTGTAAGGAGTCTACATGCTGGGCTGTTTCAGATACTGATGCCTGGGTTTGCTACGTTCCCTCTGTCCTTTCTACCTTGCTTTTCCCAGGCTAACATTGCTAATCCCTGAAGAGTCAATTCAGGGATTTTCCTCAAAGCTTTCCCTGAAATCCTACATTGAGCTAAGTGCCCCTTGCCTGATTTCCTAAAAGGTGACCACATTATATTGGCATGACATAATCTTCTAATGGGTCTGTCTGTCCTGCTGGATGGTTAGCAGCCTTGAGAGCAGGAACCTTACTTCATCTTTGTTCTCCCAACAACCAATAGGCATTTTAGACACAGGGCCTATGGCCTGCAAAAATGTTTGAGATCTGAAATACACAGTTGACACCTGAACAACATGGGTTTGAACTGTGTAGATCCACTCATACATGACTAATTTTCAATTAATATCTTGGAAAAATTTTTGAAGATTTTTGACTATTTGAAAAAACTCACAGAAATATCAAAAAATTAGGAAAGAGGTATGTCATTAATGCATAAAATATATGCACAGACTGGTCTATTTTCTAATTCACTACCATAAAAAATAAACAAGTATATTATAAAAACATAAAATTTATCAAAACTTATGCACAGAAACACTTGGAGACCACATGGCGCCCTTCACAGTACAGGGAAATGTAAATGAATATAAAGATACAGTATTAAATAATAACTGCATACAGTATTAAATAATAACTGCATAAAATTAACCATAGTACACATTGTACTACTGTAATAATTTTGTAACCACCTCTTGTTGCTATTGTGGTAAGTTCAAGTGTTCCAAGTAACAGCTTAAAGTATCTATGAGGCTAATTTTCTCCACCTGAGCAGTTCTTCTCGCCAGCAAATTATGTATCATAGTAAAAAGTGATCTCCAGCAATTCTTGCATGTTTTGTGTGTAGTACAATACTGTAAATTTTAAATAACATCATGGGACCCATACAAAGTGTCACTAATGATGCTGGAAGTATTCCCAATAAACATTACTTGTTCCATAGATTTAGGTCTGCAGGTGCCTGCCAGCATAAGGAGCACGGTAAAAAAAAAAAAAAAAAAAAAAAAAAAGGTTGTTCACTTTAAATGATGAACTACCTTTTTATCAAGTATTAAAAATGCAGCTTTCATGTGGGCGTCGGATTGCTCTAAGAAAGGCATCTGTAATGTGGTTTGAGAAAAAGTGAAGTCATTAGATGAAAACTTAAAGAGAAAGGAAGATGAAGGAGCTAAAGCCAGAGAATTTAATGCCAGCAAAGGATGGGTTGATAATTTTAGAAAGACGTTTGGCTTTAAAAATATCAATATAATGAGAGAAGCAGCTTCTGCCAACTAAGTGAGTTTCAAAACGCCACTAAGAAAATTACTGAGCAGAAAGGATAGCTGCCTAAACAGGTTTTTAATGCAGATGAAAATGCCCCCATTCTGGGAAAAAAGGATACTACAAAAGACATTTATTCATAAGAAAGAGAAATGAGCACCAAAGTATAATAGGAAAGGATTAGCCAACTCCACTGTTTTGTGCAAATGCAGTGAGGGTATGGTCATGGCTGCTCTTATCTAAAAGCTGCAATCTCTGAGCCTTGAAGGAAAAAGGTGAACACCAGCTGCCAGTCTTTTGGTTGCACAAGAAGACCTGGACAACAAGCACCCTTATTCTGAGTTAGTTCCATCAATGCTTTTGTCCATGAAGTCAGGAAGTACTTTGCTAGTAAGAGACTGACTTTTAAAGTTTTCTTTTTATATTGGACACTGCCCCTGGCTACCCAGAACCCCATGAGTTCCATGTCAAAGGTGTTGAAGTGGTCTACTTGCCCCCAAGCACAATGTCTCTAATTCAGCCTCTAGATCGGGGGCCATAAGTACCTTTAAGGCTCACTGCACGTGGTTCTTTATGGAAAGGATTGTTAATATTATGGAGGAGAACCCCAGCGGAGAGAACATCATGACATTCTGGAAAGATTACACACGACTGACGATGCCACCATTGCTACAGGAAAAGCCATGAAAGCCGTCAACCCCAAAACAATCAATTCCTGCTGGAGAAAACTGTGTCTAGTTGTTGTGCATGAGCCAAACAAGGAAATCATGAAAGATGATTGTAGATACACAAAATAAGAACAGGGGGCAAAGGGTTTCAAAATATGAATCCTGGAGAAAGACTTAAGAGCTAATAGACACGACACTAGAGGAATTACCTGAACACAACCTGATGGAGATGAGTGCTTCCAAACCAGTGCCAAAAGATGAGAAAGACGTAGACGTAGTGTCGGAAAACACACTGACATTAGACAATCTGGAAGAAGGGTTTCAATTATTCAAGACTGATTTTGACTTATTTTATGACATGGACTCTTCTATTATACAGGCACTGAAACAAGCAAATGGTGAAAGAAGGACTGGTACCACGTAGAAACATTTTTAGATAAATGAAAAAGAAAAAGTGAGACGAAAATTGCTATATATTTCCATAAAGTCACACTGAGTGTGCCTTTCTCTCTTGACTCCCCTTCCACCTCCTCCAACTCTTTCTCCTCTGCCACCCCGAGACAGCAAGACCAATCTCTCCTCCTCCTCCTCCTCCTCAACCTACACAAAATGAAGACTTTTATGATGATCCACTTCCACTTAATGAATAGTAAATACATTTTCTCTTCCTTATGATTTTCTAATATTTTCCTTTCTCTAGCTTACTTTATAGAAAGAATATAGTATATAATACACATAATGCATAATATATGCTCATGATTTATGTTATTGGTAAGGTTTCCAGTCAATAGTAGGATATTAGTAGTTCAGTTTTGGGGGAGTCAAAAGTTATATGTGGAATTTTGTCTGTGCATGAGGTTGGCACCACTATCCCTTGTGTTGTTCAAGGATCAACTGTAAATGCTTGGACTCAAAATATAAAAAGAAATCACAAAGTATAAATTAATAATTGTTTTATGGGATGTCTTCAAAATGTAGCATTAAGTCAACTAGAATTCAATCATTAGTTACATAAAAACATAAGGGTTAAGTCATGAGAACTATGATTCATTCTCAAACACTTACACAGAAGTTATATAAATCACCTCAAAGTTACATTTAACATGGGAAATAGGGATAGCTGAATATGTCTGCTGCCTTATGATATGCTTTCCAAGAGAGGGCGTGTCCAGGGCCCAAACCAACCCACAAACACACTATCTGGAACCAGCAGGAACTCACAAATGTTTGTTGAGATGTTCCTGTTTATCTCCAATTCAATTCTGCAAGCATAGCTCAGAGCTTATTATGGCCCAGCTATACTGTTATTATATTATAAATACTTCTTGCTTCAAGGAGCTTGTAATATAGTAGTGGGGAAGACAAACTTATATAAACTGGCTAAGAATGACATTTCCATTTGAGTTCACTTTGTTTTTCATGTATTATTTATCTGTCTCATTAAGAAAACTTCCAGTCATGAACAGCTTGCACTACGCTATTCAGCTCTTCAATACGACTACACAGCCCCAGCTTTGTAGGCAAAACTTCCTGAGCAAATTTAATTTTTTGTTTTCATTTCTAAGAAAAGATGCAATTGGTTAACACCTTTATATTGCCAGCAGTCTGGGGAAACATTTAATGAAGACCACAGATCTAGGAGGACCCACATTTCTGAATAAGACACTCTTAAAGGTACTCCATCCTAGTACAGGCTGTCAGTATATCTCTTTTTGTAATTTGCCACTTGTAATAATAATAAATCTAAATGTACATTTCTGGACATTTCTACTGCAGCACCTGATGAAAATTCTGGTTCTCTGTTCAGGACAACTCTCAATTTCAAAATCATCACACTCACCCACAACTTTTCCACACACCTGTTAAAACCTAGCCAATTCCACTGCCTTCTGGAAGACTTTTCTGAATCTCTCCTCTCTAGCCTCAACAAAAGTGAACTATCTTGCACCCTCTCTGAACTGCCCCACTACTTACTGTCTGCTTTGAAATTACTCTGCAAGCTTTCATTTTCCCTTGACTTGATTAAAAGGCCATTTTTGAAAGACATCAACCCATCTTGTTCACTGTTCCCTTCCCCATTGTGTCTTGTGAGCAGCCAGCTTCCCATGAACAGCTGCTGAATACACAGACTGAGCTGTGGGTTTAACTCAAATGTTTACACATAAGGGAGTATGGAAAGAGGATTTGGTGCATATCATCATCTTTACAATAAATTTTTTTCTTGTACTCTACAAGAAGGCGTTCCCTACAACCAATTCTTAACATTTTTTGAGGTAGGCTTCAGGTTTTGATGATTTTGGTGTTTGTTCCCTTTGGGGTGTTGTTAATGCATTAAAATTTATCAGAGAAACTAATCTCTAATTTGGGCTACGTAATTGCCAACATCCGCACATTCTTAGAGGGAGTCGTATTTTATGGTGAACCACTTCCTTGCTTGACCTCCTTTAATGCATGTGATAGTGATTCCACTAATCTGTCAGCACTCTCCAATACTCTGCAGGTCACTAGGGTGTTTTGAAAGCAACTGAAAATAGCCTCTTGCCTACTGCAGACCTACTCAAATGCCATATCTCCTGTAAAGAGCCCTTTAATCTGGGCTTTTCTCTTCTACAGGGTCTTGGCTACTTTCTCAGTAGCCAAGATGGGGCAAGACGGGGAAGTTGAAGAGAACCTGCATGGTAGAACTTCGTGCAAGAAGCCATGCTGCAAAGATCTTGCCTTCTTAAAAATAATCTCCTATAATGATTTCCCCTATCTTCCGCCTACTTCCAGTGCATATTTCTCAAACTTTTCTCTTTCCCATATAACCTTCAAGATTTTTACATTTTCTGTATATCACCTATATATATATATTACTTAATCATTTTCTTCGTTTCCTCTTTCTACTTAAGTAAAACCTCACCTTAGTCCTCCTACATCCCCCAAAATTTATAGTTTGGGGGCAGCTGGGGCTTTCTGAGTCCCTCTATTTCTTCCCTCAGATTTCCCCCTCAGATAATTTCCTCAGACTTGCTATCATGGCCGCAGAACCTTGCAAACAACAGGGGTTCTGTAAATAGTGGCAGGAGCTTCCCATTCCTCCTTTGCCAAATCTAGGTTGCAAACACTCAGAAATTGGTGGTCTTAGTATTATGACTGGTAACTTATAAAGTCGTAAGAGTCTCATTTCATAATAATATAAAAAGAATTTATCTTCATTTTTATTTAGGTTGAACTCTGCTAAAAGGTACAAAATGGACTTGTGTGCCTCACTCCAAATTTACACACACACATACACTCACTCACACACACACATACATTTTAAAAAACTGTCATAGCAATTAAAAAAATAAAAACACAGAGCCTAAGAAGATCACTAGTAAAGTAGGGTGGAGCTGTTCTTCTTCACAGCTCAAATCCTTTGCTTTGGTGACCAACCTGCACTAGTAAACAATTTGAAGTCCAAGTTCAGCCTTTTCATGAGCCCAATTCATCACTTTAAGACCAAAAATACATGTTCACATTTGTTGACAATATTTAGACAGCTTATGTAACAACATTCAACTCTGCTGGGTAGATTGGCTAATGGTGATAACCTCCTTGGTATGGAAGATTTTAGATTAAAGTAGAATTTTCAATTACAATAACTAGCTGATGGAGTTTTGCCAGAACAACTTAAAAAATCCCCAAGCCACAAATGTAATATTTGCATTATACACCCACTCCTTTGGTTCCCCTGAATTAATAACGCTTCGCAGCACAGGAGTTGACCTGTGAGAAGATAAATGAGCTTTTCAAGCAATGTGAACCGATGAACAACTTTGTATACTGACCAGTGAACTGATTAACAACTTTGTTTACTGACCAGTGAACTGATGAACAACTTCTTTTACTGACCAGTCATAAAAGTTTTTATGAACTTCTTTATCTCTCACCCACAACACCTTGTGAAGTTACCTTCTCACTATGTGAACACAGTGAATGTCTACAGAGGAAAGAACCAAATATTATGAGGACTAACTACTGGAAGGGAATGTGTCTATTAATAGCTCATTATAGGCACTAAATAATGGCAACCATTGTTATCAAATTCAACATTCACTCACTCACTGAACAGAAATGTGGAGGTGGGATGGTAAAGCGGAAGTTTAAGCTTGGAAGGGGTTATTATGCAGGGTTAAGAGAATCTGCCCTTATGGATCTTGCAAGAAGGCAGGGATCTTGCCCAAATGCCATTGCAGTGCCAAGGGTAGGGAGCCTAGCCAAAGGTGAAGTTGGACATAACCATGCCACTGCCTCCAGGCCATCCTTCCATGTGTTGGAGTGCTCCATGTGACACATAGGAGAACCTTGCTTACTGTTCTTGTCCCCAAAGCTCGAGATCCTTCTGTAGGCAAATGCCTACACATCACTGCTGGATCACCTGAGTGAAGGACTCTGAGCCCCTGGTATTTGCAATAATCGATCTCATCCTACACTTGTCCTTCCAAGCTAGCATTTGGTCCTGATCTGTGATCACTCCAGGAAAGTCGGCAAAAAGTGCAAATTCCAAGGACCCAAGCTACACTTGTAAATCAGAATTGCTGGAGATGAGGCCCAGGAATTTGTTCAACAAGCTGTAGTTCCAGGCACATGGAACCTTTTGAAATTTACTGCTCTTGGAGAAAACGCATGCATTTTGCATTTTTTAAATATGATTAAAAGCTGCTAGAGACTTTTAACCGGCAATATAAGAGAAGATAATAACAACAACAGTAACAATGGGTGGAATCGTGGGGAGGGGTCGTTTGAAGCTCTATTTGAGAAGCTGCATGCGTTGATGATGTTGGCCTGTCTCAGCCACCTTGACGCTCAGGTAGGAACTCCTGAAGAAAAAAATAAGTCTGGGCCGCGGCCCATGAGACGGCTGAAAGGTCTGGGATGTCCATTGCGTTCTTAGGGTCGCCTAGGCCACAGGAAGTTCTGGACAAGAAGTTCCCAACAGGCCATAAGCAGACGACCCGAGGCGCGCAAGCGCGTTGGCGTCCCCAAACAACTCCAGGCAGCGCAACCCTCCTGCTACCTTCAGCGCAGTCGGCTCCCAAAAGCGAACGTGGCACAAAAGGGTGGGACTTCCGGCCCTGGAAGCCAATGCGCATGTGGCAGCCAACCGGTTACGCAATACTTTCTGTCGCGTGATCCTGAGAACCAATGAAAATGCATAATTGCAGTCCACGTGTCTCGGTTTCCGTTAGCAACCAGAGGCTTCTAAACAACCTAGCTTCCCTCCGCATCTCTGGTCCAAACAGCCTCGGCGATCGCAGGTTTGGCAGGGCACCGCCTGGCCTTTCCCGTTCCTTTAGGCTGCTGGCTACCGCCAGCCGCCTGCCGCCATGGTGAGTAGACGGCTCTCTGGCGCCGCACCGCGCCCCGGAGAGAGCGCGGCCGGGGCTGGAGACACCGAGCGGGTGGGCCCGGAGTGATTACGTGGCCTCGTTGGGTTTGGGGTCCCGCTCCTCAGGCTCACTTAGAAAGGCAGGCTGCGCCAGGCGCGAGAGGTTCTGTTAACCTCAGCCCAAGCCCTTCTGGGGTGTGGAGGCTTTTCCTAGCAGCTCAGCTTTGCCGCGTCGCTCCGTTTCTCTCGCCTGTTTCTCACTCTATTTCAGGAGGCTCCACGTTCACACACACACACGTTAACACACACGCAGGGTTCTCACTTTCAAGAAGCTCCAAGTTTACACACACACACGTACGTTAACACAAACTCAGGATTCTCAATTTCAGGAAGCTCGAAGTTTACACACACACATTAACCAGAGGAGAAGGGAGAACGAGTCCAGCTTTCTGTGTGATTGAAATCCAACTTTCTGATGTGGAAGTGACTTTAAGAATCCCAGCACCCCATTTTACAGCTTAGGAATTTGGGTGACGTTTCCTTTGTTTTGGCTTGCTCAAAAAAGACCATTAATCTCTTCAGCGAATATAGCATGCCATATTAAATACTAGTCATACTTAGTGCACAGCACTGAAGTGTTCAGAAAAATGGATGAAACCAGAGTTGAGAGCACCACTTGAAATGGCTACTGAAATAGCAACCAAAATTTCTCTTTAGCCCACACTGTGTTCCAAGCACTGTCTGGAAGCTGAGAATACACCTGTGAACTAAATAGATTGTTCCCTCCCCTTCTTGAGTTTAGAGCCTGTCCATTCATTCTCTTGATTTCCCTAAAATATCAGGAGAATACGTTGAAAACAAATCACAAAAAAAAAAAAAAAGATGCCTCTTCCTGTTCTATCTTCTGTCATTCCTTTCCATCAATTGACAACTGAGGCTTTGGAATCAGGCTCAGGTTCATTAGTAAATTACAGATAATAACCACACAAGGCTAACATGTTAAGTAAGATAATGCATAAAAAATAAATAGCACAGTACCTATGAAAATATTAAGCATTCAGTGTCTGATAGGTATTATTAAACAGTGCTCATTTTTATCATTACAGTTTCCTCCTTGTACTTCTTTTAAACTGTGTATGGATTGTATGGATTTGTGGGCATGATTAAGAACAGGTAACCATTTCTGAATACCTTACCCTCTCTTGTTCTATCCCCTTCCCCCTAAACACATGTACACAATTTATGGTACAATTTCAAGAAATTAGCTTGGCAATGCTCTGGCAGGATTTCTTGCTATATGTTTTCAGCTCTTATTATTATTAACAGAATATTTCTGCAACAAAATTCAAACAAATTCTGACTTCCCCACTTGGACACCATTGTTTCTAACCATTTTAGGATGGATCATTGTATCTACCGCATTTAGCAGGCAGTAAAACTGATGTCATTGGGGTTAAGTGACTTGGTGACAGACTGTTACCAAGGTAGATGGTTGCATAGCTAGACCTAAACCTGGTTTCTAATCTGGGCTTTTCCTATTATATCATACATCCCTACCTATTCCATTTCCTCTCTAATGATTTGAGATAGATACATAGAGTATATGTGTGGAAGTAAAGGTTTGTGAATAGCCATTTCCTAGGCTGACGCTATTTTTCCTTTTGAACTCAACTGTCCACTTTTACTCCCTTTCTTCATTCCCATCCATTTTAAAGGAACTTTTCTGTCATTTACCCTTCTCAGTTTGAATAATTTTTCTTTCTTGGTCCCAGGACAGTCTTAACTTTCCTTGAAAAGAGGGAAAGGAATGAACAGGTAGGAATTGGCTACGTGCTAGCACAAGGCACTATGCTAGGTATTGTGCAGCATAAGAAATGATTCATGCCCTCATAGTTTATAATCTAATTGGAGGAGCAAGACCTGAAAAAAAAAAGATAATCAGTAATAGAAGGTAGTGATCAGTCAGTGATGGTGCCAAAGAAGTAGCAGAGATTATGTACGCCAGCTTTTGGAGGAAGGCATATCTGCAGGGTTACTGAGGGCATGTTGGGAGGGGTCAAAGATTAAGTGAAACAGGTTAGGCTTTAAAGGGTGGGTAGGAATTCAGTGATGTGGTGGAGCATGTGTGTAGTGGCTGGTGAGAGCCAACTGTATGCATTTCTTCTCATCTCTTCATTCAGTGACATTATATTGGTGGCGTGAAATCAGCCATGATGGAAGTATTTATGGCATGGAAATCAGCAGTGCTACAAATCAGGCCCGCTACCTAGAAAACCTGCTGTTAAATATTTACCATCACACCACCGAGTAGGATTCAGATTCTTGAATAGGAATGCGATACTTCAGGATCAGAGTAACATAAACAAAAGTTAAGGCAGGAAATTTAAAGTCATGTTTCAGGACTGATGAGCAGACTAGTGTGGCTAAAGTAGAGTGTTCATTTAGTAGAGTCCTGGGAAACAGGGTAAGAAAGAGTAGGAGGTTTTGAGGAATAAAGAGTGTAAATTTAATACCATAGACAATGAATAATGATTAAGAATCTGTGTTTGTTCTTTATTTGTTTTTAGCAAATTGTGACATTGTTTTGTGATATTTCTAAATTGTGGGATATTCTTGCCCATACTGATGTGCGACTTTAAGAGATAATATTGTCTCTAATGTAAGTAGTCAGTTATTTTTAATGCGTAATAGAAATCTGTCTTGTTAGCCATAAGTCAGGTGCATATGCGACTCTAACCTGTTGCACCTGAGTACCTTATAGGTTTCCCTTTTGTTTCCTTTCTACTCTTGCTATCTCCATTCTGTTTTCCAGACCTTAAAGACTTACGCTACCTAAACTACTTTGTAAAGCTCATCAGCAGCTTAATTACAAATCCAACTAACATGGCTGATGCCTTGCTCTTAGCTGACCTGCTCTATTCTTTGGCTGCTAGCCCTACCTCCTTGGGCTTGCCTCTTAAATATCTGTCAAGCTGTCATTTGGTTTAAAGTACAGACCAGTTAGTGGTTCTTCCCAAATCAAATATACTTGTTAAAGCTGTATTTAATGGGGTAAGGGTTAAGTTGCTGTAACAGAGTTGTTTTTTGCTTTAAGGTTAAGTGGCCTGAAGAATACAGAAGTTTCTCTCTCACTTAACAGCCATCTCACCGCTTATCTCAGTGACAGGGTCAGTGCCTCTCCATGAGGTAGAGACATGGGTCCCTCTCATCTCACTGTTCCCCCAGCCTATAGGGCATTGATGTTGTCTGCATGATTCAGTCAAGTCCCCACCTCTTCCAGGTTTCAGTGGCAGAGGTACACCCCATATCTTAAGACCAGTTCTTTGGAACTAGATCACAACATTCCTTGCTGAGAAGTAGTCAGCAGTGTGACTTGACTGCAAGGAGGGCAAGGAAGTGTCATCTGGCTGGGCAGCCATGCATCCAGGAAGAAGGGAAGAATAGAATTTGATGGACATCTAGCAGTCCTGACCACAGGATATCTTAAGCATTTTCATTGTTGGCTCTTTGATCAGATCTTCAAGACTAACAATTAAATTACCTCTTTCTTTTTCAGGCAGAGTTGGGCCTAAATGAGCACCATCAAAATGAAGTTATTAATTATATGCGTTTTGCTCGTTCAAAGAGAGGTTTGAGACTCAAAACTGTAGATTCCTGCTTCCAAGACCTCAAGGAGAGCAGGTAGGTATCAGAGGAGGACTCTAAGCAAACCAAATAGGAACATGGATTCTTTCTGGTAGCTGGTATGGGGATGCCATAGCAGAGGCCAGACAATTTATGGGATTCCTCAGGATCAATTATTTGCTAAGAGCAGCTGCACTAAGCCTCATGGATATCTGAAACAAAAGAAGTTTTATTGTGGTGGAAGCAATAAATCTATCAGAAATGCATGTGATAGTTATAAGATGGCACAGTTTCAGAAGGGTAGTCAGGAAGTTGCCAAGGGCTTATGGATTAATGATGAGTTGTTGTATTAAAGATTCCAGAACTTTAATTACTTGAGTTATTAATTAAATAGTTAGAGCTATAAGACATGGAAATTAGTGAGAAAACACCTCTGTGTTTCATACAGAAGAAAGGAGAGAGGAAAACAGCAGGAAACCATGAAAACCTTGCTGACTAGTACTGAAATTGTTAGTTGATTTCTAGCATGAGATAATAATGGTTGAACCATAGTTGATTTGTAGCAAGAGATGAGTGTCAAGTGAGACATAAGTGAAAAAGACCTCCAGGTGAGCTCCAAGTGCCGTAAACCCATGAATGTCTCAGTAGTAGAGGCCATTAGCCTTAGATCATTCAGCCCATTCAACTTATCTGGTAAGCTGGTTTCCTAACCTCCAGCAGATGAAAGCAATAATTTTAATTAGCAAGAACATGATATGTTCTATTAAAGAATATAAAAATATTAATATTTTAATAAGGACTTTTGTAAAAAAGAGTTTTGGTTTTTTGAGACTAAATTCTGCTAACTAGATGAAACATTGAAAAATTATAAAACAAATACTATTAACTTGCATTTATGATAAAGCTTTAGTGTAAATGGATCTTGCCTGATGATGTCTTTTTGGAAGTAGGGAAGAAAGTAAAGCTGAGGTCGGGGTGGTTGCTCTTCATCTGCTGAGAGTTTGAGGGAGAAGGGACTTTGGAGGGTAGAGGTAGGGAGGGGAGAGGACTGTGTTACTATGATACTGTCACTGAAACTAGAAGGCACACATAGAAGCTTTTTTAAGGATTCAGCTGTTGGGCATGAATTGTTGCCCAGCATCATTGCTGAAGATGATTGTGGGGGTTTAGTCACCACCAATGTGACCATAGGCAAGTCACCTCCACTCTGCAGACCTGTGTTCCTATCTGTAAAGTAAGGAGATCGTACAAGATGGCACCACAGTTCTCTTACAACCCAAGCGTTTTCTGTGTGAGAACAGTTTTTTGTTTGTTTTTTGAGACAGAGTCTTGCTCTATCGCCCAGGCTGGAGTTCAGTGTCGCGATGTTCGCTCACTGCAACCTCTGCTTTCTGGTTTCAAGCGATTCTCCTACCTTAGCCTCCCAAGTAGCTAGGATTACAGGCATGCAGCACCATGCCCAGGTAGTTTTTTGTATTTTTTAGTAGAGGTGAGTTTTCGCTGTGTTGGC
The DNA here is from genome assembly GCF_009761245.1 of Sapajus apella. Taxonomy (NCBI): domain Eukaryota; kingdom Metazoa; phylum Chordata; class Mammalia; order Primates; family Cebidae; genus Sapajus; species Sapajus apella. Next base: position 2,418,425 of record NW_022436978.1, read on the forward strand.
CAAACTGGTCTCGAACTCAAGTGATCCATCTGCCTCAGCCTCCCAAAGTGCTGGGATTACAGGCATAAGCTACCACGCTTGGCCCTGAGAGTAGATTTTTAATGCTATTGTTGATGATGATATTCATTTTTGTGGAGTAAGCAATGGACCTTTAAGGTAAGCTAGGTTTTTTTTTTTTTTTTTTTTTTAATTATTCTTTTGGGTCTCAAGAATGCAAAGAGAAGCAATATATAATTACCATTATTTCCCATAGGCATTTACTAACCTGTGACTAGTTCATACAGTTATTAAAATGATTTAAATGCTAGAGAAATATTAGAAAGAAATGAGACTATGCCTACCAGGTAACTTTTAAAATTATTAAATGTAGTAAGACTGAATTTCAGTGGAGTTTGAAATAAGACATTTATTACTAAAAAATTAAAGAAAAAAGTAGATGATGATTTTGGGGATGTGTTTAAGCATTTACTTGTATTAAAGGATGTTCACAATTTAATCATTTGAATAGATGACAAAAATTAATTGAGTTTAAATTATTTTCAACATTTTATTAATAAAATAGTTCCCAGAGAGATTTTTCACTGTAATCTTTGAAGTTCTTAGATTACATGAATTTGGATTTCTTAATTTTGTTGTATTTTGTAGATTTTTTTGTTGTTTATCCATAAGTTTTGGATTGTGGTTGTTTTTCAGGTTAGTGGAAGAGACCTTCACCATAGATGAAGTCTCCGAAGTCCTCAATGGATTGCAAGCTGTGGTTCATAGCGAGGTGGAATCTGAGCTCATCAACACTGCCTATACCAATGTGTTACTTCTGCGACAGCTGTTTGCACAAGCTGAGAAGTGGTATCTTAAGCTGCAGACAGACATCTCTGAACTTGAAAACCGGTAATAAAATTTGTACTTAAAACTGTGACAATAGTGGCCCAAGCATAATCTTAAAAGTTAGTGAACATCTTTGCTGCATATTTTCTTAGGGCGAAAATGTGAGAAAATTTGGATAGGGTAACAACAAAGCATCAAGTCACTGAGTGATGTCTTGGGTACCACGCAGCACCCTTTTAAAAGTTGTTCCACTGTTCCTAGGTATTACAGAGGCCATCGAGATTTATGAAATTGCTTTTCAGGCTATCATTATTTCTTACAGCATTTTTGTTAGCTTGTCAGTATTACAATCAGTCTTTATAGATTGGTCAACTAAGAAATAAAGATTATGAGACAGTTGAAAAATCAATTCAAATATAAATACCATCAATTCAATCTAGTAGCATTGGAGGTTTTCTAAATAATTGAATTTAAAAGTACACATTTATTAACTTTAAAATAGGAAATATAAAATACAAAAAAGTTTATAATATGGACATCAAAGAGCTCAAATTCAAAAAATATGGTAAACTTGGTGACGTTGAAATCATTTTAAGAACAGGCATGGCAGAAATCAGGAAGGACTGGCCACCAAGCCCTGTGAACTTCTCCAAGCATGGTCACAGCACGTCAGTTCATGTGCAGAGTGTTGAACAACACTGAGGACAACTTGTGGACTGGGGAGGAAAATCCTTTAACTTCTGCCACTGTCAGTAGGTGACTGGTGAGAAAACTGAGAAGGTGGCACTTAAAGAAGCTTAGAAGCTGACTGCTGTTAACTCTCTCAGCTTGTGTACAGTCAGTTCTCATTGACCTTGGCCAATCTTCAGATGGCACACCTCCACTATCTGTCTTTCCTAGGAATTTGTGATACTCCTTTTCAGGAGATACTATGGACTATTTTCATTTTTCTGAGGCTACTTTATTAAGAATCAGTTTGTCTTTCTTGAATCACCTTCTAGCTAACAATACATATTATATAATAAAACAATCTCATAGCACCTTAGGAATACAAAGTTGACTGTAAATTTCCCTCACTTTTATATTAACACTGTAGTATATTTCTAGCAGTAGATATTGCATACCTAGTAGGTGCAAAATTCCAGGTGCTGTGGATGATCACATCTGAGTCCGTGTGGTTTAGGTTCTCAACCATTTGCAACTAACATTCTTGATGTGGTGAAGTTTGGTCTACCTTGTGCTGTTCTCTCTGGCATATAATAGGTTGGTACCAGTGATTTTACTCTTCTTATGTGTGATATAAATCTGTTTTAAATGAATAATTTTTATCTTTGCTTTCATCTTCAAGAGAATTATTAGAACAAGTTGCAGAATTTGAAAAAGCAGAGATAACATCTTCAAACAAAAAGGTAACTTTTTGGTCATTGTAAATCCATATCTTAATAGCCAGTATTTAAAATTCTCAAGTCACTCAAAGAATTCAAAGATCAAACTGAGAACTCTTAAGGAAAAGCATTCAATTCAAGAGTAAAATTCAAAAATTGTCTCTCATATTTTCAGGCAAAAGAAAAAATGTTTTGGAAGTAACTATGGAAAACTGCTTTTGTCTGTGATGACCTAGACAAACACATGATCCCTAAGTCCAGTCTCATTCCCACCCATAAATACTCAGAAGATGCAGAGCACAGGCTGTCAGGTCAGCCACACCTGGGGATACATCCTGGCTCTGTCACTTCCTGGCTGTGTTATCTTGAGCAGGTTATCTGAGGTAGCTCAGCTGCATTTTACTCATCTGACAAATGGAGACAATACTAGTAGTTACCTACTTCTCTTTCTAATCATTCTCATTAACTGGAACGACGACTTACGATTCTACTTTACAGACATACGGTGAATACTCCATTGTTGGATAAACACTGCTGAGATGAATCTATGTACACACACATACAAAACACTTTCCAGTTATTCCTTTGGGTCATATTTCTGGCTGAGAAATTTCTGGATCAGAGGGCAAGGATTCTTTTGTTTTTAATACATATTACTAAACTACTGGATTACTTGTGCCAAGTTATTGTTTATCTGTAGTATATTTGCCTAGATCTTCATCAGTATTACAGTTTTTCACAGAATCTAAGGTTCATGCAGAAATCACTGTTTCAGCTCCCACAGGTTAAAACTCTAGTTCCTAGATGCTAGGCTCTATATCAGATCTAGCTTTGAGCTCCTTCCTTCCCTCCTCTCTTCCCTCATTTTCCTTCTGTTTGTATTTTTTTAAGATACAGGGAAGATAGGTTTTATTTTTACCCCGACAGGCATATCGTAGGCACTGGGAATAACAAAGGATGAATCCAATAGAAATCTCCACACCTGTGGAACTGACATCCCAGTGGATATGTTTATATATAGTGTCTTCCACTTGGAAAGTGCAAGTGTTCAGTGATTTTTATTCCAGGGTGATTTCAGTTTGGTTTCTTTATTTTGTTTCAGCCCATCATAGATATCACAAAACCAAAGCTTGCTCCACTTAATGAAGGTGGAACAGCAGAACTCCTAAATAAGGTAATGTTATTGTTTTGAGAAATGGAAAACCTCTAATTCTCTTCTCTCATTGCCTGAAAACTCTAGGATGGAGAAACAGAAGTGGAAGGTTTGATTCAGGTCCACTGAGGATAATTAGTTCACTATAGTAGTTTTACTTGATGGTACTTCATAGGCCAGAAGAGGGCATCCTTACCTTCCACAGAGCCTGAAGTAGCTCTTGATCACACCTTTTCCAGGTAAAGTGAAGAGCATGACATTTTGGACAGCATTTATTTATGGACATTGAAAGTTTGTGATCTGCAGTAACAAAGAGAAGGGTTTTTGCTTTAAGTTTGCAAAAATTATTTATCAGCACAGGTTGAGTATCCCTTATCCAAAATGCTTGGGACCAGAAATGTTTTGGATTTCATATTTTTGAATATTTACATTATACAGACCCAGTTCAGCAGCCCAGATCCAAAAATCTCATATCTGAAATTCTCCAATGAGCATTTTCTTTCAGCATCATGTCAGCCCTCAGAAAGTTTCAGATTTTGAAGCATTTCAGATTTCGGCTATTTTTCATGACCTTGGTATTCTCAACATTATACTAGATGTTGTTAGAGATAAAAAGCAGTGTAATACCTGATCCCTTGCCCTCAAAAATGTAATAGTTTTATTGGGAAGGTAGAACTGATGCTCTAGAAATAGAGACCAGAGAATACTCTCCTGTGTGCTACAGGTGTCATACTTGGTAGCAAAGAAGACTCAGTTGTGTGTGGATGAGAGTAGGTGAGAACAGGCTTTCAGATAAGGAGGCACCTAAGCTGGGCCTTGAAGGGTGAAGACCAGTTAAATTATAGAGGAAAAAGAAGTGAGTGTGTTGGGCAGGAGAACAGAACAGGCAGTGACTTGGAAGCGGCATGACTTGGAACAGAATGCAGTGCTCTCTGACTGGCCTGATGTGTTTGTCAGAGTCTAGTGGAAAAAAACACAGGTGACTCAAATGTTTGAGCTGTCTAAGAACAAAAGTGTTTGGCCTCAACTCAGTCAGAAGCATCTGTGGGCTTGAGCATGGTACTGAAATGAAGGAGTTCTCCGGATTAGGGTCAATGGTGTGCAGTGTAGGCTGAGAATAGACTCAGGATTTGCAGGACCAGCTAGCAGAGAGATGGCAGGGAAGGGGGTCTTTGGAAAAAGCTTGAAAACAGAGGGCTGAAAGAGGAAAGATGTGTCTGAGAAATTGAGAGAAAAGGAACTGGCTGTCTTAGAGCCAAAGCTGACTCGCAGATACTGAGGCTGATGGTCTGGATGAAATTGGGACATTACCAAAATATCAGTAGTGCATTTTTGAGCTATTATCTAATTTAAATTAAATATAAAACTTAGATTTTTGAGTGAAACAAGTAATAATTTCAAATATTAAAGTATTTTGGTTAATGTAATAAAACTTGAATTTACTCACAAAGGAAATTTCAAGACTTCAAGAAGAGAATGAGAAATTGAAGTCAAGGTTGAAGACCATTGAAATACAGGTAGCTGAGAAATGTTTTGACACAATTATTGACTTGCCTACAGATTAAATACTGAAAGTGTTTTGTTTAAACTTCATTATAGGCTACAAATGCACTGGATGAAAAGTCCAAACTAGAAAAAGCACTGCGAGATTTACAGCTTGATCGAGGAAATCAAAAGGTGAAACAAGTTTTAACTACCTTTTTCACATTTTCTAAGTAGAATGAAGTTCTGAACTTCAAATTACATCTTAATTACTGCTCACTGCACCCCACCCTCTGCCACTCCCTGAGATGAATGCCTCTGTTGTCCTGTGTTGGGACATCCTTGCTCCCAGAAGGCCTGGTGAGAACCAGTGGTCTTCCCTTTGTCCCTCCTCCAGGGCAGAGGGGACAGTACATAGCTCACATGCCTGCAATTTCCCTGGCCTACAAGATATTCTCACATTTTTTAAAAAGTGTTTCCCTTTCACTTTGACATCCAATTAAAGCGGGGGGAAAAGGAATGAAGAAAAGTTTCTAGTTAATTGGTTTATATTTAGGTTTTATTATAATGAACATTAAAGTTTGCCTTTGATGAGTGTGACAAACTGGTTATGAATCTGCAAATCCATCTGCACCTAGTGACACTATAGAGTACAGTGAAATCCAGTGTTAGAGTTCTTCAGGCCTCCGCATGTAACGACTGAATGTCACTCTGTCTGCGGGAAGTCATCGTATGTACAGTTCTGTCTCCTGTGGCCTTTCCATTGAGTGTGCATGCTACAGTATGATTTCATGTGAGCAGGACCATTTGAGTAGATACTCAGTTCAGCTGGCCTTCCTAGTGGTCATACTCTCATAAACGTCTGTTAAACAATCCCAAAATCTGCTTCACTGGGCTTTTGCTAATCTTTTTTCTATGAAAAATTTCAAACATACACAGGAGTAGAGAGGATAGTATAATGAACCTCCATACACTCATCACTCTATTTACCAGTCACCAGCGCATGGCCAGTCTGTTTCATTTGTACCTCTGCTTTCTTCTTTCCACCGCCCCCTTACGTTTTTTTGAAGCAAATCTCAGACATTATACAACTTTATCTGTAGATATTTTTTAAACAGGAGGATACTTCTTATATGGCTAATGATTTTCAACCATATTATATACCAAGGACCATAGATTTATAAAAACATGAATGTCCGAGAACAGCTTTATAATTTCCCATAAGTCACACAATTGCAAACATGTTTGGATGATGAATTTGTTTAAAAGCTTTTTGGGGCTTTGCTTCAATTTTACTTTGAGGTTTTGGACACAAAAACAACCAATGAATACATGCCTTTATTACTTGCAATAAAATAAAATCTTTTTTTCAAAGACCAGATTTCAAAAATGAGGAAAGATTTTTTTTCTTTTGTTGAAAGTACTTAAGTACTTTTTTTTTTTTCCTTCTTTTGAGACAGGGCCTCATTTTGTTGCCCAGGCTGGAGTGCAGTGGTGCAGTCATGGCTCACTACAGCCTTGACCTCACGGGCTCAAGCAGTCCTCCCACCTCAGCCTCCCAAGTGGTTGGGACCACAGGCATGTGCCACCATGCCTGGCTAATTTTTTAATATTTTTTGTAGAGATGGGTTCTTGCTTTGTTGCCTAGGCTGGTCTCAATCGCCTGGACTCAAGCAGTCCTCCTGCCTTGGCCTCCTAAAGTATTAGAATTACAGGCATGAGCCACTTCTCTTGGCTGAAAGTATTAAGTACTTCATCTACAGATTAACCAGTTGTAGACCATTTTACTGTCATATCAATACAAGTGTTTTTTCTGTCATGTATCTTACCCAGTCAAAAGCAAGATCCAGCCAGAGAGAAGATCCAGTGCTTGTATTATGCTGTAGTTGTCAAAGTATGCAAAAATATACATATAAAAAACTTAAAATCTTAAAAATTTTAAAAACCATGTAATCAGTAATTATGCTCTCATACTATTTCCTTGTAAATGATGACTAAAGTATGTCTATTAAATTTTTGGTATAAATTATATTACCTTTATCATTTTTTTCTATCATTTTGAAGAATTCAGACTTCTTTGAGGATTTTTTTAAACTTGGCTTTTCAAAATGAAACCTATTTACCATCTCAACCCTGTTAACACACATCTTGGACTGAAATACCAGCAGAGCACACGTCATATGTTATGTATTTGGAATTCAGTGACTACTGAGCGTCAGCTGTGTGCAAGATACCATGCATCTGGGGCCGACAGTGGACTGGCCTGCTGGTGACTCTGAAGAGGCTGGTGCTTACCCAGGCAGGCAAGGAAGGCTGGCATGCACACACAACACACATCATTTTTTTCATCTCCTATGATGTTGAATCACCATTCTAAAACAGTTATTTTTAGAATGTCAACATGAAATTATGTGCACGCATTTCTTTTTCATAGGATTTTATAAAGACCCAAGACTTGAGTAACTTAGAAAACACAGTCGCTGCTTTAAAGAGTGAGTTTCAGAAGACACTTAATGATAAGACAGAAAACCAGAAGTCACTGGAGGAGAATCTGGCAACAGCTAAGCACGACTTACTCAGGGTTCAGGAGCAGCTGCGCATGGCTGAAAAGGTCAGAAGACTGTGTTTAAGGGATTTGTCTGTTAATGTCCAATCCACTCATACACACAGTATAGAGGAATACTTGTGACTAAGATAAACATTGGACAACTGCAAATTCAGATCATTTTTTCTCAAGGTATTAGCCAATATGTTCTAAAGATTAATCATTTCTGGGCGCTGGTATTCTTCCATCTTTGGTACTAAAATATCTGTGATAATAAGACATCTCCTCTCCCTCTATGGTGTGGTGAAATGCTTCTCTGTAGGCAGCTTGAATCCTGCCCTACACCCCACCGTGTTGCTCTTCTGCTCTTTCTTCCCACAGCCTGCAGAGGGATGGGAGATTTTTTTCCCCAAGGATTTCTATATTTTCTTAATAATTTATATAAAATATGTAGAGAGTTAGAGTCTTCACTTTAGGGATTACACTCAAGAACGTGGGAGTTGAGACCGGGTGCAGTGGCTCATGCCTGTAATCCCAGCACTTTGGGAGGCCAAGATGGGAGGATCGCTTGAGGCCAGGAGTTCAAGACCAGCCTGGCCAACACAGTGAGACACCCCCCCATCTCTTAAAAAGAAGTTTAAAATTTGTTCATATAAAAAAATGGAAAAAAAAAGAATATGGGAGCTAAAATTTAACTAAATTAAAAATCCTTTTGCCAAAACATACTATTTTGGAACTTGGAAAAAAGTGTGCTTATTTTATTGGAAAATCAGTTTAATATTTCAAATAGCTTTCTTATATCTAGGGGCTTGAGTTATTTACCAACACTGTACTTGGGAAAATATTACTGTTTTATGCCTTCTCATTTGAAAGAATATATTTTTAAAGTTTGGATAGTCTTAATTTTATGTATCTTTTAAGGAAATTACAAAATCATTAGCAAAATACTAGTAAAATTCAAGCAAAAAAAACCTCACACATATTTATCATATTTGTTATCTCTTTCCTTAACTATTTTTTAGTAATGGGCTGACATTTTTTACTAAGCAGGAATTAGAAAAGAAATTTCAGCAAACAGGAGCTTATCGAAACATGAAAGAGATTCTTACCAAGAAGAATGACCAAATCAAAGATCTGAGGAAGAGACTAGCACAGTAAGCCACACTGATCCTGCCTTTGGATTTCTCTCTCTCGATTGATGTTTGTGCTCTATGAAATCTAAGCTTGTTCCAGAGAGGTCAAGCTGGTGGTCGTTGCTGGATCATGTAGTCCAGAAGCCTTCATGTGAGGAAAGTGGAGGAGCTCTGGCCTCCCCTCACTTGTAATGCCCACCAGGGCTGCTTTTTAGGTTCCTCTAGGCCTTTAGACTCCTAAAGTAAGCTGCCTACAGTAAGCTGCTCTTGGCAGTAGATTCACTTAGCAGGATATCAGACAGGAAACACAACACGCTAGCAGGGCAGCATTAGATAATTCTCTTCTCCTCAGTAGTATACTCTCAGCAGTCCTAGAGCTGGTCTTACTGTTCCCCGAAGTGACAAATTAAGTTGGAGAGAAGGAGATCCATGGTGATGGGTGTCATAGCCAGCTTGGCGTAGAAGTCCATGGTCTACATAGGATTAGTATCTCTTGTAGCAGTCATTGATGCCCAGCTAGGGATATGTCCAGTTAAAAGAACTCATCACACAGGGGAACCTGAAGTAGTGGCTCCCACCACGTATTTATAGTTCCTCACAGCCCTCCAGGTCCAGATGTGATCATCTAATGTTTTGCCTGGAAACTGAGTTGACATTTTACCTTTATCAGAGTTCCAGGGGAGCAGAGCTAGCAAGTGAATTCAAGGTGAGATTTGTCCTTAGAGAAGCAGATTTGCTAATCCTTTACTCACATAGTTGTATCGACTATTCTTGTCAATTTGACAATTGAGGTGATTATGCTAAGTTATCACAGGTCTAAATGCCAAATATAGAGACTTGGAGTCTTAGCAGTGATCCAGCCCATCGTTCTACCTGATGTAAAAATCCCCTCTGAGTCACTGTCAAAACTAAGTTGAATGTGTCCAACTTCTACCATAGCAGTAATTTGAAGTGAGAAATAGAGCGTCACTGATTTAGTCACTGCAGTTGCTTCAGGTAAACTTATTCGGTAATAACAACAACAAAAGGTATCCTGACATTATGTTCTTAATTTACATCTCCAGATATGAACCTGAGGATTAAAACTGAGGATTGCATCTGGAAGCTGACACATAGAAACATACATGCTGTCTCACTGAGGCATGTCACTCAGGCATGTATTCTGAAGAATTTTGTCATATCCCCTTTTTATTTTTCTAATATTTAGACTTTGCTTCTAATATTTAAAACTAGAGTTCATATTTTCAGCTAATTGAAAACAGGGAAAACCTAGTGATTTTGGCTGGTCATCCCACACACCTCTCTAATGAGTGTTCCACAGTCTTAGCTCGCACGCACTGAGAATTCTTTAAAGAAGAGATTTTTAGAGCGCAAAGAAGAGTCTTATCCTTCTGCATTAGTATAAAGAGTCTATCTTTTTAATAAATGTTAAAGAAGCTAACAATGCACTTATGCATTCCCCATGAGTAAAAATAAATAGCATTATTAAAGATAGTTATTACCGAAAAAAGACAGATATTACAAATAAATATGTCTCTTTATTTTTAAAATGAAAATTCATTTACTCTATTTGATGATGAAAAAACTATGAATTCCTTGAAAATGTGAATTCTATTCCACCTATTATGGGTAGCCTTCTTACCAATTATAAGGAAAATTAACAGCAGTGAACATGAACATTCATTTAAGCTCCCCAGTCTCCCCATTTTAAAGACCATTTGTCAGAGGTGGCTGAACGTTTTTGGCAGCATGACTTTTCATGAGTCTGTGTTACTAATGTATAAGTCAAATCCATCCTGCACTTCTACAGTTTAGAAAGTATCTGGACTCAGAATAAATGTAGTATTTATACTTGTTGCCAGAATATTCTTTTACATTTTATGTTAAATAAGAACACTTTTTAAAAGACTTAACATAAAATCAGCTATCAGACTTCAGATTGGACTTTATTTATGTGGATCTACAGTAATTAGATTTTCCAGAGGTTTTCACTGTATTTTTATTGGCCTGGTTTTTTAAGAAGATTTTAGACAAGTCATTAGGAATTGGGTGTCATATCCACACTTGTGTAAGGCAGCAATATACTGTAGGGATAAACAAAGTCAAGTCTGTAAAGCAGTAATCCATCAGAATGAAAGTCCTTACTCTTCACATATTTAGTAATTTTTCCTGCTTCTAAAATTAAGAGTATCACACCCTAAATGAACACCGTCTACTAAGAGACATCCAGTTCCACAAATGAAAACATTCCACTTCCATAAATGAAGATTTGATTCCAAGAGACGAGTTTACTGATTGGAGTATAGGCTTGTTATTATTTTTAGTCAAGCTTTTAATAATAGCCTTGAATTTATTATCTTTCTTATAAGCTTTTGTTAAAATAGTAAAGGAACAAATGACAAAGGGTAAGATAATTTCCCTGCAAAAGGACACAGAAGGCAGTCTTAAGAAGATGAATGGATCAGAGAAGGGACAGAATCAAATGCAGTAACAAGCCGGCATTTACTATATGTTTCTTCCTCACCTCTCACCATATTTATGTCACTTATCAGTTTCTGTGTCCTTTTGGAGCTTTTGTTGAGGGCTTCAGTCTCACCCTGTATTTCTTTAGCCCTAAACTGACACTCTCTCCGAAAATCCATTCCATTATCTGTGGCCCAAGATCTATATAATTCAGAAGCAGAACTTTTGGCTAAAGGGCTAGTGTGTCTTTCAGAAACCATTCAATTATTTTCTCCCTATGCCTTTCTCAGTTTGATACCAGTGGGGAAAGAAGGTACGTTGATAAGAAACCTATATTGCTGGGTAGAATTTGTACTTGTTTTCTTGGTAGCAATTTTGAAATATTCTGTAGAGTATGTTCCTATTGTTTAATAAAATATTTCTAAAACCTTAAAACCTAACTATGCCAAGCATTAAGATAAACAGATATGATGTCCTTTGACATAAATCAACATGATGATTCCTTCACATGTAAACACATTTCAGTGTTTCCGGTTTGTCATTTGTGTGTGTTGTTGCTTTTATTTATGCTCTACCCTTAGCAAAATACAGTTTTCAGTTTTCATTGTTTTTAGTAGTTTCCCAACTTTAAGATTTATCTCATTTAACTGAGAAAGAAAGCCTTTTTTGTATATATATTTTGGATTTCTAAGAATGTTGGTCTGAGCCTTGATTAGACTTTTAATGTGCTAAGTCAGATAGGCAGCCTGTGCATTGGTGACCATCATAATGCAGCTTTGGTTTAATTTAATTCAGGGCTGCTGCTAAGTTATGTGCAGACTTTTTGTTGACCAAAATAAAATGTAAACGGTTTTTGTTATTAATTTCTTCTGTTTGACATTTAAGTGTTCATTTTTTTCTTTATGTATTACATTTTGAACCTATATTAAATAAATGTTTATATGATCATTGGCTTATGTCTTATAAAGCCTTTACTGTTCATTATTTCCATTCTGATTAACTGAAAGAGATTTATAGAGATGTTCACATTTTAAGCCCTTGGTGCTTTTAGGTATATATTGGTGGCAAAAAATTTGGCATTAATGATTTCCCTCTGCTTATGTGTAAATGCCTATGTTTCAAAGCTTTGCCACTAGATATTCAAGACATAATTTGTTACGTAAGCCAGTCTTCCAGAAAGAAAAGCTATCTCAGCAAAATGATATTTCATATTCAGACTAAACAGTAGTATTTAGACAATAATATTTTGAAAAAAGCATTTTCAAAACTGCTTAGGAAAAGGTTTCAGTATTCACAGAGGGGAAATATACTTAAAGGCAATAACCTCTTGAAGAGAAGAGAAGTGAGTGGGTTGGTGACAACTGGTTTGGGGACTTTTGCATTGTGTCATCAGCTCCTCCATCAAGTGAGTGGACTGCTGTTATTGCCTACTGTAGAAAATGAATTAATGAAGAGTAGTCAGTCTTTTACATTATATGAAGTATTACTTCCTCTCTTTTTTACCTACAATACATCCTTTAACTTTTACAGATTAAAAAAACCACTGTTAGACAAAGCAAAATGGAACTTGGAAAATCCATTATAGTTTTGTAAAATAGCAATGGGCCTACTGTCAAATTAACAGCTTTTTAAATGGATTTTCATGAGAACTTGGAAAAGAAACATAACCATCAGGAGCCAGCATGGATCGCTCTAGTAAGAAATCAGGTGTGGCGGAGCCAGGTGTGGTGTCTCATGACTGTAATTTCAATGCTTTGGGAGTTCCAGGCAGGGGGATTGCTTGAGGCCAGTAGGTCAAAACCAGCCTGGCCAATATTTCAAGACCCCATCTCTACAAAAAATTTAAAAATTAGCTGGACATGGTGGCATGTGATCACATCACTACACTCCGGGCTTCGTGACAGAGTGAGACCCTATCTCACACACACACACACAAAATCAAATATGGTAGACTAAACTCATTTGTCTTTTTAAAAGCATGAGAGATATAGTACGTCAGAATTTCAGCAAGGTGCTTGACAAAGACCTCATGATAATTTTGCTGAAAAGAATCTTAGGTGTGTTTTCCCACATGTAGACTCTAGGATAAAGGATTTGGGTGCAAGTAATTTATTTGGGAAGTAATTTGAGGAAATCCTGTGGAAGAACTGAGGAACTGAGACAGATTGAAAGACTTACCACTGTGGGCAACTGGGGCTCAGGCCTGCTGGAGACCCTCTGAGACATGGTATGGAAAACATCTCTGAATTCTTCCACTGAAGGGCAAGGTAGCTGGGAATATTATCCACCACTTTCCATCCCTCACTGGTTAAGGGTCAGCTCTGAGGTATTCATTCCTTGCCATGCCCAGCCTTCCTGGATGTGGACCAGGTTCACCCTCATAACCAGAGAATGCTCTCAGGCAGAGACTCCAGAAGCCAAGCATGGGAACTGTCTGCTTGCAAACCCGGGAGTTGATGGGGAGTGACTGTTAATGGGTCCTGCATTTCATTTTGAGGGGATGAAATGTTCTGGAATTAGGTAGTGGTGATGGTTATACAACTTTTTGACTGTACTAAAAATCACTGAATTGTATACTTTCAAAGGATAAATTTTATATGTGAGTTATATCTCAATTTAAAAAAAGAGAAAACCTCTGGGAATAAATGAAGGGGATATGTTGAAGCATCTCCAGCAGCTAATCCTGCACTCCCGCTCTACCTGTGCCACCTTGTGTCCCATGTTCAGTTCACTTTCTCTCAATGGTAATGCTGGTCACGATTTTTTTTTTTTTAGATGGAGCCTCACTGTGTTGCCCAGGCTGGAGTGCAGTGGTGCAATCTCAGCTCACTGCAACCTCCACCTCCCAGGTTTAAACAATTCTGTGCCTCAGCCTACCAAGTAGCTAGGATTACAGGCACCTGCCACCACACCCAGGTAAATTTTTTGTATTTTTAGTAGAGATGGGGTTTCACCATCTTGTCCAGGCTGGTCTTGAACTCCCGACCTTGTGATCCACCCACCTCGGCCTCCCAAAGTGCTGGGATTACAGGGGTGAGCCACTGCACCCAGCCCACAATATTTTTAAAACAATGAATACAAAAAGGAAAACATCAACGAAAAGGTTAGTGGGACAAGCTGTAGTCATCTCTGTTGCATATTGGTCCTGAAGCCAATTCACATTTATCATCTCCCTCTTCTACTTACTCAGATTCCCCCAACCTCAACCAGCACTTTCTCTGGTCAGCATGGCTAGCCTCATGGGGTGACCTAGACTTTCCTTTCTTAGGTGTCTGAGCCCCTGATCATTTTGCCCCTGTCCTGCTGTAGTTGTGAAATTTCCCATTTATTGTTATCCCCACATATCACCAAGAGGTACCCCTACACTACAGCCTGAACCATAGAGAGGTACAAAGCTCTCCTGACGGTGCGCTCAAAACTTGCAGCCTCCTGAGTGACCCAAGTAATGGTCAGAGCAATATTCCTAAGTGTTGTACATGCTGACTTCAAAATCCAGATAATACTACCTAGTGCTTGCCTCTCTTAGTGGTAGAAGGTACAAAATGCAATAACTGGCTCTTGACTTGGCAGGATGTCTCCAGTATTCCCTAGATTGTTGGACCTCTGGCAACTTTACCATTGTGTGAGGCCTCCAAATCTTCATAGGAGTCACCTCCTTCTCTCTGGTGCATGTGTCATAAGGAACACCCAGATTATATCCCAATTCATTCCTGTTCACCAGGTCCAGTTAATATTTGTCATCAAAGTATTGGGCCAGGATGATGTTCTGCAGAATGTCAAGATGATCAAGGACTTCTTTGGACTCTTGTAACAGAGCAGGAAGGTTTATATGCTCCTGGAACAAAACGTGAATGGACACTGTGTTATCTGACCCAGGTGAATTCAACCTGTTCTTGATTCTCTTTTCTGAAGGGGATTTAAGAGAATTCATTAACCTGATCTCCAGCCTCATATCCAGTGCTGATTAGAAGGAATGTTATATCCAGCACAGCGTCTGCCGCTGGAGCTTCTTCTGCCACTTCGTGGTTTATATTAGTCCACTGTCATCTTCTACCATCTATCTGTGTTCTGCTCTGTTCTGCTTTGCAGGACCCATACAGTGGGATATTGTGGGGATCACTGTCCATACTCTTGGGATATGGTGTACGGATTTGCCTCTGATTTTGGCCAGGAGTTGGGAGCGGAGGGTGAGATGGAGCGAGTATTTTGGAGCGTTAAATAAGCCTTTTCTACCATTACAGCTCTTATCCCTCAGGTCAAGAAACCAATTTTAGTGTCTCTCAGTTAAGTACACTCATCCCATTTATCCTCTCAGAAACAAGGGAGATCAGGGGATTGACCCACAGGCCACTGGATCCACTATGAGATGTCCTTGGGTCAGAACTTCATAGATTGCCTATCCTATATGTTCCACTCTAACAAGAGGGCTCTGATGGTGCTTTAGATCCCCTGAGTATGTCACTCAGGCCGTGTCCAGTAGTTCTTGAAAGATGTGTATATTCTACTTTCTCAGTGTACAGTTACTCTGAGAAATGGCCATGGGGCTCTTGGGAAAAGATTTGAGGGAGTGTGTATCGTACCGGGTTGCTATAGTGCTGTAGGGCTCCCCCTCAGGAGACCCAGCCTCTCCTTCAGTCCATGGGCTCTGGAACCGAGAACGGACTCGAGGACAAGCTGTCGTCCTTTCTGTTGCATTTGGTTGGTTGGCTTGGTTTTATAACAGTAACTTCATTGACTGTGCATTCATCTCACCAAGAGGAGTGCCATAATCTATTAGCCACTGGTCCTTGGCTCCCTGGTGGTTCTTCTGGCCCTGTGGCCCGTTAGGTTACTGTATTCATTTTATTCCTCTGATGTCTGAGTGCTGCCATTAGTTTTTTGTTCTGGAATCCTTCCTATCATAGCCCAGTTATGTGCCAGCATCTTCTATTGTCAGTTCTAGCCAACAGAAGACAGCCACCACTGAGCTTCTCAGCAATGCTAACGTCCCCTTACCAGTGCAGTCTTTACTGTTTCAGTGATGAGAGTATCCCCTGCCCACAGGTGGGCTCTCTCACCTTATATCCATTCTAGCATGCCATCCCTCTGAGCCTTCTGACCCCTCCTCAGCACTCTGTCAAGGCAGTTGTGGAATCTCCACCTCATTTTTGGCATCCCATCATCCTTAAGCACCAAGGCCCATTGCAGCAGTGTATTAGGACTGGCTCCATGTGTCCTTACCAACGTGCCAAATCCTGAGTCACAAAAGACAGTCTCTATATCAAAAAACTCTTCTTTATCCAGCTGCTTTTCTACTTCCCACTGGGCCATCCTCAAGATCTATAACCATGTGTGTTCTTCCAGCTTCTGCCAGTCTAGGTTCTGTTCTTTCAGGGGAAGAATCCATTTCTCCTCAAAGCAGGATAATATTTCTCTGCATAGGGCATGCTGATATCCAGCCCTATTTATTGGTTTAGAAGTAATGAGTGGAAGTGGGGACAGATCCTGAGGAAGACCAAGGTTATCCTGCCAGTCTCCTTTCAAGAGAGGCCTTTGAAAGGCTTCCAGGTGATAGGAGGCTACTCTCCTCTAGCAAGAGGGAGTGAGCCACTTCTGTTATACCCAAGGGTTCAGGAGAAACTGGGGTATCAAGGTTTTGGGCGACATTTGCCCATATGGGCCCCTCATATCTCAGAGTTGCACTCCTTCCCAATCAGGGCCCTGACTTAAGCAAAAGGATACTTTCCAGGCATGTGAATTGAGTCTCCTTTGTATCTGCACCACCTTTATAATCCAGTCATGGGCCTGATTCTCAGTATATTCTGGCTTCTGCACATAGGAGATATGGGTTCCTTTAAATAGAGATCTGGGGGCCTTCTAGTTGTCAGGGCATCTCTTAAATAATAGTTGGCTAATCAGAGCCTGTCTTCTCTTCTTTCATTCCAAGCCACACCCAGGTAAGAGTGATGGTAACTGACCCAGCAGCATGACAGGGTTTATCACCACTACACTTAACACCAGCAGTGGGATCCTGTTGTCATCTGGCTGGCATCAAGTCCAGTGTCTCATCCTGAGGCTACTTTCTAGGGCCATTTCTGGCACCAGCTGTTTTACTTGGGCTCCCCCGAAAGCAAAACCCTGAGGTACAGATCTTGGTTGAAGTGGGGAGGTGATTTCAGGAAGCGGGGTGAGGGTATGGAGGCATGAGGCAGGCAAGGGAAGAAACTGGATAAAAGGTGTGTTAATGAGCAGGTTAGCACTATACACCACTGGCTCAATCCCACTGAGAAGTGAGGAAGCTGGGAATGCATCCACCAGGCCTTCATTTATCAAGATGAGGGTTGCTCCTGGGATGTTAACTCCTTGTTGTTGGACCTAGGCTAAGCATGCTTCTCTAGGCAAGAAAGGGCGTCAGGTGAAGAGACACAGAGAACCTTCTGCAGGTCAAATTCCAGGCTGGGATAAAGGAATGTGGGTGTGACATCAATAGCATCTCATCCCACAGTGAACTCAGAAGATAGAAGAGCAAATGCAATGAATATTTGCATGTTTTCAATACTCACTCATCAAAGGGTCACCTCAACTTAGAAGAAATTACAAACCCTGCTCAGCATTTTCAGTCCAGTATGCTTACATGGCCAAGCCACAGCTGCCTTTAAATGGTAATAATTCTGAAAAAAAAAATCTCTGTACTGAGTGCCTAGAGCAGAGCTCATCATTGTGACTCAAATATCACAGGTGCTCAATCCAAACACCTGTGAAATTGACCTTCTGTTTCCTGGCCAAGTACTGCTTACGCCATGAAAAACCTTGGTGGGTAGGTTGTAAAAAAAATCAGATATTACTGTACCTATAAAGTAATTTCCTAACACTAAAGTTTATCCATATAAATGACCCAAACTTCTTTCATTAAAAACCTTTAATAGAAAATATAATTTCCTGCCTTCTTAAGCAGTGAGTCATAAGCATAACTTTATCTTTTCCTGATGACTCAAAGTCATTATTGCAAGTGTCAGTGATTGTCCTATACTGCAGTGTTCTCAGGGCTGTGAGGTGTGGAGCTGTTTGCCCCTTTGTAAGTGGTTTATAAGCACTGTTTTTTTAAACTGCTGCATCTGCCTTTTATGGTTTATGTATGTTCTTTCCGATTAGGCTGGTAGCTAACACTGGTTTGGTTTGGTTTGGCAATCTCTGTTGCCATTTTCCAAGGTGGGCCTGGAAAATAAATGGAGCCATTTATTACAATGATACATAGCCTCAGGATGAGGGCTTAAGGGACTCTGTGTGCGAAGAGCACAGGCTTTGTGGCATCTTTGCAGCTCCAAGACTTTTTTAGATTGCTTTATAAGGGAATGTTAGCCTTCCAGGTTACCAGCTTTGTCTCAGATAGTTGGGGTTTCCAGGTAAATAATTTTGGATAAGTGAGATTGTGTGCCTTTTATTGATTTCTCTTGCCTTATTGCACTGGCTATGACCTCTAGTCCAATGTTGAATAGAAATGATAGCAACTTCACTTCATTCCCAGTCTCAGGGAGAACACTTTAAATATTTTACCAGTAAGAATAAAGCTTGCAGGCCAGGCACTGTGGTTCATACCTGTAATCCCAGCACTTTGGGAGGCCAAGACAGGCAGATCACCTGAGGTCAGGAGTTCAAGACCAGCCTGACCAACACGGTGAAACTCCATGTCTACTAAAAGTACAAAAAATTAGCCAGGTGTGGTGGCGCGTGCCTGTAGTCCAAGCTAGGCTGAGGCAAGAGACTAGCTTGAACCAGTGAGGCAGAGGTTGCAGTGAGCTGAGATCATACCACTGTACTCCAGCCTGGGCAACAGAGCAAGACTCCATCTCAAATAATAATAATAATAATAATAATAATCATCATCATCATCATCTTGCTATATTCAGTGTCCATTAAGGAAGTTCTTTTCTATTCCTAATTTGCTAGGAAAGCTTAAACTATAAATGGGTATTGAATTTTGCCAAATGTCTTTTCTGCATCTATTGAATGATATAATTTTTCTCTTTTCTGATAATGTTGTGAATGACCTTTAATTTCTTACTGTTAAACTATCTTTAGAGGCCTGAGACATACTCCACTTGGTTGTTGCAACAGGTGCTGTAGAGAACAGTTCCACCCTGGCCCATATGCTGTATGGGCAAGGGTTGAGCTGCAGTAATTAATAATCTAGGTCTTGGCAAAATGCCTCGTGATTCTCTCAGAATAGAGAGGATGGGAGGTGTGTGAGAAGTTGCCCCAAGGCCAGCTCCTCTTGCTTCCCTATCCTTGCTGTGAGGGTTCTGATGCGGTTCTGAAGAGCTAGGGATAGACCTACAGAATGCAAAACCACTTAGCTGCAATCTAAACTTGGCTCCCCAGCAACAACAAAATATCCCACAACAACTTCTGTTGCAGTCATCCCGCCCCTTTTGACAAGGTGTCGTCCTTTTTTTTTCTTTTTTTTGAGACAGAGTTTCACTCTTGTTACCCAGGCTGGAGTGCAATGGTGCGATCTCAGCTCACCGCAACCTCCGCCTCCTGGGTTCAAGGGATTCTCCTGCCTCAGCCTCCTGAGTAGCTGGGATTACAGGCGCACGCAACCATGCCCAGCTAATTTTTTGTATTTTTAGTAGACGGGGTTTCACCATGTTGACCAGGATGGTCTCGATCTCTTGACCTTGTGATCCACCCGCCTCGGCCTCCCAAAGTGCTGGGATTACAGGTGTGAACCACCCCACCCGGTGGTGGTGTCCTTTTTGTATTGTGGGAGAAGGATCCGAGAACCTAGCATCTTTGGCTTACTCATTTCCTTTCCCTGTCTATGTAAGTAATCAACTGTCTGAATCTAAAAGCAGCTCATCATATCATTACCACCTGAATTGGCCTTGC
This sequence comes from Sapajus apella, assembly GCF_009761245.1. NCBI lineage: Eukaryota > Metazoa > Chordata > Mammalia > Primates > Cebidae > Sapajus > Sapajus apella. The sequence continues at coordinate 2,438,279 of NW_022436978.1, forward strand.
CTTGGCTGCCATTGTGTGCTTGTTAATCTCCATCCAGGAATAAAGGACTATGGCCCCAGCCACTGGAAGACCTGCTAGCAGCTGGCCCTTCATGATCTGCCCTTTGGGCACTGCACAGCTGAAGAGAACAGCCTTGCCCAAGTTTTTGCTCCCTTTCAAGGTGGCTGCCTCCAATAACAGTCAGTGGAGACATAACTCTCGCCCCAGTGTGAGGCAGTGCCAAAGTGTGTCTCATCCTCAGAGCTCCCCACAGGGCTGACAGCCACGCCACTGGGCCTGTCCAGTCCTGCTGCCTTCACTTCCTTTACACCTGTTGGCCCCATGGCTCCCTCCTGATTGACACCCTGCACACAATCTTGGCCTCAGAGTCTGCTCCCCCTTATTTTGAGGTATAATTTACAAGGGACCTGTTCTAAGAGAGTGATGACATACTCTCCCTTTTATATCTTGCTAGTTCCAGTTAGCTGATAAATTATTTTAGGTTTTTACATCAATCTTCACAAGAGAGACTACCCTGGAATTTCTCTTTCTTATAAAACATCTGTTATTTGAAAGCTACCAGCAGTGTTTCTGAACCAATAACTGATTAACTTTTTTAAAGAGCTTGATCCTGACCATATTCAGTGAAACCTTTGAATACTTTAAGTAGTGTTTACTGTACTTCAGAAATGAAATCAGTGCGCTGTCATCAGAACAAATCCCATCTTGAAGGAAAGAACAGGGAGGTAGTGAGGTAGGTGGGAATAACAACTCCCAGCATCCCTCAGGACTGCTGCTCTGTTTACCCCACAGAGATTTTTCTTTCATTCTTTTTCCTTTTTGTGGAGAATGGGATCTCACTGTATTGCCCAGGCAAGTATCAAACTCCTGGACTCTTGAGCAGAGGTTTTCTTTGACGACTGAGGCTGCTGATTTGTGTTCCAGGGGCTTGAGGCAGCAAGGAAGATGTCGGTGCACGGTCCACAGCGTGGACTCTCTAATGGTGTCTTCTCGGGCGTACATCCTTGAGAGAGCTCTCAATGATCAGCAGCTACCTGTTTTCTGTTGTTAGGGTTTTATATCTTCTGCTTCCTTCCACTGTACCTTCTTCCCATGTATTTTTTGACTGTAACATCTTGAGACATGCTCCAGGGTCTATAATAGGTATTTGCTTTAGATAATTATTACATTATTTTAAATAAATGAACCACCTTATTTTATCACCTTTTTGAGGTATAATTTACAACAACATGCACCCATTTTAAAGGTACAGTTTGAAGAGTTTCGGCAAATATAGATAGCCCTGGAACCACCACCACAATCGAAATACAGGACACTTTCATGACTTCACCAAGTCCCTTCACGTCCCTTTCGGCCAGTCTCCCTGACCCTGGTTGGTCCCTGAGCAACCACTGAACTGCTTCTCCTCTTGATAGCTTCAAATTACCTTTTTTAGAATTCACATGATGAAATCATACAGTATGTTCTCTTTAATATCTGGCTTCCTTCCCTTAACAAAATGTATTTAAGATTCACCCAGCCGGGCGCAGTGGCTCATGCCTGTAATCTTAGTACTTTGGGAGGCCAAGGCCGGTGGATCATGAGGTCGGGAGTTCAGGACCAGCGTGGCCAAGATGGTGAAACTCCATCTCTAATAAAAATACAAAAGAATTAGCCGAGTGTGGTGGCAGGTGCCTGTAATCCCAGCTACTTGGGATGCTGAGGCAGGAGAATCGCTTGAACCCAGGAGGCAGAGGTTGCAGTAAGCTGAGATCATGGCACTGCACTCCAGCACTCCAGCCTGGTGTAAATATCATAATTTATTCATTTTATTGTTGAGTAGTACCTTCCAGTGTATAGATATGTCGCAATTTGTTTATCCAACTAAATCTTAGAATACTTTAACTGATATTTGTTAACTTTATCAATAGAATCAGCTTTTAAGCTTGAATGTCTACTGTGTGACAAACACTGGTATTTGAAATATATTGTGAACAGAATCATAATTTGCACCCTCATGGAGCTTATAGTGAAAGCATACCGAAAATAATAAATAGTAAATAAATTATGCAATATGTGTATTACTTTCCCAGGACTACTGTAACAAATTACCATAAACCTGGTAGCTTAAATCAAAAGAAATTTCCTCTCTCACAGTTCTGGAGGCCAGAAGTCCTAAATGCAGGTGCTGGTGGAGCTGGATCGTTCTGGAGGCTCTGAGGGGAGATCCAGTCCATTCCTCCCTTATCTTCTGGTGGCTGCTGGCCGTCCTCACCATTCCTTGGCTTACAGACACATCATTTCAGTCTCTGCCTCTGTCTTCAGATCACCTTCCCCTTTATCTTCTCCTCTTCTCTTCAAGACACTTGTCATTAGATTTGGTGCCCGCCCTCATCCAGGATAATCTCATCTCAAGCCCCTAACTTCATTACATCTGCAAAGACCCTTTTTCCAAATAAAGTCATGCTCATAGGTTCTGGTGGATGTATCTTTTGGGGAGCTACCATTCAAACCCGTATACTATGTTAGAAGAAGAAAGTGCTATGGTAACAAAAATAATAATAGAGTAGAACAATGAGGATCAGGAGCGCTGGAAGGATGCTGGATGCAGCTTCAGCAGGGTGGTCAGGATGAGCCGCATTCAGGAGCCACTGCACAAAGGATATGAGAAGCCATTGCAGGGTTGCAAGCCTTGGAATGATAAAACGTTATGCTATTAAAAAGGACCACTCTGTGTTTGCATTAAAAAGAGACTGTTGACCGGGTGCAGTGGTGAATGCCTGTAATCCCAGCACTTTGGGAGGCCCAGGTGAGCAGATCACTTGAGTCCAGTTTGAGGCCAGCCTAGGCAACATGGCAAAACTTCATCTCTACAAAAACTTTAAAAATTAGCCAGGTGGTCCATGCCTGTAGTTCCAGCTATTCAGGAGGCTGAGATGGGAGGATCACTTGAGCCAGGGAGGTAAAGGCTGCCATGAGCCATAATCATGCCACTGCACTCCAGCCTGCATGACTGAGACCCTGTTTAAAAAAATATAGACTGTCCTTGGGCTAGATTGTGAGGAGGGGTGAAGAGGTAACTTACTATTAGTCATCCAGGTGAAAGGTGGTAGTGTCCTAGACCGAGGTAGGAATATAGAAGTGATAAGGGTGGGCCAGGCGTGGTGGCTCACGCCTGTAATCCCAGCACTTTGGGAGGCCAAGGCGGGCAGATCACCTGAGGTCAGGAGTTCGAGACCAGCCTGACCAACATGGAGAAACCACATCTCTACTAAAAATACAAAATTAGTCAGGTGTGGTGGCAGGCACAGGCACCTACAATCTCAGCTTCTTGGGAGGCTGAGCCAGGAGAATCACTTGAACCCTGGAGGTGGAGGTTGTGGTGAGCCGAGATCGCACCATTGCACTCCAGTCTGGGCAATGACAGCGAAACTGTCTTTAAAAAAAAAAAAAAAAGTTATATGGGTGGTTGAAGCTGGATTTATTTTTCAATTTAAGTAAAACTTACATATGCAAAGTGCACAAATCATAAGCGTACAGCTGAAAGAATCTGCACAAAGTAAACACTATCTAAGGTTCCCAGAGGAAGAATCACTCATTATCTGTGCCCCTAGAGGCCTCCTGTGCTGGCCCCCAGGCACCATCTGTTTCCAAAGGTAGCCACTCTCCTGACTTCATTTTTGAATTTTATAGCCATGGAATCACACAGCATAGACTCTGTTGGGTCCAGCTTCTTTCAACTGTGTTTGTAAGTGTCATCCCTGTTGCTGCATGTCGCAGTCGTTTGTTCTCATTGCTGAATAGCAGGAATATTCCGTAATGTATCCATTATACTGTTGCTGGACATTTGGGATTTTGCTAGTCTGGGGCTGGTACAAAGAATGCTAACATAAACGTCTAGTGTGGGTCTTTTGGTGTGGATATGTACACCTAGGCGTGTCATTGCTAGATCACAGCATATATGAATGTTCAATATTAGTAGACACTGTCCCCCAAATTTTCCAGGTTTCCGATTTACAATCCCACCAGCAGTGTCAGAGTTTGGTTCTGGATATATGTTGAAGGGAAAACTAATAGACTATCAGCACAGATTGAAAGGAGATGAGAGACAGGACTCATGGATGACTTCAAGGGTGTGGAGCTGAGCAACTGCTAGGTTAGGCTTGCTATCAGCAGAGATAAGGAGCAGGCTTTGGGAAGGGAAGCAGGCAAAGATCAGAAATTCTTTTTTTTTTTTTTTTTTGAGACAGAGTCTTGCTCTTTTGCCCAGGCTGGAGTGCAGTGGCATGATCTTGGATCACTGCAATCTCCTTCTCCTGGGTTCAAGTGATTCTCCTCCCTCAACCTCCCGAGTAGCTGGGATTACAGGCACATGCCACCATGCCTGGCTAATTTCTGTATTTTTGGTAGAGACAGGGTTTTGCCATGTTGGCCAGGCTGGTCTTGAATTCCTGACCTCAGGTAATATACCTGCCTCGGTCTCCCAAAGTGCTGGGATTGCAGGCATGAGCCACTGTGCCTGGCCAGTAATTCTCTTTTAGACAAGCATGGAATGCCTCTCAGGTACCCAAATGGGGATGTTGGGAGGCACCAGACATGCAAGTCTAGACCTCTGAAGTGTGGTCTGGACTAGAGCTACAACATTGGGAGTTATCAGTGGAGAGGGCTTTTAAACCGTTAAAGAGGTAGATACTCCAAGGAGGTGAGGGTCAGTGAGAAGCCATGGGGTGCTCCAACCCCAAAGAATCAGGGAAAAGAAGACATCAGCAAAAGAGATGGAACAGCAGGGGCCAGTGAGACGGAAGGAAGATGACCAAGAGAGCATCTCCCTGGATGCTGGCTGGGGAAATCGCATCAGCAGAAAGGAATCATTACCTGGGTCACATGCAGCTGACTACTGGATTTAGCGATGCAGGGGGTCACTGGGGTCCTTGACAAGACAGTTTGGTTGGACTGGTGAGTGGTCTGGCTGAGGTGACGGTGAGAAGTAACGAGAGAAACCTGGAGACATCTTGGAGACAAAGCATCGACATCTCTTGATGAGCTGGGCTATAAAATAGAGCTAAGTAAAAAAGGGGGGAGGGGAGCATAGGTAGGCAGAAAGGAAAGTAGAATCAAGAGAAGGGAGGTTTTTCTTAAAAATAGCTCTGAGGGGGCTTAGATCTGAGGTTGTCTTGCTTACTGCTGCATCCCCCATACCCAGAACAGGGTCTGGCAAACAGACTCAATAACTCTGTTAAGTAAATGAGCAAATAGGGCGTGATAAACAAGAAACCCATGTAACACGCCAAATAGTGATGTGCCCAAGAGCTACAACGAAGAAGGAAAGAGAGAAACAATGTCGGCGTGGCGGTTGGCATTAGACAGGGCTGTCCCCAAGGCTTTGATGACAAGGAGACTTTGAAGCAATGACGGAAGGAAGTGAGGAAGCTGGCTGTGGGGACATCTGGGGGAAGAGCATTCTAGGCAGTGGAAACAGGCATGCAAAGTCCTGGGGCGGGACCAAGCTGAAGCACTGATGAAACAGCAGAGACGGTGCAATGCTGAGAGAGACTAGTAAGAGAGTGGGTCACAGAAACAGTGAGGGGGTCACGTCATACAGAGTTTGTAGTTCACTGCAAAGACTTTGTCTTTTGTGTCAAGGTGGGGAAGGTATTGGGCTATGAGCAGAGGAATCACCTAATTTGACTCATATTTAATAAAATCCAACATCCATAGCAATATGTCTCTAGTTTACTGTTTGATCTTCAGAGCACCGTAAGGTCTCCTGCCATCCCCACCTCTGTTAATATTGTGCTGGAGGCCTAAACCAAAGCATGAGGCCAGAAAAAAAAAAAAAAAAAAAAAAAAAAAAAAAAAAAAAAAAAAAAAAAACCTCATTCACAGATGATATAATTGTGTTTGCAGAAAATACACAATCTGAATTATCCAAATAAAAAGAGAATTTACCACTGCTAGAGGTAAAGTCACTCCATATGATCAAAATTTTAACCCTCCAAGAAGACATAACAATTTAAAGTTTGTCCTTATTAGCTTCAGAGTCTATAAAGTAAAAATTGACACAATTAAAAGAAACTAGACAAATCCACAATCAGAATGGAAGATTTTAACACACTTCTCTCACTGACTGATGGAACACACAGACAAAATAATTATAAGGATATAGAAGAGCAGCAGATTTGGCCTAATAAATAAACTATGGCATCCAATCTTTTTTCTTTTTGCACAAATACAGAATATTTATGAAAATTGGCCACACGCTATACCAAGTCTCAAACACCTAGGTGATGGCTACAAGAGCACTTGTCTCATACTCACTATTTAAACTACATGTATATTTGTTTTCCATACTATGCTATATGCCATATATGCTTTATTATAACACAAAAAGTATGGCATATTCTGGTCACAGTGGCTCACGCCTGTAATCCCAGCACTTTGAGAGACTGAGGCAGACAGATCACTTGAGATCAGGAATCTGGCCAACATGGTGAAACCCCGTCTCTACTAAAAAATCCAAAAAATTAGCCAGTTGTGGTGGTGTGTGCCTGTAATCCCAGCTACTCGGGAGGCTGAGGCAGGAGAATTGCTTGAACCCAGGAGGTGGAGGTTGCAGTGAGCTGAGATCACACCAGTGTACTCCAGCCTGGGTGACAGAGCGAGACGCTCTTCTCCCCCCCCCAACAAAAAGTACAGCATAAATGAAAACAAAACACAGCAGAAAATGATAACACGTCATTCAGGGTAGGCTATATATTGGGAGATGAAAACAGAGAAGGGAAGTTTTAGGAGCACTTAACTCCTGTAACATGGTATAGAATAGATTTTGCAAAACCATTCCCAAGCAGTTGAGCTATTTTCAGACAATATAGCACCTTGGCAAGCCGGGAAAAGATTTGGGGCTCCTCAAGTTTATGAGAAGAAATTGTTGCATCTATGACAAATTATCTTTAATACCTTTTCCTGTTGACTGAATGTATTTTAGAAAAGATATTTTAACACTGGGAAAGAGCAGACAGAGGCAGACCTTAAACATGGGACATCGGGGATATGGAAAATGGAGGGGAACCCATGGGGAAAGCTAGAAACGTTAATATATCAGTGGCAGGGCAGTGTTGGTAGGGATCTTCCTCTTCTGGAGAAAGTTAGCCCACATCAGCCACCATGGAATCTTCTAGAAGCCAAACATTCAAGAGACTCCTCCGCCAAGCTCGGTTTTTCAGGGAGTCTCATGCATCTGTATTTTAAAGCTCCATAGATGACCCCGATGTGCAGCCAGGGTTAAAAAGCCCACATGCTCCCGAGACATTAACCTGCCCGAAAATCCCCTGGGGGGTCTTTTTAAAAGCAGGTTCTGATTCTAGAAGTCTGGGAGGGACCAGAGAGTCTGCATTTCCCACAAGTGCCCTGGCGATGCCGACGCTGCTCATCCCTAGGTCACATTTGGAGTATTGAGGGGAAATCAAATATAATTTGAACCACCAAGCTTGTGAAACAAAGTGTGTGTGTTTTCTGGCAGAGTGAGATTCACAGGGCTTCTCCTGTTATGAAATGCAAAGGGCAAGTACAAAACAACGCAGCAGGACACAGTGAAATTCCTTAGGGGGTCACTAATTGAGGCAGTGTGGCCCCAGGTGTACCCTGACCCTTGAAAATATTTTCACAGTGCTCCATCTGTTTTTCTCCACCAGATTATGCCTTCTAGTTGGTCTTGATTGCTTGTTCCCAGCAAAAATATTTGAGGTGAAGGGATAAATTCAGCCAAGACCAACAAAAACGAAGGAAGTATTCCTCTCTGCTCTCTGAGCCCATTGTTTTCATAGCACGTGGCTGAATCTTCCTTCATGCAGGGCATCAGCTGAGTGGTCGTGGTGAGGAGCCACAATGTTTTCTAAACAAGCTCATTTCTGCATCTGTTCTCTCTGACTTGAAACATGCCTCTTTGCCCCATTCCTCTTGTTCCTTTTGAAAGGACGCCCACTTCATGCTGTTTACTCAAATCAGTTACTTCAGACAACATAGGCATCAATTCGCAGAAAATCCACTCAGGTCACTCAGCTGACACAGTTGTCCACGTAAACATACAGACAAAAGCATATAGCCTATTAAAATCGTTTTTTAACCTTACTCAGAGGCTCAGGAACCCTTGAATTTTTACCAGTATGTACTGGTGAAGTACAAGTTCAAACGTTTATTTTAGTATTTCCCTACATTATTTTCAGTTAGGCTTTCTTTGCTTTCAAGCCTTAGATGTCTTTTCATTTTCTTTTATTTTCAAGGCTGCCATTCAAGTCACCTGTGTCCCACTGGTTGTTGTCATATCTCACAGACGTTTGGCCAGAAACAGAGCCACCGCAGAACAGAGCTGTAGCCTGCAGCTGCCAACCCAGTGCCAGTTCTGTGCACCACCCTGCCTTCAGCTCTGGCTCACAGTTCCTCCCTTCCTGGAGGCTCTCTGTCTCTTATTATATTTGCCAAATATTCTGAATTGTTTGGAATAGCTCAGTGAAGAAGGTCAGTACTATGCCCCATTTGGTGAATGTAAACTCAGGAAGGTTGTACACATTTTATTTACTTGTTTGCTTATTTATTTGATGGGGTCTCACTGTATCACACAGGCTGGAGTGCAGTGGCACAATCATAGCTCATTACAGCGCCTCCAACTCCTAGGCTCAAGTGATCCTTCCGCCTCAGCCTCCCAAGTAGCTAGGACTACAGATGTGTACCACCACGCCTAGCTAATTTTTTAAAAATTATTTTCTGCAGAGACAGGGTCTCACTATGTTGCCCAGGCTGGTCTCAAATTCCTTGCCTCAAGCAATCATCCCACCTTGGCCTCCCAAAGTGTTAAAGTGTTGGGATTACAGGCATGAGTCACTGCACCTAGCCTATATACTTTTTAAATTCAAAATTCCATCAATAATAAACGCAGTTAATTGCCTAAGTGCCTATATGATGTTATGTGTGTGTGTGTGTGTGTGTGTGTGCACACATGCCATATAAAGACTAAATTAACACATTCTCTGCAAGTTACAGGGGGAAATGGCCATATTAAATGACCCCACAATGAAATAATCAGAATGTAAGACTGAATGTAAGCCATCATACAATTCAAACAGTTAGCCTGGTTTCTTTAGAAAGTCAATATCATGAAAATAAAAAGGTAGGAAAACTGTCCTGAAAGCAACTGTGTTCAGAACAACCAAGTGCAACGTGTGAACTCTCTCTATCCTGGAAAGCTATAAACGAAATCTGGGACAACTTGAAATGTTTGCTTTGCATACTTTCACAAAGTCTAAAGTTGTTCGCCTCCTTAGAACATTTCAGCTCTTACCACTCCTCTGTCATACGCTATTTTACCTGCCCAAGATTTAAGTTCTACCTTTTAATTTTTTTCAAAATGCCACAAATTAAACACTCCTCTGCAGTGAGACCTTTGGTGTGGGTTAAGGGCCTCACCCTGATATTCTGGAGCATGATCATGAGGCATCTTGATGGGTATTACATTTTTTTATCCTATGTAGGATTCACTGGGCTTCATGAATCTGTGGTGGGAAATGTTGAGCTCTTCGTATTTTAAGTGTTTCTGTCCCAGTCTCTCTTCTCCTTCTAGAATTCTAGGTAAGCATACATTAGGCTTTATTGAATTACATAGCTTATTTATAGATCTTAATTTTTTTTTCATGGTTTCTGCTGCTTTATCTCTCTGTGCAATGTGCTACATAATTTTTTCCGACATATCTTTGAGTTCATCAAATCTCTCCTTAGCTGTGTTTCATCCACTTTTAAATCCATCCACTTAATTTTTAATTTCTATTATTGTTATTTATAGAGGTTCCATTTTCGTTCTTACTCTAATAATCTGTATTATCCATTTTCACTTCTTGTTTATTTTCTGCTTTATCAATAATGGAGAAATGAGTACATATATCTCCATCATGATGGTAGATATGTCAGTTTATCCATGTAATCCATGAAGAAATCAATTTGTTCTTGTTTTTTGAAGCTATTTTATGAACTGTATTTTTTTTTAAAATGTCATCTCTTTCTGTTGATAGATGTCCTTTCTAATGAAATCTTTTGGCTTTCTTTTGGATAGCATTTTCCTAATATATTCTTTTCATCCTTTTACAGTAAATGTTGCTGTGATCTTATGTTTGGTGTATCTCTTGTCAATAGCACATAACTGTATGTATGAATTTTTTATTCCAGACATTACAGTCTCTGTCTTTTATATGGTCCATTGAATCCATTTACATTTATTGTAATTACTGATACATTTGAACTGATATTTCTCCTGTCTTACTTTGTGCTTTGTATTTGTCCTAAATTTTTAATAACTCTTTTCTCCTTTTTTTTTTTCACTTTCATCAGACTATACAGGAATATACTGCAATTAGAATTCCCAGACTGCTATGGCAGTATTATATGAATACATACACATAAATAAATTGAAACACTTTTGGAGTCATATATGAAAGTTTAAAATGCATACACACTATGTTTCAGCCTTTCTACACATAGACATGCTTGCACATGTGTACCAGGACACATGTACCAGAATGTTCCAAGCAGCATTTCTCATAACATCCAAAAACCAAATAATCCAAATATCTGTCAATAGTAAAATGGTTAAATAATTTGTAGTTATATAAGAAATATAATAGAATGGCCAAGTAAAAACTATAGCTGCAATATCAACTTAGATGAAACAACAACAAAGAAAACAATGTAAGGCAAAAGAAGTCAGACGTCAAAGAATAGCCGCTATATTTTTTCATAATATAAAGTTCAAATGCAGACAAAACTAAAGTATAGTGTTTAGGGATTCATGCTTAAGTAGTAAGACCACACAAAAAAGCAAAGAAAGGACTGTCAGCAGAGTGAATGCTTTTGCAGGGAGAAAGTTGGGATCTGAAAGACATGAAGTAAGATACGTAGAGGGGACTTCTAAGGTGCTAGCAGTCCTTTTCTTGACCTGAAGGAGATGATAATCTGTTGAGGTATAGATGTCTGTGATTTTCTCTCTCTACGTGTACTATATTTAATTATGAAAAGTAAAAAAGAAAAAATGGAATACAGTTAATATTGTTTTTAGTACTCATTAACATCATTTTCCAAATTTCTCTATTCTCTAATATTAATAGCCTTAAGTCATCTAGCCTTTATTTAGAAATTACTGTATACTGATATCAGCTTGGGTGTGCGACAACACAGAGGAAGCTGAAGGCACACATAGTCCTGGCATGGGAGGGGGCTTAGACAGGAGGAAGTGTCTTCTCTTAACCCCTCCATCATAACAGAAGGAAAAAAGGACAGGTCATGTTTCTGGGTATATTTGACGGAGTGGGTTTGTTATAATTTAGGTCTGAGTGCGACATTACTACCTTTTAAGAGGTAAAGGAATGAATGGTGTGATGAGGAACCAAGGTAGGAACGTGGACCACACAGTTGTCTAAAGGTTGATGGTAAGCAGATCTAGAAGGTTTTAAAGATGCTTCTAGTGGAACCTGAGAACGTCTTTATGCAAACAGCAAGAGAGAGAGAGAAAGAAGGCAAGGGAAAGGAAAAGAAAAGCCATCAGCAATACCAGGAAGAGAGGGACGACTGACGGGAGGATGCTGAAGGCCCGGGAAGGAGTGGGAGCCCATACTTGGGGTGACTGGACAGGAGGGAGGAGCTCAGGTAGAGGCCCAGCCTGGAGGTAGTTCCCTTTGGCCATCTGAGGGATTCTCAAGACCTTTATTATGTCATCAGCAGGATGAGGAGTATGGAAAGAAAAGTTTGAAGCACATGGAAAAGATCTGGGAAGCCTGCCCCAGGGCCACAAGAAAGAGCCCCAGCGGGACATGGATCACAAAGAAGTGAGCAACAGCAAGGCCCTGCCAAGGCCTCACAGTCTGTGCTTGCAGAAGATGCAGTCATAGCTTTGTGAGACTCTCCAGAAGCCCCTAGCAGCAGTCTGGGGAGCCCAAAAATCCTCAAGTTTGGGTAGCACAGGGCTGAGAAAGAGCAAAAAGAATAGAGGACAAAGGTAGGTAGGAGGGATATATGTGGACTTGGCCAACCATGAGGGCCAGGCCAGAGAGGGAGGCACTGGGAAAACAGGGAGGGCCAGAGACGGGACCAGTGGGACAGACAGCACATTCTGGGGCCCAAGAGACTGAAAGGCAGCTGGAGAGGCAGGGACTGGGGTCCAAAAGAGAGCACTGGAGTTTCCCATCTTGCAGCTGAAGTAGCTTGTACGGATGGAGCCACCTTCAGCACAGCTGGCTTCCTGCCAGGAGATGATGCCCTGGCCAGCATCGTGAGAGGCAGAGGAGAGGAGAGAAGAAAGATCTCATCTTTACTTATCTGAGAACAAAGGGACAGTGTGAGGGACATTACTTTATCCCAAGCAGCTGCCCACAATCCAGGCCCAGAAGGCAGGAGACTATGGCAAGCATTATCACCAGCTTCCACAAGCCAGGACTGTCCAATGGAACTTTCTGGAGTGATGGAAATGTTCTATATAGGTGCTGTCCCGACAGTAGCCACTAACCACATGTGGCTATTGTGCTCTTGAAATGTGACTGAGGGACTGAATTTTTAATTGTACTTCAATTTTAATTAAAGTTAAGTAGACATACGCGGCTAGTGGCTGCCATATTGGACAGCAAACTCCAGGACTTCTCTAAAACAAATGCATGGGCTTAGCATCGGGTTCCTGATACTTCTGGACCTTAACTTTTTTGTCAAATAAAATTTTACACAGAAACACAATACAGGGTATCAAGATATGGTGGTGGGGCTACTCTGGTTGGATTCCCACCAGCCCCTCCAAGCCCTAGGCACAATCCTACAGGCACATTCTTGAAATTCTAGGGCTCTGTGGCACAGTTTGTGGGCAAAGTCTGTGGGGCCCAATATAGGACTTCTGCCACTGGGGGTTTGTAAGGTGGTTTGAGGCAGCGCCAGACATAGACATTTAAAATTTTTTAATTTTTGTCAATTTATCTTAAAATGAATTTTAAAAACACTAGCTTTATGTGTATGGTAGTGATGTAAATTTTCATTTTTAAATGCATTTAAGTGAAAAGTAAATTAATGTAAAGAAAAATGATAAATAACAGTCCATGTGATTCACAAATACGATAAATATGGCTATGAGCAAAATGGCAAACATGGTTGGAGAACGGGAGTATTGATGGGTCTGATTTGGAACTAGGGCCTTGGACCAGCAGCACCACCATCCCCTGGGAGCTTGCGGGAAACGCAGAATTGCAGGTGCCACCCTGAACCTACAGAGCCAGGATCTCCACAGACCAAGAGATCAGTGAATCCCAGGGGACTCACTGATGCTTGAGGAGCACAGCTCCAAGGAGCTTGGCAGCTCTGAGACACCAGGGCTCTGAGGCCAGAAGCTCCACTTGCATCCAAGAGAATCCCAGGGCTGAGGGAAAAGTTGGGACGTGCCCACCTTTTTGGCCCCACACACATACATCCACACACGTGTGTGCATGTGCACAAACAGGTTCTCCTTCACCACCTGAGCTAGGCAAGTCGCCACGGCAGCCCCAGCATTTCCTTTGCAGAATCTCCTCCTGGTGGCTTCTTGACTCCTATTTGTACTGTGTGTGTCTTTGTGCTTCCTGAGGGACAGCAAACAAGTGCTTTGGCAGCAGACAGAACAGTCATGTCAAGAACTTGAATGTGCCGAAGAAATGTTCTAAAATGCTGACATCTGACTGTTGCTGAAGCTGGGAACAACGGAAATGAACTTGTACTTAAGTGCCCAGAATCTGCAGCTGGTTTTTCCTTTACCAGCTGATTTTCATTAGGATTCAACCATGCACCTGGCACTAGGGAGAAAAGGATGAGTAAGGCATGATGCGAGCCATAGTCCAGAGGGGACACATGCAATGCACTCTTCATGACAGCACAGCCCCAGCAGGCTTTAGAAGTCAGGTATGGGCCGGGCATGGTGGCTCATGCCTGTAATCCCAGCACTTTAGAAGGCCAAGGAGGGTGGATCACCTGAGGTCAGGAGTTCGAGACCAGCCTGACCAACATGGTGAAACCCTGTCTCTACTAAAAATACAAAAATTAGCTGGGCATGGTGGCAGGTGCCTGTCATTCCAGCTACTTGGGAGGCCGAGGCAGGAGAATCACTTGAACCTGGAAGGTGGAGGTTGCAGTGAGCTGAGATCATGCCATTGCATTCCAGCCTGGGCAAAGAGCAAAACTCCGTCTCAACCAAAAAAAAAAAAAAAGAAGACGAAGAAGAAGTCAGGTATGTACCCAGGACCTAGAGGCAGGGAAAAGCAAGCAATATATTCCAGCTGGGGATGGGGTCCTGGGGCTTCTTAAAAAGGGTAAAAGGCCGAGCACAGTGGCTCATGCCTGTAATCCCAGCACTTTAAAAGGCTGAGGCTGGAGCCTTGCTTGAGCCCAGGAGTTCAAGACCAGCATGGACAACATAGTGAGACTTCACCCCTAAAAAATCAATGTGTTAAAATTTAAATTTCAAAAAGTGGTAATAAATCATCTGGGTCAAGAGAAGGGACAGGATTTTCTGGGTTGAGAAAGCAGAGGTGCTCTTGGCTGAGAGGCTGCCCAGAAGTATAAAAAGGCACAGCATTTTCCAGAAGGTGAAAAGTCTGGCTTCTCCTGGAGCCTAGGTGTGCAAGGGTTAAATTCCTCAGAGCCCAATTAAGAAAATCCTCAGAACCTCACAAACCAGGCTAAGGAGTTTGGACTTTATCTTGTGGTGACAGGGCACCACTAATGGTGGTTAAGTAACAATGGAATCACTAGGATGAGCAAATTATTGAAAGCTGTGTGACCTTCATGGTTGGCAGAGTCATCAGGAACCCTGGCACCGGCCCAGCAGCCCACACCCATGCAACTGAGTCAGGGCCCTCCCCGGTGTCTCCACCTCTTCCAGAAATCAGATAACTAAGGCATGCTAGCCTTCTATCCTTCAGGGAAGTCTGCCCTGATTAACATGGGCACAGTGAGACCAGACAGGCTGGTCCACAGGCAGTGGTTTTGTGTACTAGCGGTGGAGGCCCCAAGGAGCACTCAGAGCGGGGCTCAGCTAAGCTGAAAACCTCGTTGCCATGGGGCACCGGACACCACTGAGCTGAACTCACTCCCCTTGCCCCTGCCACTAGGAAGTCACTTCCCCAGCCCTGAACCCCCTGTGGACTGCCAGAGCCAGCTCCCACAGGTTCTTGAGAGCCAACTGGTAAATTTTCAAGAATTCTGTGGGCTGGTTGTTAAATACAGCCACTAAGAATTAGGCTACATAAGCTGGCAATTGAATAAGTTATTTAAAACAGAGGTAATAAATATGCAAAACTCAGCACATCCTGATTATTGACTGTACTATTATCTGTGCCTGCTGTATCTGTATAGTGGAGATTCAGTACAGTGGTGTGCTGCTGCATGTCTCCACGTTTAGTGACATCACTTTGGTAGCTTAGAATCAGTCATAGTAAGGCTGGGCGAGGTGGCTCACGCCTGTAATCCCAGCACTTTGGGATTGGGAGGCCAAGGCGGGTGGATCACGTGAGGCCAGGAGTTCAAGACCAGGCTGGCCAACATGGTAAAACCCCATCTCTACCAAAAATACAAAAATTAGCTGGGCGTGGTGGTGGGTGCCTATAATCCCAGCTACTCAGGAGGCCGAGGCAGGAGAATCACTTGAACCCAGGAGGTGGAGGTTGAAGTGAGCTGAGATTACACCACTGCACTCCACCCTAGGCATCGCAGCAAGATTCTATCTCAAAAAAAAAAAAAAAATCAGTCTTAGTAAGAGTGTTGACACCACAGAAATTGGCAAATGCTACAAATCAGAGCTTTTCCTGCGGAGAGCCAGTGGTTACACACCTGCCAGCTACTACTCCTCTTCACTCTCTGTCTTGCTGACTCTCCGTGGAAGTCCCCCAGCCCTTCTAAGCCTGTCCTCTCCACTCTAGGAGTCCCAGCAGCACGACTGACCCTGTCCGATTAGAGCTGTCGCATGGGCTTCAGGAAGTCATGGGGACCTTACCAGGAGCCCTGAGCATCTGCCCCATTGCATTTACTTACTGCTGTTTGGGGTTATCTGGGTGATTCTTTGTGCTGCCCAAAGCTACCACACAGGGCTTCACACACTGCATGGGCTCCCAGGGAGTATAGCGGTGTGAATGCAGGGAGATGCTGGCCTGATCCCAGGGGTAGGGAATTAAAGAGAGCCCTTGCCTCCATCAAACTAACAAAGTCCCAGCAACCTCATGGTCCAGGTGAGGCATCTCTCCAAGGTGTCCAGTTCCTGAAGGTCATCACATAGCCACGTGCCCTCTAGGAATAACTCATATATGAGAAAAAGAACATGCAAGTAGATAGCTGGAGGCAGCAACAGGCCTTCTGTCTAAACAATACAACAAATTAAAAAGGCAGCCCCATCGAATTGGAGCCTTGAGAACCAGCACAAGAAAATGCTGGCACTCCAGCTGCTGCCACGGCTGTGAGGGGTCCTTTGCAGGGGGAGGGTGGGTAGCCCTATCTATGAATGGCTGAGACTTACTCTGCCTGAATCTTATAAATTCTCAGGAATATCTTCATGGCCTTAGAGTTGATAAAGGAGAGATTTCTTAAACAGGACACTAAAGGAAAAGGTTGGGAAAACGGACTTCATTAAAGTTAAAAATATCTCTTCATTAGAAGACACCACTGACAGAATAAAAGGCAACACAGACTGAGAAAAGAAATGTGTAATACACTAAGCTGACATAGGACCCATATCCAGAGTGTGTAAAGAACTACAAATCAGCAGGAAAAAGATAGACAACCCCATTGAAAACTGACCAAAAATGTGAATAGGCACCTCATGAAAAAAGATACCTAGACCGCCCAGTTAGCCTATACAATGGTCATCAAGGAAGTTAAGGCACAATGAACTATCAACACACACCCACGAGTCTGGGCAGAACTTTAAAAACAGAATGACAAATGTTAGGAGGCAAAGTAACCGAAACCCAACGGCAGCGTAAACTGGTACTTCCACTCTGGAAAACAGTTTGGCAATATCCTCTAAAGCCAAACACATCTATCCTAATGCCAAGAAGTTCCCAGCAGCGAGTGCATTCGTCTGTGAAGAGCATGCGCTAGAACGGGCATTACAGCTCTTTTCACAACAGCCCCAAACTAGAGACAACACAAACATCCATCAGTAGTAGCTGGGAGCATACTCACACCACAACTACACAACACACTAGAACATGAACGAACCCCACAAACAACTAAATCCAGGCACAAAAAATGTACATCCCATTTGATTCCATTTTCATCAAGGTCAAAACTAACCCATGGGGCTAGACACAAGAATGGAAGGTTCCTTTGGGGAGGAGGTAATGGGTAAGAAAAACATTTATCTAGAATCTGAAGTTTAAAAAATTGAAGTAGTTTCTCCTGCTGTGCTGGCTTTTTTTCTGCTTTGCTTTTTCAGGGTAGGAAGTTCCAAGGTAGGTAATATGTCTGAGGAAGCCTCCACCTCCCTCACCCTGCCCACCCTTCTCCTCTGTGACCAGGTAGGCAGGAACTCCAGGGAAAGCCCCACTAGGAGCTGTCCTAGAGCACTGATTTCATTTTGGCTTCAAGGAAGATTTTCACTAGCAACTCTGCTTTTCGTCTCTTTTAAATTTTATTATTATTATTATTATTTAGCATTTTCTTGTCTCTTACAAGGTACCAGGCACTGTTCAAAGCCTGGCATTAGTATTAATGTGTTGCCCATTCATTCAGCCTGCTGGAGACTTGATAATGGCGTCTTTACTGAGAACTTACTCTGTGCCAGGTAGTAAGCTATTCCCAATTAATTCTCACATGAGCCCTTCCTTGCCGAGTAGGAGAGAGGGGAAGATGTCTGCTGGCGTTGCAGAGGAGTGCACAGAGATTCAGAGAAGTCCAAGTGCCTTGTCCAAGTTCACACAGCTAAGTCAGTAGCAGAGTCAGGATACAAACCCAGATCCCACATTATTGCAAAGCACCAAGTTCTGTCGTGTCTGGTGACCACCCCCAAGCAAATTACATTGTAAGACTGGCAGATATACGAGGTTTCTTAGTTCCCCACCCCAGCCTCATGAATCAAAATTTCTGGCCCCTAGGCTGGTGTGAGCAGTCGAGTCCTCCACAGCAGTTCAAAACCTGTGGGGGAGTCTACTGCACCCAGCAAGCGCGCAGGGCCAAGCTGTTGGGTTGATGGAGGGAATGGGACTGCCAGGAAGGTCCCTCACTTCCTTCTGGTACCTGACAAATGTTATGTCCCCTCCTCTGAGAAACCCTCCCTAACCATCCCTGACCGCCCCTCCCCCGCCGGAACTGCTCACCCCTTTACTTTGCCTTAGCTGTCTTCCCCGTGTCTCCCAGTCTTATATGTGGGATAGGTTGAACCATATGACATTGTCCTTTCCTTTTCTTTCTTTCTTTCTTTTTTTTTTTTTTTTTTTTGAGACAGAGTCTCACTCTGTCAACTAGGCTGGAGTGCAGTGGCACGATCTCGGCTAACTGCAACCTCCGCCTTCCGGGTTCAAGCAATTCCCCTCCCTTAGCCTCCCCAGTCGCTGGGATTACAGGCGCCCGCCACCACGCCCAGCTAATTTTTGTATTTGTAGTAGAGACGGGGTTTCACAATGTTGGCCATGATGGTCTCGAACTCCTGACTTCGTGATCCACCCGCCTCGGCCTCCCAAAGTGCTGGGATTACAGGCGTGAGCCACCGCACCCAGTAGACATCGTCCTTTCTATAAATAAAAAATGGTTGAAAATGGGGCATTTCACGCAGTCCAATTTAAGTGTTTTCCTCTACCAGAATGTCAGCTTCAAGAGGGAGACGGGATGTGGTTCACAGCCGTGTCCCCAGACAATGCCTGGCACACAGTAGGCGCTTGATAAATGACAGGTGAGTGGCAGAGGGAAGGCGCCCACTGCGAGGAGCTCCGCAGCCAGGGGCAAGGCCCTGCCGAGCCGGAGGACCCCCGGGGACGCCGCCCCGTGCCCTGCAATCTCGGGCGCCTTCCCGGCCGCGGGGGCCGGGCGGGGTGGGGCTCGCCGTCATCCATTTACCAGCCTCGCCTCTCGAACGGGCGCGCCGTTAATGAGATTAGCAATTTAAAACCCGGCTAGCTGCGTCGGCGGCGGAGGCGCGCGGGGCCACCCCAAGGCCGAACCGGGACGGGACGGCGCGCCTGGTAACCGCGCACCGAGACCGCCGAGCCGGACGCCGGAGCCGAGCGCGCCGAGGCCGGGGCCATGGAGAAAGCGCGGCCGCTGTGGGCCAACCCGCTGCAGTTCGTGTTCGCCTGCATCTCGTACGCCGTGGGCCTGGGCAACGTGTGGCGCTTCCCCTACCTGTGCCAGATGTACGGCGGAGGTGAGTGCGCGCCGCGCCCGGGCTGCGGCCCCGGCCCCGCTCTGCGCGCGTCCCCGCGGGCGCTTTCCGTGCAGAGCGGCGTTGGGTCGGTGCGCACCGGGGTTGGACCCAAGTTACAGAACAACACACTGAGGCTGGGAGAGTGAGCGTGATCTGTCCGAAACCACAGACCCGGGAGCGTTCCCAGGACACCTGGTTCCGGGCCGGAGCTGTCTCCCAAGCCGCCCTCTTAAGTCCTCGGCAACCCCTCGCCCCATTCCGGGGTCGGCCGTGTCCCCACCCCGCACCCCCGTTGGCCCGGCTGCGGCTCTGAGAGCGCAGGGGACGCTGTCTCCTCCCTCGGGAGAACTGGCAGTGGTCTGACTTCTTAGTGGGTAAACCTTACGTTTAGGTGTCAAAAGTGAGTAGGAAATTGTCTTATTCAACTGAAACTCGTTACAGAACTTTCAGGTCCGAAACTTAAATCAGCGTGGATTGAAAGGTCAAGAGGATCTTGAGGCATTTCTTTAAATTTTTTATACGGAGATTGATTTGTGTTGGAAATGACAGAAAGCAGGAAAGGCAAATCATTCTATGTTTTGTTTTGTTTTTCTTAAATAAATATTTCCTCTGAGGCATCCTGCACGCTCCGGGGACAGACAGCCACGCGCTCTTACTGCACGCTCCTAGCGTTGCGGAAAGCTGGGAACACTTTCTACACTTGCCAAAGAACCTCGTGAAGCCCAAGTACCTTTCTGGAAGGCAATGTGGCAAGAGGAATTTAAGTCTCAGCATTTAAAACATTTTTTTTTCTCGGTTGTCTCATTTCTAGAGGTGTATGTATCTAAAGGAAATTGTCAGAGTTCTGACAGAGGCAGAAGGATGGTCACCATCATTTAATGAGAGCAAAACGTTGGCAACTTCCTAAGCCCTCAAACAAAGGGAAATGGTCTAATTATAGAGCATCCGTTCAGTGGGGTTCTTCGCACCCATTAAAGTGGCATTTGCAAACAAAAATGGTATTTTCTTATATCCTATATTAAGTGGAGGAGAAGTCAGATTCAAATCTATATAAAATGGATTTGACACTTTAAAACAATTGCTTAAAATATGCAGAGAAAAGAATGGGAAAAAGACATCAAATTGTTAGTATTTCTGGGTGATTTTTGTTTATTTGTCGTATGTGTGTGTGTGACTTTGTGTGTGTAAGTGTGTGTGTGTGTGTGTGTGTGTGTGTGTGTATTAGGACTTCTATAATCACCATGTTTTTTTCCACCACAAAAGATTATGAAAAATGTTAAACAAAAGTATTTACAAAAATTGACCCATTTAAGAAGACCAAGACCTAAACACTGCTCCCTCCTCCCCTTGCCCCTACTGGCTCAAAACCAAATCAACAAAAGGTTAATTCATAGAGTTTTTTAAATAGTGCATTCTTAATTTCCGGATTCCTGTTTTAAATTTGAAGTGCATAAATACACCGTAATTATGTGAAGGGCGTATGTCGCCATATGCTCTAAAAGCGTTGCCATGTGCTCTAACAGCTTTATAACTGACTCTTAGAAAGAATTACTTGTCAGAGTGAGATTTCCACATCATTCTGTGCCCAGTAGACCTACCCATGACACCTTTAGCCTGGGTACATGTTTCCCAGTCATCAGGCCAGGCGAGCCTCACTGTCACATGATTGCTTAATTCCTTGTTTATAACACCACCATCACCTGAATAGTCTACAGAGGGATGCAAGTGGGGCTGATAGTTCTAGAGTTGAATATGTATCAAGAGGTTGCTAGGGAAACCTCAAGACCCTCAGGATCCAAGAAAAAAGAAACAAGAAGAAATCCTGTGCCTGGTGCAGAGGATACTTGGGCTGGGTGGGTGGATAGATAGATGGGTGAAAGCCGGGCGGAGGATGGATTGGTGGCTGGGTGTATGCATGGATTAGTGGGTGCACAGACAAAAGGAGGGTGTGGGTCTTGTGGATGGCGCCCTCTCAGCCATGTGTCTGCAGAATAAAGACCAAACAGTCCACCTGCACAGTAGGCGCTTGACCACCTACCTTGGCCAGTCGTCCAGTATTTCCTGCCACACAGCTTCAAACCTCCCCCTGCCTTCCAAATACTTTCATGAGGACCTCCTCCTGTGCCCCATCCCTTTACACAAGATATTTTCTCCACCTGAGATGCTGCTGTTGCTGGGAAAACTCCCACCATTCCCTCAAGGCCAGGCCAAATGTGCCTTCTCTCTGTTGCACTCTCTGACTCTCCTGACTACCTCATAGGCCAAACAAGCACTTAGAAGACCTGCTCATTGTTCTCCAGTTTCTCTGTGTCGCCACGGCCCAACCTCTGTGATGTGATGGAGTCACGGGAGCCATCCAATAAATATTCATTGAGTGAGTGAACAAGGTCTTAAGAAAAGCCACAGAAGAAATGACGCCAGAGGATGCTAGAGGCTTTCCCAAGCCTTTCACTACACAGTAAAGTCACCTTTAAGAAGTGATTTGTGTTGCCCCAAGCCCAGGCAGTTTACAGACCCATCCCTTACCAGAAGGTAAAAATTAACCACATTATGAAAGGCTGCAGAACGCTGTATAACTTCCTTGTAAGCAGAGCCGCAAATATCCCCAGCAAACAAAGAACTTGTTTATAAACTGCAGAGCCAGGGTGTGCCAAAATACTTCCCAGAATAAGACGGATTAGGGGTCTGTGCCCCTCTCCGTGGGATTCTGCCTCTGACTAGAGAGGCTTGTTTTCTTCCTGCTACCCAGCCCAGGCCCGGCACGAGGAATGTTAATTCTGAAGATTACATTCCAGGTACTGATCATCTCTGCACAGCCCTGCGTGCTTGTGCTAGGAAAGTAAATAAAAGGCAGCTGAAAGAACTTCACAAAATCTCTTTTTGAAAAAGTCAGCATGTCTTGGGCAACCATGTCAAAATCTACGGCAGTGGTTGTTCAGGAAGAAATCAGGGATGCAAGTGTGTATACCAAGGTGTAAAAAGCAAATATACTAACAATGTATTTTATATAAACACATGCATGGAAGAAACATGGAGAACAGTTGTGTGGCTGGTGGAAATACAGATTTTTTTTCTCTTAAATTTTCTCACAGTGACACTCTCAGTCTGGAACGCTCCACGTCCCTGCAGAGGCTCTGCTCTCTGGGACAGGAAGCCAGCTGTCTCAGCGGCCTGTACTGCTTACCCCAAATTGCTTAGAGCATCGCGCGTCAAACTGTAGCCTACCTGAGAAGCTTCATAAATTGCAAGTTACTAGACACCACTCCCAGGGATTCTGATCCAGACGCCTGTGGGGAGGCCAGGATTGTCCATTTCTAGAAAGCTCCCTAGCAAGGCTAAGGCTTGGTCCATAAACCACATTTCAGGGAAGGGTCAGGGTTGCTTATGTGGCCCCAGGCCCGGCAGTGGGCTGCCAGTAAATGTTTAACATCTGGCTCTTGGTGGGAATAGCAGGACCCAATTCCAAGAATTTGCAGATCACCTTGATATAAATACTCCCACTATGGCCAGTTTCAGAGTGCCAGTGTATTTTCCCAGAGCGTGGGTTTAGGGAATTCCGTCATTTTCTGAAGGAATTCAATTTGGTCTTCACAACATGCCCACAGCAGATCATCCCCATTTACAGAGAGGAAACAAGTCGGAGAGAATAAGACTCCTGGAGAAGTAGCTGAGGCTTGAGCCACTTCTGTGGCAAGAAGTGGAGCTGATTAACTCTTGTAAGCCGGACTGGAGCCAGGTGCTGTCGTGGCCACAGCTCTTTAGGCCAGCACCCAGCCTGGGACTGAGTCACACCAGGTCAGTCCATGGATGGATCAGGAAACAGTGCTGCAGCTGTTTACCTGTAAAGTGGGTGGGGGCCCCCTATAGTTGGAAAATACCATGATCAGGAGCCCCTGCGGCTCACCCAAGGTTTCCAGACTCAATCCTGGTCACATCTGCTCTGTTGGGCTGCTAGCATGTGCCAGGCATAATGTGAAGCATTTTCTGAAGGAACTGAATTTGGTCTTCACAACATGCCCTGTTGGTCCCGTCACCCTCATTTACACATAGGAAACAAGTCAGAGAGAACAAGACTCCTGGACAAGTAGCTGGGGCTCTCACCCGAGCACCCTACACTCACCTGCTACAGGCAGGACAGCAGTGGCTGCCTCAGGTGTCCAGGCCTTTCTAGGACCCCCAAATAAGACTTTCCATGGCTCAGGTACTTCTTCCTGTGGTTCTCCTGGGACACTCACCCAGGACTTCACCTTGACACTGGTGAAGGGCCTGGCCAAGAACATGTGCAACTGTGATGTCCACTGCGAGGATCTCTTATCCCTTCTGGTCCAACCTCCTCTCCTCCTCTGCCTTGCCCTGAATATACCCCAAAATGTTTGGCATCTCTCCCCATCTTCCAAGTGTGCTCTTCAACCTTCCAGGAAATCTCATCCCTAAATTAAAGCTGACTTCTTCCACAAAGCCCTTCTTTGGTCCCTGGGCTAAATCCATGTGATAGGAATTGGGTCCCCACCCAAATCTTATGTTAAATCGTAATCCTCAATGTTGGAGGTGGGGCCTGGTGAGAGGTGATTGGATCGTGAGGTGAATTTCCCCTTGGGTGCTATTCTCCCGATGCTAAATGAGTTATCACTGAGATCTGGTTGTTTAAAGTATGTAGCAGCTTCCTACTCTCTCTTCTTCCTGCTCCAGCCACGTAAGACGTGCCTGCTTCCCCTTTGCCTTCTTCCATAATTGTAAGTTTCCTGAGACCTCCCCAGCCATGCTTCCTGTACAGCCTGCAGAACTGTGAGCCAACTAAACTTCTTTCCTTTATAAAAAATGCCCAGTTTGAGATGTTTCTTTATAGCAGTGTGAGAACAGACCGATACACCATCCCTCCTGTGTCTGATGCATCGTGGGGTCTAACATGTCTCACTCCCACTTGGTAGGAAGGAGAAGTGACTAGTCAAAAACGTAGAGTCTGCCTACTGGTAGAGAAGCCTCTATTTGTCTGCATGTTGGAATAAGCCCAGTACTTTAAAAAATACTGATGCCTCTGTCCCACCGCCAGAAATCCTGATTGGATTGATCTCAAGTGTGGCCTGAACAGGAGTTTTATGCTCCCCAGGGAGCTCTAGCGTGCAACCCAGGTTAAGAATCATTATCTTATAAACAATACATGATGGAAACCTTCTAGGCACTTAATTTAAGTCATTCAATAAATACTCACTGAGTATCTTCTGCGAGCCAGGGACTATGCTGACGGGAGAGGTTACGAAGATGATGATTTTGGGCTGCCGGGGTTGGGGGTGGACCACGCAGGGGGAGCTTTAACAAAGCACTGTTCAGAGGCTTCTCTGAAATAACTCAAGAAGGAATAACTGCTCTAGAGGATCTAGAAAGCCTTCTGGTAATGCAATGGCAACATGTAATTACAGCTGTGAAAGAGGAGTCAAAGCTCATCATGTAGAATTCGGGGTAAAAACATTCCAGGCGAAGAAACTGTATGTGGAAGGCACAGAAGAGCACACATTTGAGGGAAATGGCCAGAAACCCCATGTGGCCATGAGATAGGAGGCTGGGACTAGGGCAGTGGCAGGAGAGGAAGCTGGAGATGAGAAAGGAGTCAGCATGTCCCTAAGGGCCCCAAATAACAGGCTAAGAAGATGAGCTTATCTCTGACAGCAAAGCCAGATTTTAAGCAGGGAAGTGGCACAGTCAGAGCTATGGTTTACAGAGAATGCCAGCATGGAGGCCAGGGACCACTGGGTGGCTTGTGAAGTGGTGATGCTGCCAGAGGGGATGGGCGAGGAAAGCAGAGAACAGATGGGAGAGGAATTCTAGAAGTTTTAAAGCCGTAAGGGTCAAGAAGAGTAACGATGACTTTAATTTTTCCCACCTGTGCCTTTGTTCTTTGTTTCCAAAAAGTTGAATGGGTTTGACTCCAAATGGGAAACTTGTGGGGAAAGCCAAGACGGAGGTGAGTGAATGAGGAGAAGGAAGGCGCTGGGGTGGAGAGTGTCACAGAGTAGAGCAGTGGTTCCCAAAGTGGAACCCCCAGGCCAGCAGCTTCAGCACCCACTAGGGGCTTGTGCTTGGTGCTCCTTACATGAAATGTGTGTATATATACACACATACACAAGCAGACATGTCCCAGAAAACAAAAAAAAGGTTTAAAAAAATCCCTGCTGTGGTTGTTTTTGGCAAACAAAGGTATGTAAGTGGAGGGAGAGAAAGAGTTTGGATGCCCGAGTAAGCTTTGCTCATGAAAGGCGCCAACTCTGGCTGGCCTCTCTGTGGCCCTCAAAGGACACGGAGAATGATGTGAGGACTTGCAGGGATAGATTTCATACAGAAAGGAATGTCTTTTCTAGTGAGATTCTTAGGGTTAGCAAATAGACAACCTACTGTCTATGATAATTAGAAAAATAAGCAACAACATGCTCTAGAACAACATATGGTGTGAGTTTGGGAGTTATAAATGTAATGAGTGTTCACGGTAGAAATTGTGTAAAAGGGCCAGGTGCAGTGGCTGATGCCTATAATCCCAGCACTTTGGGAGGCCAAGCGGGGAGGCTCGCTCGAACTCAGGAAGTCAAGATCAGCCTGGGCAATGTAGTGAGACCTCACCTCTACTAAAATTATAAAAGAAAAAATTCTGTAAAAGGCAGAAATATACAAATAACACAAAATCACCTGAAATTTCACCACCCAGAGGTAATGACTGTTAACATTTTTGATGTAAAAAATTAGAACCATATTTTTACATGTGACTTGGTGTCTTGCTTTTTAAAAATTAACATATTTTAATCCTTTCCAAAATCATGTAATATTTTTTGAAAATATAATCTTAAATAGCTCCGTAATATTCCATTTACAGAGGTAACTTACTTAACCATTCTCTAGTTGTGGAACTTTAAGTTACATAAAGTTTTATGCTATTATAACCCAGTGGTCATCATGTTTTAGTGGAGGAGTTTGATCCATTTATATTTATTATCAGGTTATGTTTGCTGTTCTCTTTTGTCACATTTTGTACTGCCTTACTTTTCCTTTTTGTTATTGTTATTATTGTTGGATTTTGTTTTGATGTTTTACAATATGAAGTATATATCCTTTACTTCTTTTTCTTCAAGTAATTTAGAAGCTACAATTCCTATTTTCTATTAATAGTTAATTTAAATTTGGGGGGAAAAGTATACTTATTTTCTCTAGTTAGCAGTGTCAAGAATGAAATGTCATCTGTTGATATCATCCTTTGAAAGCAAAAAATCTTAGCATACTCTTACTTCTTGCTCCTTTCCTCCACTTAACAACTTTTGTTGATATAGTCTGGGATATCAATCACATGATGATGATTATTTTTCTATTTATATTTTGTTTCTTCTCATACAGAAATTACATTTTTTACTTGTATAATTTTATGATGATATTAACAGTATTATTTTCAGACTTGATTCTGTTTTGTTTTTTACCACAAGTTGGTCCTTTTATAACACAACTCCATACTGGAGTTCCTTATTTTGATCCAACACTGGTTGGCTGCAGCTCATGGGCACTTAAGTTTTTCAAGAATAGTAAATGGGTGGTTCACTTTCTGAGCATGTCTGAGAACATCCCTCCTTTGTAGCCACATGAATTAGCTACAATGTTTCTTACTCAAAAATCTATGGATGCTTTTCTGTTGTCTTCAGATTTTCATTTCTATGAAAGAGAACTCCGCAGCCAATTTTATTTTTTGTTAGTTATTAGGTATCATGGATACCTAGAATATTATATAAATTTATATGCTATTGTATGAGTCTTATAATTGCTGAAAAATCAAGGACATATGCCTGGGTATTAAATATGCTTTCATCAAGTTAACCTAGGACTAGTGAGCTCTTTCAATGAACACAACCAGGAAAATGTCTTGTAGAATTTGTGCTTGTACTTTTCCACGAGTTGTGTGTCTGCATTGTTCTTTCTGCAGACACAACTGCTGGAACTGAGTAATGCTTGTTAGAGACAGAGTAGTGCTTCGGTTTGCTGTCCATCTCTCTTCTTATAGTCTCCATCTCTTTATCCTTTTCTTCTGAGCTGCGGGATAACTTTTTCTTTTTCTTTTCTTTGATTTCTTTCTTTTCCTTTTGCTTTTTTGAAACAGGGTCTCACCACGAACCAGTATGGATTTCCCCTGGTAAGAAATCATATATGGCAGGGCCAGGTGCAGTGGTTCACCCTGTAATTTCAGCTTGGGCAACATAGTGAGACCCCATCTCTGCAAAAAATTGAAAATTAGTCAGGCGTGGCGATGCACGCCTGTGGTTCCAGCTACTCATGGGGGCTGAGGCAGGAAGATTGCTTGAGCCTGGGAGGTCAAGGCTGCAGTGAGCCGTGATCACATCACTGCACTCCAGCCTGAGCAACATAGCAAGACCCTATCTCAAAGTTATTTCCACAGTTCAAAAGAACAGGATAACAAAATGGAGATTACGAGAAGAGAAGACACATGGACAGCAAGCCAAAGCATTACTCTATCCACCACAGTAGAGTCATTTACCATCAGCCAGTTATTCAGCAAACATTTACTGAGCATCTACTCTGTGCCTGGTCCTTCGTTAGGAGCTAGAGATGAACTCTGAGCCATGCAGATTCCATCTCTACCCTCAAGGAGCTGACTGTTTTGAAGTTAGGGGTGTGGACAGAGCAGTGGACACTCAGTGTAGTGGCAGGTGCCTCAACAGCCATGGCTGCAAGCCCAGAGAGTGGGTCTTAGTTTGGGATGATCTGGCGGCTCCTGGAGGAAGTGATGCATCTGGAAGATCCAGTGAGACCCTAAGGATTCTTTCCTGCATTGAACAAATATTCACTGGACTCCAGCTCTCTGCCTAGTGCTGTTCCGAGCAGAGCAGGGAACAGGAAGAGAGCTTCCTTGCTGGTAGAGAGACAGACATCAAGTAAACAAAGAAAATTATACCATTATCCATGTAGGGAACTGTTAGGTAAGTCAAGCAGGGTAGGGAGTTCAAGGGGGCATGAAGGCTGTTTTAGCGAAGGCAGACAGAGAAGGCGGCTCTGGGGAACCAAGGTGCTGAGGCCAGACCAGCAAGAAGCGCAGTGCGACTGCAGTGGATGGAGAGAAGCCAGCAGCGGGGAGGGGAAGGCGGGAGCCCTGTTCCCCAAGCCTCAGAGGTCAAGGGAGGGAGTGTGGGTTTGAGTCCAGGTGGAAGTAGGAGTCAAGGAAAGTTTGACCGGTTGGGAAGTTAGGGACGGAGGAGGCAGGAGTGTCACAATCTGAGAAAAAACTGCAGGGAGGCGTCTGTAGGCTGGAATCAAGAAGACCTGCCTCGAGGGCAGTGCAGTGGAGGTGTGATGGTGGGGGCCGGGGAGGCGGTGATTCACCAGGCTGAGCGGAGTCTGCACCTCCCTAGTAATCCTGTGACTGTAAGCGTCTCACTCATCTGGGGTCATGTAGACTCACAGTGGCAGAGACATTACTGCAGGGCTCAGTGTGTGCCTCAGTTACCTATTTATTCATGACAAACCACTCAAATACTCCAGGACTTAGAAGGAATGGTGGATATAGAAAATCCTCATCTGGCAACCATTGTAGCAATGATTGTTTTGGGCAAGAATCTTCACTGGATGCCAGAACTCTTGGGCGAAAGTATGAGAAGCAGGATAGTTACTGAAGCTCAGAATATCTCCAAGAAGATAATCATTTCAAAGCGGAGAGTGGTAACCCCCAGCAGGGAAATCCAGCAGACACCACCTCCACCAAGCAAGCAAGGCCTACATCACCGTGGATGGAGCACATCGACATCTTGTGCCTCTGGACAAGGATGCAGGATCACTTTAATGTTTCTGCCAAAACCCAACATGAGGCACATTTCCACAGAGTAATGGCCGGTGCTCCTCTAAAGCATTGTGAAAGGTCATGAAAGACAAAGAAAGGCAGAAAAAAAATGTCTAAGGAGCTGTCCCAGATTCAAGGAGACTAAAGAAACCTGACAGCTAGAGGCCTTGTGTGCTTGTGAGCTGCAGACTGCATGCCTCAAGGACATCGGTGGGACAGTCAGGAAAATTCCAAAAGGGCTTTGATAAAATAATCGTTCGAGGTTGGTGTTAATTCCCTGATTTTACTCTTTGCACTGGGGTTACATAAGAGAACTTTCTTGTTTTTGGAAATACACACTGAAAATATTGAGAGGTAAAAAGAAAAAAAGTTACTGCCTTAAAGCAACAATAATCAATCATTTCTCACAGTTCTGCGGGCGCCTGAGCTGTTCCTGTGCTGTTTGTGTCTGGCCTTGCTCACGCAGCCAGAAGGTCCCTCACACACCTGGCAGTGGGCGCGGAGCTGGCTGGGCTCCCTCGGTTCTCCTCCACATGGCCTCTCATCCTGGTCCGGCATCTGTGGGTGGCTGTCTCAGGCACATTCCAAGAGGAGGAAGGCGAAGCTGCAAGGCGTTCTGATGCCCGGGCTCTGGAGCCCACATGGACACCACATTCTATTGGACAAAGCAGGCCCCAAGGCCAGCCTCACAGGGTGGGGAATAGACTCCACCTCTTCATGGGAGAAGTGCTGAAGAATGTGTGGCCATATTTAATCTCCACACATGCCTTTAAGGCATGTAGTTGCATTACTACTGTTTTAGGGTTCCCTAGAGGGACAGAACTAATAGGAGATAGATAGATAGATAGATAGATAGATAGATAGACAGATGATAGATGAGGAGTTCATTAAGTATTAACTTACATGATCACGGGTTCCCACAATAGGCTGTCTGCACACTTGAGGAGCAAGGAGAGCAAGGTCTGAGTCTCAAAACTGAAGAACTTGGAGTCTAATGTTTGAGGGCAGGAAGCATCCAGCATGGGAAAAAGATTGAGGCTGGTTGGCTAGGCCAGGCTCACCTTTTCACTTTTTTCTGCCTGCTTTATATTCACTGGCAGCTGATTAGATTGTGCCTATGCAGATTAAGGGTGGGTCTGCCTTCCCCAGCGCACTGACTCAAATGTTAATCTCCTTTGGCAACACCCTCACAGACACACCCAGGATCAATACTTCGCATCCCTCAATCCAATCAAGTTGACACTCAATATAACCATCACAACCACCACCAAACTCATGCCCCTTGTAGTCAGCTCCTTCCTACTCCCCTTTTCGTGGCCACCACTGACCTGTTTTCTGTCCCTATAATTTCCTTTTCCAGAACGTTATGTAAATGGAATCATCCTACCATGGTTTGAATATGTCCTCCAAAGCTCATGTGTTGAAAACTTAATCTCCAGAGGTAACAAGGTTGAGAGGAGGGACCATTAAGAGGTGATTGGGTCATGAGGAGTCTGGCCTCGTGAATGGATTAATAGCATTATCTTGGGAGTGGTTTCATTATTGAGAGAGTGGGTTTGTTATAAAAGGCAGTTCGGCCCCCTCTTGCTCCCTGTTGCCCTCCCACCTTCTGCCATGGGATGATGCAGTAAGAAGGCCCTGTCCAGATACTAGCACCATGCTCTTGGACTTCCCAGCCTCTAGAACCATGAGCCAATAAATTTCTGTTCTTTACAAATTATCCACTCTCTAGTATTCTGTTATAGCAGCATAGACTAAGACAGATATTCTTTGGTAAAATGCCTATTCACATTTTTTTTCACATTTTTTGAAAGGCTTCTTTTTCTTATTGGGTTTTGAGAATCCTTTATGTATTCTTGATACAAAGTTTTTCTCAAGATGTGTGTTTTTTGCATAGTTTCTCCCAGTCTATAGTTTGTGTTTTTATTCTCTTAACAGTGTCTTTCACAAAGAAGTAATGAAATCCAACTTATCAATATTTTCTTCCACAAATAGTGCTTTTAATGTTGTATTTAAGAAATCTTTGCCTAACTCAAGGTCATAAAGATTTTCTCCTGTTTTCTTGCATAAGTTTTATAGCTTTTAGCTGTACATATAGGTCTATGATTCGTTCTGAGATTTGTTTGGAATAAATGCGAGATATGGGTTGAGTTTCATTTTTCTGCATATGGATGTTTAACTGTTCTAGCATCATTTTTTGAAAAATTTATTGCAGAGCAAACTTGCCTGGATTATGTGTTTCTTGGAATGTGTGGGTCAGGAGAGATAGAAATGATTGATGCCTAGGGCCAGGCAGCCCTCATGTTCCCATCTTGGCATCAGGTTTTGGATTTCCACTCTGCCCATGGGCACTGGGCAGTCAGGCCCTGTCAGAGAGACAGTTGTCCCCGGACCTTACCAGGACTTCACTAGTTACTATGTAACACCCTGGGTGAAAACAGGATTATCTTATAACCACTGAAGATTTGAATGTAGCTCCAAAGTCATTATCAGATATTTCATAAGTGAGAGCAACTGATGACTTCTTGGACTCCTTCGATATTGAGAGGAAACTCACAAGGTGCTGAGACAAGGTTCTGAAGGGAAGGAAGGCCGCCTGACCTAGAGGAGTTATGGCAGAGTCTGGACATGAGAGGGCAGGATTTGTTCTAGTCCCCCACTTGAGCAGGACGAAGCTAGGAACTCGGCCCACCTGGTGGTGTGGGCACTCATTCTTTCATGCAGGCGGCTTGTGCCTTTCTTTCTGTGGCGTGGCCATGGGGGCTCTGCCTGGTCTTTGCCTCAGCCATTCCACTTCTGGGATCTGTATCCCAAGGAAATACACAGACAAGTGGATCAGGCTTTGTTTCACAGCTTTTGTAGGATGGCCGAAAACGGGAAACAGCCTGAGTGTCTAACAATTGATTAGACACTCAATTGGTGTCTAATCAATATTTCAATATTCTGGGCTCATTTTCAGAGTGGAATGTCATGCAGCTCTTTAAGGGGTGATGCAAAGGTCTGTGATTGGGCGACTGCTTGAGGAGTGATGTTGGGTGAGAAGAGTGGGTTACAGGACAGCATGTGCATACAATGGAGACACTTTTAGTAAATATTAGATGTTCATGTAAGTATAGTTATTTTGTTGTTTACCTTAACAACTGAGGATCCAGTTTGCTCTGTAACCAGCTCTTAATCTTTGCAGTTGTAGTGTCTGGGTTTTATTTGATCAGAAGTCCTGCCTTCTTTTCCCGCTGGACATTTTGTTAGGTTCACCCTGGCAAAATTCATACTTCCTGGCTCCCCACCATCACCAACAGCAGGGAACCTCAACGGCAGGTTGCTGCTCTCCCATTCCACACCAGCTAGTGCCTGGCCAAGAGTAAGTGCTTTAAGTGTCTGTTTCATACACTGCCTCATGTGGAGCACCATCGGGTCTGTGCACAAAGCCCAAAGGAAGTGCATAGAGGTGGACAGCTGGATGCATGGATCCAGGCATGGTGTTCAAATATTTAATGGTGCAATTGTGTTGGCCCTGATCAGTCATTAGTTGCTGAAATAGAAGATGAAAAGTGGGGTTTGGGAGAAGGAATGGGACAGTGGAGGCATTGAGAAAGGCACTCAAGCAACTTGGGACAGTGGCAGTTTGCCTCTCGGGGAGGATGAATTTAAAGAGTTTAACAACTCACATGACTATATGTCATCCATGGATGGACGGACGGACAGACAGATGGATGAGCAGGAAGATAAAAGGATGAAAGGATGGATGGAAGGATGGAAGAATGCATGGAAGGATGGATGGACGGTAGGAAGGATAGATGAAAGGATGGAAATGTGGATGGATGAATGGAAGGAATGGAAATGTAGATGGACGGAAGGATGGATGGATGTAGAATGGATAGATGGAAGGATGTAAGATACACGGAAGAATGGCTGGATAAATGGATGGTTGGATGGAAGGATGCATGGATGGAAGGATGGAAAGTAAATGAATGAATGGCAGACAAATAGATGAGAGGAATGGCAGCACGAGGGATGGATGCAAATGTGGAATGAAAGACAGAAGGATGAAAGATGAGTAGAAAGAGGAGGATGGATGATGGAAACGTAGGAGGATGCATGGGCAAGTGGAAAAGACAGGAGGATGGGAGGATGTTTGCACAGAGATTGAGTGGCGGTAGAGAAAAGCCCTCTGGTGGTGGCCTGGCTCTCAGCTCTGGACGCCCGCAGGTAGTTTCCTGGTCCCCTACATCATCATGCTTATCGTGGAAGGAATGCCGCTCTTGTACCTGGAACTGGCTGTGGGGCAGCGCATGCGGCAGGGCAGCATCGGCGCCTTTAGGACCATCAGCCCGTACCTCAGTGGTGTCGGTATGTGGGGCCCCTCCAGTTCTCTCTCACCAGAGACCTGGACAGCATGGGGGTGGGGGTGGGAACTCATCAGCAAAGCAGCTGCATCAAGGGGCAAGCACAAGGCCTAAGAGACAGCCCTTGCCCAGGGTGAACAAATGGCCTGGTGGGATGCCATAGAATGTGGGCTGAGAGGAACTGGGTTTCCTACCCACAGGGCGGTGAGACAGGGAGGATGCGTGCCCCCTGGGGAACAGATGCCACCCTGCCTCTCTTCGCTGGACCTCAGCTTGGTCACCTGTAAAAGGGAAAGAGCTGTAACTCCAAGTTCTAGCTAATAACCATTCTGGAAACTCACCCAACTGCTCCCTGCTAAATAACAGCTCTCTCTTTTAGTAAGCACCTACTACGTGCTCAAAACCAGCCTATAGGATATATGTGCATGAGCTCATTTAATCTTCTTTACACCACTGAGGGGTTGTGGAGTGCCATTAATGTCTCCGGGGTGTGGAGGCTGAGGCCCGCATGGATAGCACGAGGGGACTGCTTCATCTCATGCTTCCTGAGTGACCTTGAGCTGGGGTCCCAGGCACTTCCAGGACATCCTCAACCTGCCCTGCACATCGCTTATGACCCAGGGCTGCCTCTGCACGCAGGAGGAACCCTAACTAAGTGTGGCCATAGCTGTAATGCTCACCCCTCCTGCCCCAGAAAGGAAGGCAGGTTTCAGGAGCAGGGAGGGTGGAAGCTTGCACGTGGCCTGGTCGCAGATGCAGAAGAAATGTGTCCAGTGTTCTCACAAATCATCTCCAAACCCCAGCTGCCTCCTTGTTTTGAGTGGCTATTAATTTTTAACATGGAAGTGTGTGGTTTTACAATCTGCCTGAGTAATCAATCACAGAGGACTTCTCAGAGGCACCTGCTGCATCATAGGAAAGATACCAGGTGTTTGTGCCAGCCAGGGGATGCTGGTGAATATTTAACAGCCAGCTCTTGGAGTGGAGTAGGAGTGGGGAGGAAGCCCTGGTTTGTAGCGTTTGCTGATGCCTGTGGGGAAAATGCGTGCACTGTGGCCAGTTTCTACTACTAAATGTCCCAGCACGT
Source organism: Sapajus apella (assembly GCF_009761245.1). Lineage (NCBI taxonomy): Eukaryota > Metazoa > Chordata > Mammalia > Primates > Cebidae > Sapajus > Sapajus apella. The sequence goes on from NW_022436978.1 coordinate 2,472,904, forward strand.
GAGGTTGGGGAGGGGAGGGGACGCTGCTTCTCAAGGGCTGATGTGGGCTAGCCCCAGATCCCTGCTGGCTCCCACCCCTCTCTCTGCTCTCAGGCCCCACCCTGGGTTTTGTGCAGGCCCAACAGAATTATGGGCAGCCCCCTCCCCACCCCTCCACACCCCGCTTCCGGCCACCAGGTGACTCAACCACAGGTGAGCCAAGGAGGGAGCATAACTGTGCATCTGGCACAAGGTGGCACTTGACAGGAACAGCGCTTCTCACAGCATGAGGCTGTGGACCCAGTTCTGCCACTTACCAGCTGGGTAGTCTTGGGCAGGCTCCAGGCCTCAGCGTTCTCCTCTGTGAAATGAAGATAATACTGTTGTAAGGTCCAAAGGCACGTAAAGTACTTACTTAACACAGTACCTGGCAGTTAGATCTCAAAAACACGCCATCAGCCTCCTGTCCTAGAAGATGAGGAGGGAGGTTGAAGAGAAAGAACTCACCTGTACGAAGTGGTCACAGGTGCCTGGTCTCGTTTAATACAACCACACAAACCTGGTGAGGGAGGCCTCGCTGCTCCTGGGGCAATCGCGTCGCTGCAGGTGCGTCCTGGGAGCACATGCTGGGCCCGGCTACGTCCTCAGTGCGGCCCTCTGCTTCCTCTCAGGGGTCGCCAGCGTGATGGTCTCCTTCTTCCTCTCCATGTACTACAATGTCATCAACGCGTGGGCCTTCTGGTACCTCTTCCACTCCTTCCAGGTGAGCTGCGGCCCGTGTCGGAACAGGTGGGGGGGTGAGAAAGGTAGAGGAAGGCAGGGCCACCCACTTGGGGGAGGAGATGTGGGGCAAGATGAGCAGCCTGGGGGGAGCCAGTGGGTGGTGCGAGGTAGGGGGGAAGCCGCGCACCCCAAGCCATGTGGAGGGCTTCTGAACTGGGCTCCATGGGCCCCTTACACTGTAGGGGAGAGTGCACCGGTGTGAGTGTGCATGTTTCTGGAGAGCAGGCCCATGGCTTTCAGCGGACTCTTTCTGATGGATGTGACCGACCCCCCACACACACTATTAAGAACCACTGCACAGTGGGCCCAGGAGGAAATCTACGGAGAGGACTGACAGGGAGGGGTTCCCTCCATCCAGCAAGACAGCGATGGCCTGCCCTCCTCCTCCCTGTCCCCTCCTCCCGCCTTCTGCAGGTTCACCTCTGCTTCCAGGTTCCTGACTCCAGCCTGAGCCTCTCCTTTTCTCTGAAAACCCCCAAGTTCTCTTAGCAGGACCATTGTCACCCTGTCACACAATAGGACCATTCCTAAACATTTTAAGCGACGCATTTCTGATGATGACTATAGCTGACACTCTGCAGAAAATGTAGAAGGAGCTGGAAATGGTAGAGAAGCCACAGCTCCGATTTCGCGCAGAGCTGGTGTTGTATCCAGGACAAGAGGAATTTTCCTCTCCACTGCCCATGCTCATTTCTGTTCCCTGGCTCCTGCCATTTCACCCTCAGGAACGCCATCCCCCAACACCCCCACCTGCTTCCAGGATCCACCTTCATCTTGGCTTCTTCCCAGTTGGGAACAGAGGAGGAGACAGGAGCAAATGAGGCCAATGCCTTACCCTTTGCCCCTGAGCCAGGCCTTCATGGGACATGCCTGTCCCCAGGGTCCACAGCAAGACAGGGCTGGCATGGACTATGGACTGAACCGGGTTTGCCTCTGGGGTGCATGGGCATAGGCTTGACTCTGTGGGGCCCTGAGGAATGCTTGGGTGAATGACTTCAGTAATCCTGATTTGACACACCCCACTATGACTTCCCAGTGAGCTCCACCCAGCCTGCCCCATTGCACATATCTCTTGCAAGAAAGATGCACCCTGAGCTTAGTCGCAGTCCCTCCTTCTTCCCCTGGTTCAACCTAGAGTTTCATGAACTCTGGCCACAACTCTGCCTTTCCCCAGCCTTCTCAGTGGAAACAGGGCAACTCTTCTTACTGTACAGGCTGGTGACTGTTTCCTGACTTCTGTGCAGGGCTGCCATGTATAGTTGGGCAGGTTGTGCACTGCACAACAGTATCCCCAACTAAGGGCTTGCCATACGCATTGTAGGCATTATAGATTGGTATACTTATTAAGACAAGTTTCCAAAAGTGGAAGCAATATGTCTTGTCCTAACAAAATCAGAATAATTTGATCATCTGCCAAAAGCAAAAATAAAGTGCCTCAAGAACGGGGCACCTTTTTCTGCTAGTCAGAAGTATGGGGGCCAGCAATTCATGAAACTCACTTAAATATTCATTCATTTCATCCTTCATAGGTCTGTGGACTTATCCCTTAGTCCCTATACTTTGAAGCCCTCCTCTGTGATCCATAATAATGAGAGGAATAGTAGCTACAGACATTCACTTACATGTGCTCTGGGCCAGACAGAGGTCCCAGCACTTTAGAAGTGTTCACTTATGTAATCATCACAGCCACCCCCAAGGCTGAGTGCACTGAGCACCCGAGCAGAGGAGAGCCGAGGAGCTGCTGGTGGAGCTGGACTCAGGCACCTGGCCCCGGAGTCTGTGCTCCTGTCCTCTCCCTCCCTGGCCAGGCTTCCCAGCCTCATGCAGGAGCACCTGGGCTGTTATCCACGCAGATGCAGTGATCCCTGTCCTCACCTGCTGGTTCAGAGGTGGGTGAGGGAGGTCAGACTGGGAACTGGCCCATTTAACAAGTTCTCCTATACTCTAAAGCTTCTTCACCCTGGCTGCATACTGCGGAGATGAAGTTGTTGTTGGGGGACAGGGAGCTTCAAAAATCCAATGACCAGGCCCTTCCTCAAACAGACGAAATCGAGTCACTAGGGATGCAGCCTGGGCATCACCCCTGGGTGACTTAGTCGTGTAGCCAAGCTTGGGAAGCAGGCCTGGGCTGGCTGGCATCAGTAGGTGGTCCAGCGAACACAGTCCCAGACAGGCTGTAAATGACCCAAGCGGGTGTCAGCCGGGGCAGCTCAACTGGGCTTCAGGTCTAGAACCCCTCTCACCTGCCTGGGACTTGATGCTGGCTGCCCCTGGGCACCTCAGTTCCCTCCACATGGCCTTGCTCTCCCTGCACTTGCATCATTCAGGAAGCTAGCCTGGATGTCTCCTAGAGGGTGAGAGGCCAGCTACAGGGCTGTGAAGGTGGGGGCCGGGAAGTCACTCACACAGCGTCTCTTCACCATGTTCTGTTGGTCAGTATGCATCAGAGGCCAGCCCGGACTCACAGGGTGAGGCAGGAGAGGCCACTTCTAGATGAGAGAAATGTACATATCGGGAGGGAAGGGACTGTTGGCGGCCAGCATTGAGCACAATATGGGCCAAAGCAAGAAACCAGCTCACACATTCCAGTAGGCAAGGGTGGCTCTGGGGAGGTATTGCAGGGGTGGGCATGGAGGTCCCCACCAGCACAGTCCCAAGCACTACCTGGGTGCACAGACCTGGACTCCAGTTGCCAACTGGTACAGTAGCCATGACCCACCAGGTGATACCCCTGGGCGTTGGTTCTGTTTCCTGTGAAATATGGGATTGAGCCTAGTGAGGTGGTCAGACTTGCTTCCATTAATGGTGCCTTTTTGTCTAATGAAACCTGGCCTTGTAGAACCCAGATATGTGCAAAACTGATCACTGTAGGGCTGGTCAAAGAGCAGGGCTGGAGCATCCTACCCTCCAAGTCAGAATTTTCCGCCCTCCCTCCCATCTCAGCACCGGCCTTGGGTCATGGTCACGATGCATGCACCACGGAGGCTCCTTTGTTCATAAGTGACAGAGAGTCCAATTCAGAGTAGCTGAAGCAGATGAGAGTCTTCCTGGCTCCACCTTGCAAAGTCCAGGAGTCTAAGTGCTTCAGCTGAGTTTGACTTGAGCTCAAAGAAGTCACTACTACACGGGCTCAGACAGGCAAGACAGCTGTGAGGGCTTCCAAACCCAATGTGTGTTGCAGGAAATGCCATTTGCCACCACCACTTAGTGAGCACAGAACCTGAGACTTATGCATCCCAGGACTTGCTAGGGCCTTGTAGAAATCAACAAAGACCAGCCAAGTGAGAACAAGCAGAGGCTGTTTATTTAGGGCTTGCTACAGCAAGGGAGGCAGCAGCATCGCTTGCATTCGGCAGGGACTCCAAGGCAGGCAGGGGAAAGGAAAGCTTGTTAGTGAGAAAAGGAAAGGCTCCAGGTGAGCCCCACAGGAGGCTGCTGGCATGCAGGGAGCTGTGAGCTGGCTAATCAGAAGTGGTACATCCTACGTGATTGGTTATAGGGGAGTGTATTTGGCTTTCTCTGGTTAGTTCTGAGTTGGCAAAAAATACGGGCTGTCCCAGTCATTGACCAAGTCCTGTGCAATCTGGGCTAGTGCTGCCGAGGGTGTGGCTTCAGTGCTTGAGCTGATTGTGCACAGGTTGTGGGTCAGAATTCCATCATCACAGCTGGCCCGGCTGTTGTCCATTTGCTGTTCAGTCTCTGAGACCCCCCACGGAGTTCAGTAGTCCTTAAGGAACACCTGTAGAACTGCAGCGAGAGTGGAGCCCCCTCCTCCAACCCTTTCCTGCCTCACCAGTGCCTCACGACTAACTCTCCGACTCCTGCTCTGCCTTTGGGGGCTCCAGCCACCTGCCCTTTGTGGACCAGCACCCTTCTCTTCCAAGAGCCTCCGCCCAGGGCCACCTCCATCACCACTGCCGTAGCCTTTGTCCTCAGCTCTCACCTCTCTGGATAACGCTTGTTTTGGTCCCACAGGATCCCCTGCCGTGGTCTGTCTGCCCACTGAATGGTAACCGCACGGGCTACAATGAGGAGTGTGAAAAGGCGTCCTCCACGCAGTACTTCTGGTACAGGAAAACCCTCAACATCTCACCGTCCATCCAGGAGAATGGGAGTGTGCAGTGGGAGCCGGCGCTGTGCCTCCTCCTGGCCTGGCTGGTGGTGTACCTGTGCATCCTGCGTGGCACCGAGTCCACTGGCAAGGTGGGACAGCGAGGCATGGATGCCTGGGGCTCCTGGCGGGTGGGGGGGTGTGCCGAGGGGCAGCTGCCTCTGTCTCCAGCCCTGGGCAATGCCAAGGGAGTGCCCTCTGCAGTGGAGAGGCAGCAGCTATGTTGGGGCAGAGGGCACAGATGGTGTTACTGGCACAAGTCACCTACTAGATGACTCTAGAGAGGGCCAGAGGTGGTTAAAGTTGCAACCCTAGGCCGGGCGCGGTGGCTCACGCCTGTAATCCCAGCACTTTGGGAGGCCGAGGCGGGTGGATCACGAGGTCAAGAGATCGAGACCATCCTGGTCAACATGGTGAAACCCCGTCTCTACTAAAAAAACTACAAAAAATTAGCTGGGCATGGTGGCGCGTGCCTGTAGTCCCAGCTACTCAGGAGGCTGAGGCAGGAGAATTGCTTGAACCCAGGAGGCGGAGGTTGCGGTGAGCCGAGATCGCGCCATTGCACTCCAGCCTGGGTAACAAGAGCGAAACTCCGTCTCCAAAAAAAAAAAAAAAAAGTTGCAACCCTAAATCTCAAAACAAGGACTTTCTCTTACACACACACACGAGTTTTTCTGTACAAGCTAGCCCCAAATCCATACCACCCATGTAACCAGACAGTGAGTTTGCTTTTCTTTAAGACTGCACATGACCCCAGGACACCCTGCCCACTGGCTCTCCAACTCAGCTGCACATTGGTATTTTCTGGAGAGCTTTAAAAATCTCATGCTTTCATCCTGCCCCAAAGTTCTACAGTAATCAGTCGGGTGTGCCCTGACCACTTGGGGTGTGGGACACGGATGTTAAAAGTTGCCAGGTGATTCTAATGTGCAGCTGGGTTTGAGACCCTTTGTTCGAAGCTGCTGCCAATCTCTCGCCAGAGCTGTCGGGCTTGATCTCCATAATCCTTTCTTGGTGGGTCCCGAGGCTCACACTTTCACTGGGGCCGACATGTTCCTTCAGCTCTAGTCTGCTCCACATAGAAGGTTTGCATTCAGTGTTCCTGTCACCGGCCACCAGCCTGATGCTTCTGCAGATGTCCTGGAGCCTCACACGCCCTTTCTCATTCACTGTCCCTTCTCGAAGTAGACCCACCATAGCTTGGGCACCCACAGTGTCTCGTTCTGGCAACAGCCTTTCATGGTAGATTTCATGGTCCCACTCACCTGAAGCTTAGAGAGGTAAATTGACCTGCGCAAGGGCACAGCTAGTGGGGGCAGAGCCCAGCCTCACCCCAGGACTTCCCATTGCCTTGGTTTGGTAGCAACATAGCTCTATCTATGCCGTTAGTGATGCAATAAGTTGCAGCTTTTACCTGCTGAAAGTCCTAGGCGCCCACCTGTCCTCAGCCTCCGACTACCTGAGTTACCTGCTCCAGTTGTGCCCCACTCCTCATGTATTTCTTAGGCTTTAAGCCAGAGCTACCCATGGAATTCCAGGGCCCATGGGACAACTCCCGTACCATGCCTGGTAGGACATTTTATTTTGGTTTCCAAGGCCCCCTGATGGCCAGCTTCTTAGTCCCCAAAGCCCCTGTGCCATGGCTAAGGAGAGAGCTGAGTCAGCACAGACGCTCTTTCCCTGGGAGAGCTTACAACCTGCAGCGGCCCACTCAGCCCCATCGTAGAGCCTGGTCATACTTTCATGCTCATAAAAAATGTTTTGGTAATTTATCTTTGCCAGATTATTATGAATGTGATCCAAAGATCTGAAGACAACATCTGCAGATACGGAGAGTAGAGACCATTCCTTTTCCCGATCACTCAGAAATGTGTTACATTAGACCATGTCATACCATCAAAACTTATTTATTCTTACCTATTTTCTCTGCTTCAGCCACACCTTTCTCCATGGCAAAAGTGCCCCAACAGCTCTACATACAGGGAGCTAATCTTGTCACAGACCATGTGCCATTTCCTGGCATCCTCCGTTGGAATCACCTTTGTTTCCTGCCAGAATCTCTGTAGAGTGGTCAGAATTGGTTTCTTCTAATAGGTTAGGATGGATCATGTGTCCAGCAATTCTGCCCACTTGGGGAGAAGTAAGCCACCTTGCTGGGGACTCCATGAGCCTCCAGGAGATTTGCTCACCTGACAGGAAGGAGGGAAATTCTGGGGTTTGGCCCTAAGGGCCTGCTTAGTGCCAGTTGTGATGAATGTTGGTCACCCCTCCCTGCTGTTGTCCCTTGGTGAGTGCCCTGTCTTTTCATTATCCATCTCTATCTCTTACCTGATCTATTTTCTTATAATCTTGGGTGGATTTATTACTCAAGTTAAAACTACCTCAGCTAAGAAGCAATGATAAAAGACACACCCCACCTTCTGCCTGCCATCCCCTGGGTGACAGGCACAGAGTGCCCACCTGGCAGCCTTGGAAATGAAAAGAAGCTGACGCCACACCTCAGTGGGAAGGGAGGGCCAAGTGTGAATCAAGCCCACCTGAACATGGGTCATCAGCCACATTTCTCACAGAGAGACTCAAACCTTAAGGGAACTCTTACACAAAAGTCAATCTTGCAAAATATTTATTTGCTTTACAAATGAGGCTGTGGTACATATAGGAACTGATTTACAGAAAAAATTCCATTCCTGGCTGGGCACACGTGCACTTGAAGGTCTGTATTCTGTGGCTTTGTAACAGTAAGAATCACCCAGAGCATGACAGGTGACTACTAAAGCCATTATGAACACCAAAGATATTAACAAAACATTATTAAACTTACGATGCATGTCAGTGGAGAAAGAAGATTGGGTTGACAAAAACGTTCATTCAGGTGTAATGTTAAAGCCCAAGGAAGTGACCCCTTTCTGCAGGGTTGCCATAGAAATCAGATCTGGATTTCCTATTGTATTGCTTATGGGGACACTGTCCTCTACTCTACAAGTCATTGCTTTCCTACATGAGCCCTCATGACCAATCTGCTCTCAGGCCCCAATCCTGGGGAAACCTGTCCTTCTCCAAGCTCCAGATTTTTTTTTCTTTTAATATTCTGCTTTGTGTGGCTACCAGGAAGCTCAGAGTCAAATCTGGCTCAGAAACTGGGTAGAGACTCCCGCACAGATTCTGTGGGCTGCTTTTTCCTGTGGGCTCATTACTGGGTTGCCCATATTTTTTTTCATGCATGTTAACGTGACTGATGTGCTTTTGCGGGTCGCCTCAAATCGGTTCTTGAATAAGGTCAGGTTGAAGGGAGGGTGGAAGGCAGAGCCTTGGTGCCTGTTTGTCTCTTCTCTACTCAATAAGAAATGTCTTGGTGGTCACAGCTGTGAGCAGCCACATCCCACCAGCCCATTTCTCCAGGCTTAACCCAGAGCCTGTGTGGGACCAACAATCTCCATGCCTTTTCCAGCTGTCAGCAGCTGGGCGGTGCAGCCTGAATGTCCCAGACGTGGTGGTGGTCCGTGGGGCATGGGTTTGCCCTGTGGACCCCACCGCCCGGGAGGCTGACTCTGCCCTCTGATGCCCGCAGGTGGTGTATTTCACTGCGTCACTGCCCTACTGCGTGCTCATCATCTACCTCGTCAGGGGCCTCACGCTCCACGGAGCCACCAACGGTCTCATGTACATGTTCACTCCCAAGGTATGGGCTGAAGCGGAAGGGCCCTAAGGGCACCCCTCACTCATCCTGCCACCTTCCAGGATGGGTGGGAAGAGGGAAAGATGGAGCGTGGGCCAACGCTGTACCCAGGGAAGCTGATGTGAGCCCGCCAGGGTGTGGCGGGAGCGTGGAGTGCCTGCAGTTGCTGGATCACCTCCTCAGCCAGGTCGTCCCCACTCCCTGTTCATTCTGGAGCATTAAATCTTTCTTTCAGCCTCTCTCCATCCTCGCTGCCCCCAGCTGCTGCCCCTTCGCCTCACCCCTAGCCCCTTCCAGACTGTGGACCAAGCCGTTTACCGTGAGCACCACTCCAGTCATCTTGCTTGCCTGCTCACACGAGTCCATGCACCCGTTTTCCTACAGGGTTTCCTGCCATCCCTTCCCAATCCCCCCACTCTCCCTGCACCCCCCCAGCCAGGGTTCATCCATTGAGGGTGCTCTCTTGCCTTTGGGATGGTGCAAGTTCTTCATTTAGCAAATCTAGCCCCTGGAAACAAAATGACTGTGTCATCCTCCCCCCGTCCCCATTCCAAATGCCCCCTGATGTCAATGCCAAGATGCCAGGCCACCCCACCTCCATCTCTGAATGCCCAGACCTGTGCAGTACCTGCTTATGAATCAGGGCTCCATGTGTGTTTTATTTTACCTTGCAGTATTCCATTGCATACCTCCGCCCTGGTGTACAGCGGTGAGCATGGCTGCTTTCAGTTACACGCCTCCTATGGCTGAGGTGCTGTGGAGGATATGTAGCACCTTACATCCTCCACATAGCACCTGTATGCTCTGCAGCACCTTAGTCATGGGAGGTGTGCAGCTTGAGCTGGGCATTTCATCTGCCATAGAGTGGACAGAGCAAGGAGAGCTGGGCTCCAGCCCGAGGCCTGCCTGTGATAGCTTCGTGCTGTAGGCGAGCTCCTTCCCCTCCCTGAGCCACTCTCCGATTGCGGGTCTAAATGTTTGGGATCCCACCCAGGGCTCATCAGCCCTGTCCCTGCTGGCCTTCCAGATGGAGCAGCTGACCAACCCCAAGGCCTGGATCAACGCAGCCACCCAGATCTTCTTCTCGCTCGGCCTGGGCTTCGGCAGCCTGATCGCCTTCGCCAGCTACAATGAACCATCCAGCAACTGCCAGAAGCACGCCATCATCGTGTCCCTCATCAACAGCTCCACCTCCATATTTGCCAGCATCGTCACCTTCTCCATCTATGGCTTCAAGGCCACCTTCAACTATGAAAACTGCTTGAGGAAGTAAGCCCAGGCTGTCCCACCGAGTCCCAGGCCTCCCAGAGCTCTGAGCTGAAGGGTCGCCTGGGCAAGGGCTGGGGCAAAGTGTACCAGCTTTGGAGTCCTCAATTTAGACACCCACACCACCACCCATGTACTGGGGGGCCTGGGGCATGTCAATATCTGCCTGGTAGGGATGAGGGCACTTTAACGTGTTGCAAACACTTAGCATAATAGGACATATGACAAACTTCGTTTCTTCTACCCCATTTCCCCCACCTCAAAAGTAACCAAGAAGTCTCTAGCTGAGCCGCAGAGATGACAGAATTCACTTTCTGTGGCCCCTTGCCCAAAATACAAAGACATCGTCCAGGAGGTATGCCATCCAGTTTGGTAGTCACTAGCCACAAGTGGCTATCTGCAATTTAAATTTAAATCAATGCTACTTAATTCATATGTAAATAACTTAATTCACATTTGAGCACATTTGCATGTTACTTTAAATCAGTTGCTCAGTGTCCACCTTCAAGTGATCCGTCGCCATATGTGGCCAGTGAGTACCAGACTGGACAGCGCAGATAGAATATTTTCATCAGCACAGAAACTTCTGGACTGTGTTGGTCCGAGGTTAAAATAGCCTAGCTGTGTGCGTTTGCTGCCTCTTGTCATCACTGTTCGTATCTCAGGCTTCAGTGCCATTCGAAATTACCCTGCCCTTTAAAAGATCACCAAGCAACAGATTCCCTTTCCTCACCTAATCAGAGAAGAAGAGGCTGACGGGAGGCTTTGGCGACAGCTGCCTTTCTGATCAGTGAAGGTCGATCCGATGGTCTGCTCTGCAGGGTGAGTCTGCTGCTGACCAACACTTTTGACCTTGAAGATGGCTTTCTGACGGCCAGCAACCTGGAGGAGGTGAAGGGCTACCTTGCATCCGCCTACCCAAGCAAATACAGCGAGGTGTTCCCGCACATTAAAAACTGCAGCTTGGAGTCGGAGCTAGACACGGTAAGGTGCCAAGGCAAGGTCGAGGGCTGGCTTCTCTCCACACACTTGTGGGGAACTTGGTGAGCTGCCGACTTGGAAGATAGGCGAGGTCCATAAAAATGAAGAAAGATCCTGAATTACTTTTCCTGAAACTCCAAGCAGAAGAGAGGCTTTACCACCACTCTCCTGAGGGGCTGCCCGAGAAAGCTAGTTATGATAAACTTCCTGGGGGACCTCTGTCCTTTCTTTTTCTTTTGTCTTCCCAAGTTTTTAAAATAGAGGAAAGTAGAGAGAATAATACAACACACACCCATATATATACCACACAGAATAATCAGTTGTAAACACCTTGTCATTTTGAGTTCAGACATTAACATTCAACAGTGTAAAATACTCCTTCCTGCTAAGGTGGACTGCTCCCCTTCTCTTGCCTGTGGCCACCATTGAAACGGTTACGTATGAAACGTTTAAAGAAACAAAGGATAACATTACAAAGATAAACATGTATCAAGAAACTATTGGGATGGACAAGTAAGCTTGAAAAAAAAAGTCTACATAAAAAATATAGTCATTGAATTAAAAGGCTCAATTGACAGTTAAATGCCAGATTAGATGCAGCTGAAAAGAGAGTTAGTGAACTGAAAGGTATATCCAGAAATGAAGCAACAATAAAACAGAAAAGGATAAGAAGATGGGAAAAATAGAAGGGACATTAAGAGACCTGTAGGACAGGATGAAACGGTCTAACACAGGTCTACATGAAGTTCCAAAAGGAGAAAAATGAGAGAATCAAAGACAATGCTTATGAGATAAAGTTACGAATTTTCTAAAACTGATAAGAAACATGAGCCCATAGATCCGGGAAGCCCAACCTCACCCAGGCCTAGAGTGGTTAAATAAAAATATCTTCATGCCATGTCTAGATTGCAGAGGCCTAAGACAAAGAGAAGATCATGAGAAAAAGAGCTGCTTTCTCTCTTTTTTAAGAAAGCTATCTTGACCTCCTTCCCAAAATTCACAAGGACTTTACTTTCATTTTCTCTCTCCCATTTTAAATAATTGTTGTCTAGTTCTGTCTCTTTAAGCCCATACATTTGACATTATTACTTTATACAGCGCTTGTATTTACCCATGTTTGCCATTTTATTTGTCCACCATTCTTTCTTGCATCCCAGTGTCTCCAAAGGTTTTTCCTTAAAAGACTTTCATTTAGAGCAGTTCTCTTAAATTTTGTTCTATAATTGACCTCTATCTTTTAAAGACATTTTCCCTCTGAGTAGAAAATTCCAGGTTAACAGGTATTTTCTCTCAATGCTTTGAAGATGTTTCCCGTGTGATTCAGGCTTCCGTGGCTGCTGTTGAAATTTTCTTTGACTCTTTGTAACTGTCAGTTGAGCCTTTTTACTCTAACTCCATCTAACCTCAATTACCTCCTAAAGACCCTGTCTCCAGATACAGTCACACTAGGAGCTAGGGTTTCAACATTCAAAGATTGGGTGGACACAGTTCAGTCCAATTCAGAACACAGTTCTGAATCTGACAGTCCAACCTCTGCCACCCTTGGGGAGGGGTACTCTAAATCTTCTTATTCTTGCTAGTTCTTCACTCATAGTGACTTCTCTCCTTGTGGGTTTGTAAATCCCTTTTTATGCACACTTTGCTTAATCTTAATCTCTGGGAGTCTTGTGGGTGTAAACTGGGGGGCTTCTACCCAGGAAGGGCTTGTTTTTGCTCTTCTGTGGGTAGTCAGGGAGTATGCACAACCTATTACCTCTTGTGACCCCCTTGGGGGATTTGTTTTTAAGCAGGAGTTCCAGCCTCCATTTCCGTAGTTTAATATCTCCACAACAGCATTACCAGCACAGGGACCTGACCGCTGAGCACCTGCCCCTCCTGGTTGTCTGCTGACCAAGCTGGCTCCCCACAATTCTGCTTCCTGCTGCCCTGGCCCTGCCCTCCCTCCTCAGGTCCCAGCCATGGAAGTTTCAGGACACCTGGTCAGTCATCACATTAGAAGCAGAAATTCTCCATTGTTTTATTACCTTTCATCCAGAATTTACATAAGTTGGGGCAGGAGAGGGGAGCTCAGTGTTGGAGGCTGGCTGCAAATTGTCACGTGATTTGCATTTATGAGCTCCCAGCAGCTCCCATTTCTTTTCAGCCCAGCTGAGTGTGAGGGGCTGGTCTGCAGATGGAAGCTCCAGCCTTAGAATGTGGCTTCTCATGGCCACTTCCAAGGTCGCGCACGTTGCTTAGCACTGAGTGTGTGAATAAAACTGTAAGTCCCTCATGTATGTAACAGGTGTCTTCTCACCCTGAGCAGGCTGTCCAGGGCACTGGCTTGGCTTTCATCGTCTACACAGAGGCCATTAAAAACATGGAGGTGTCGCAGCTGTGGTCGGTGCTCTACTTCTTCATGCTGCTGATGCTGGGCATTGGGAGCATGCTGGGGAACACAGCAGCCATCCTCACCCCTCTGACTGACAGCAAGATCATCTCCAGCCACCTGCCCAAGGAGGCCATCTCAGGTCAGCGGGCCAGCCAGTGGAGGCGGCAGGGGTCAGGAGGGCCAGAGTGTGAGGGTGAGCAGGGGAGACTTCCCTCGGGGGTTGTGTGCTGGCTGAGGTGGCTACAGGAGGCTGCAGCCACCTCACCACGGTCCTGCCACATCTTCTCACAACCCGGGACCCGGGCCACATGATTCACCCTGTGTCCCCCCCTTTCCACATAGCAGGGAAGTGAAGGAGCCACCCCGACTTTGGAGAAAGCCAGACTCCCCAACCTGACATTCAAAGTTCTACAGGCTAGGAGAGAACTTGCTTTTGTCTTTGTTCATTTTCACTGAAGTGTATCTCATATATATATATAAGTGTATCTCATATATATATATATATATATATATACACACACACACACACACACACACACATACACACACATATATATGTATACATATGGTTTTTGTTTGAGACAGAGTCTTGCTCTGTCACCAGACTGGAGTGCAGTGGTGTGACCTCAGCGCACTGCAACCTCTGCCTCCTGGGTTTGAGCGATTCTCCTGCCTCAGCCTCCCAAGTAGCTAGGACTACAGGTGCACACTATGACAACTGGCTAATTTTTGATTTTTGGTAGGAACGGTTTCACCATGTTGGCCAGGCTGGTCTTAAACTCCTGACTTCAGGTGATCTGCCTGTCTTGGCCTCCCAAAGTGCTGGGATTGTAGGTGTGAGCCACTGCACCCAGCCTGAAGTATGACCATTATAAAGTGTCCATTTGTTAAGTACAGACTCAATGGATTTTACATAGGTATCCACCCAAGTAACTATCACCTAGGTCAAGAAACAGAACATTTTCCACACCCCAGTCAGCTCCTTCACACGCCTTCCCAGGCAGTATGCACCCCTGCAGGTCACTTCTCTTCGACTTTTTTTTCCTGTTTTTTTAGAGACAAAGTATCATTCTGTCACCCAGGCTGGAGTGCAGTGGTGTGATCTGGGCTCACTGCAACCTCCGCCTCCCAGGCTCAAGCTATTCTCATGCTTCAGCCTCCTGAGTAGCTGGGATTACAGATGCATGCCATGATGCCTGGCTAATTTTTGTATTTTTAGTAGAGATGGGATTTCCCCATGTTGGCCAGGCTGGTCTCGAACTCCTGACCTCAAGTGATCCACCTGCCTCAGCCTCCCAAAGATTACAGGCATGAGCCATTATGCCCGGCCTTCCTGTTGTTGAATTTCATATAAATGAAGTCCTGTTGTACACACTCTGCGTCTACTGCCTTCACTCAGAATCTACCTGTGAGGTCCACTCATGTTTAGGTGATCGCCTGCCCTTTTTCTGCCTATATAATAATCCATTGTAAGATCACATACCACAGTTTCTTTATCCATTCTGCTGTTGATGGACATTTCGGTTCTTAGGGAATTGAGCTGGCTTTCCCAATTACATCTCTCATGGTTTCACTCCCTGGCCCATCAGCTCCACCAACCAGGCAGTGCCTTGAAGGCCCTGTGGCCCACACCTCTGCATTTGAAAAAATCACACCCAGCTCCCAGCCCATCTCCTTCAAGCCCCGACCACCCCAGTTGGATTGCCCCTGCCTCTTCAGAGTCCTGCAGCATGTAGCCTGCCTCCTCGGACCCAGTCTCTGTAGCCAACACTAGGTATGCCCGTAGCCCTCGGCCAGCACGTGGCCCCTTTCTCCTTGTGTGTGCCCGTCGGAATGGCAGGAGGGCTCAGTGGCTGGCAGTGTATGGTGTGGGTTGGAAAGGGCAGGTGTGGGCTCTAGATTCAGACACGCATGGGGTCCCCAGGGGAGGCAGCTGGAGGGGCCTGGGATGAACGCCCAGGTTCTGGAGGCTAAAGGGCGTGGTTCTGAATCTTCACACTGCCACTGGCATGCTATGGGATGTTGGGGGAGCCTTGGACATCTCTGAGCCTTGCCTTCCCATCTGTGAAAGGGGGCTCCAGACACCTGCCTCAGAGGCCTAAGCGTCCAATGCACTGTAAGTGCCTGGCACGTGGGAGGATCTGGGTGGATATTTGTCTCTTCCCCACCCACCCCCTTCTGGGTGGATACAAGTCCTCTATAGGAATAGGAAGTCCTCACGGGGCCACCCCATATTCAAGCCTCTTCCCCTGATTCACTTCTCATAAGCTCCAGGGCTGAGTTGTTGAGATAAACAGAGAGGGTTATAATTGCAGACCCACAGTCTGAGCAGGATCCTGGGATAGCAGTGCCCAGTGCATCTGCTTGTTCATTGAGCTTGAAGCTCTGCCACCCCTGCAGGGCAGCTCAGTGACTCAACATCAGTGATTCCTGCCGACACGCTTTGGGACACCACTGTGTCCCCTGCCCCCCCCACCACCACACAGCACACACCTTCAGAGGGTCCAAACCACGACAGCTCTCCCAACCCATGTGGATGAACCAATCAGCCAAAGTCCCCTAAGGGCTGATGGCCCCGCTGTCCTGTAGAGAACTGGTGAGCAGTAGGCAGGGGTCTTGGGCCGGTGAGCAGCTGGTCTGTGGCCCGCAGGTCTGGTGTGCCTCATCAGCTGTGCCATCGGCATGGTGTTCACCACGGAGGCCGGGAACTACTGGTTTGACATATTCAATGACTACGCGGCCACGCTGTCCCTGCTGCTCATCGTGCTGGTGGAGACAATCGCCGTGTGCTACGTGTACGGGCTGAGGAGGTGAGGAGGCCCAGGACCCCCAGCTGCACAGGGAAAACACAGCCACAGAGGCCACACCCTGAAGGGAACAGCTATTTCTTGATGTGCATCTTCCCCTCTTCTTTAAGCTTGGCATTGTTACTCAACGTTTGTTCTTTGCCTGCAGATCTCAGCTAATGTTCTGCCTCAATTCCACCCTCAGTTTGCTTCAGCGAATATCTTTCTATTCCCTGGACTTTTGCTTTGTATCATAGGATGTTTTAGGTTGACCCTGCTGGACCCCCACAGCTTACTGGGGCAGGGAATTGTACCACCAGGGACTGGACGCTCTGATCATTGGCCAACATCAGTATTTTCGAAGAACCCTGACCAAAGTCCAGTTGATAACTTACACCTTAGAAAATTTGGCAGATTGAAAATGTAGTCAGCGAGGTTCTCAATCCCAGCACACAGCACAGGACTGGAATGTTTTCATTCTCCCCAGGTGATGGAATGTGCAGCTGGGGCAAGAGCCACGGGTCCAGAACAGCCTCCCAACTTGAGTGTGCCTCAGAGTCCCCCCGGGCTGGTCAAACACGGCTGCGGGACTCACACCCAAGGTTCTGATCAGGCAGGTCCAGGGGAGGGCCAGGAATTTACATTTCTAGCAGGTTCCCAGGTGAGGCTGGTGCCCACACTTTAAGAACCACTGGTCTAGAGAGCTTTGCTACCCCAGGTGTGATCCCGAGAGCAGGTGCGGCAGCAGCAAGGCGCTCATTGGGACTGCAGAAGCTCAGGCTCACCCTGTCCTGCTGAAGCAGATTCTGTGTCTTCACAATATGTCCAGGGGGCCTGAGGCACATCACAGTTTGGGCAGTGCTGCTCAAGTGGGAGCCTGGTTGGGGCAAGGAGGCTGTGCCACGTTGTCTTCTGCCCTCTTCCCGAGTCTTTTTCATCTCCACCCTGGTTTGGGGTGGAGAGGGAGACACTGACAACGCTGCGAGGCAGGCATCCCTGAAGCAGCGTTCCCTGCTGTGTCCCTGGAAAGGCCAGGGTCCCGTGCCATGCTGAGTGATCTCCCAGGAGCCATTCATTCAGGATGTAAGTTAACGCCAAATTGATGTCTTTCCTGTGGGACTTCTCAGTCTTAAAGACAGTTGTGGATCCCAAAGAGAGGATTAGAATTGCAGCATTTCCAGACTTACTCGGTGAAGGAATGCCTTTTCACCCTCCTCTCACCCCCCTCCCACCCCCAGCTACTAACAAACATTTTGAGGACACTAGTGTTAGGGGAACCAACTCTCCCTGTTTCCCCAGGACCGAGGGGTTTTATGGGACATGGAACTTTCAGTGCTAAAACTGGGAAAATCCCTGGTCACCTAGGAAATGCCAGTCTAGAGAGAGAGATTGGTCACTGAGAGGGTGTTTCAGGATAAAAGAGGTTGGAGAGAGAGGAACAGAACCTGGGGCCCTCTGGAGGTCACTGGGTGGGTGAGGGGCACAAGTGCATCAAAAGGGGCTGGTGATGGGAGATAGGTGGACCGACAGTGTGAGTGGCTGGAGGAGAGTGCTTTGCTTGCTCACACCGCCATCTAGTGACCACCCGGCAACAGTGTCCTGGGGCTTTTCTGCAGTCAGCTCTTCCCAACTTTCTCCATCCATGAAAGTGGGGGGCTATGAGGGTATAAAGGGGCAAGAGGACCCCCAACACTTTCTCACCTGTTTGATTTTGAGAGCCCCAGGTTTTCATGTCATATACATGAGCCTTCATGGCCTAGAGCCTCGAGTCCAGCTACATCAGCAGCAGCAAAGGGCAGGTGGTGGTCTCCACACAGCCTTGCATGGACACCTAGGACATGCAGCTGGTCCCAGACAGGGAGGGGCTGCGGCTGCAGCTGGTGACGTCACACCCACACCACCGCAGCCCCTCCCGCCAAGGCTGCCTCTCCCGCTGCAGGGAGCAGGTTTGAATGCTCTGGACTGGAGGCGGGAGGCCAACCTGGCTTCTAGGCCTGGTCTTTTCCAAGCCCTGAGGCAGGTGGCATCACAGCCCTGGGCCTTGGTTCCTCCTCTGTGAAATGGGGAGATTCGTTGGGCCAACATCTCCCAAAATGCCAACGATCCTTTATATACTGTGCGTATGTTATTCAAAAGTACACGTACCGAGCCTGTCGAGTCTATGATAAACTGGGCTGTGCGGCTGCTAAATGTAGATTTTAAAGAAGAGGGAAAGGAGAGAGCTGCCGGCCTGATGGAGATGGAGATGGTGGCTGCGGGCAACGCCTGTGGGCCTCACTGCCCTGGCCACTCCAGACCAGCTCCCACAGGCCAGGGCTGTGGTCCCTCAGTCCGAGGTTGGCTCTTCCTCTGTCCCAGAAAACCTGCTCTGGTTTCAAGGGACCAAGTGATTCTGCTCTGTGGCATTTCTATTGCGCAAGGGAGTCACTGATTGGCAGTGGGGCAGGTAAGCAAAGCCTCCTGAGAAGCTCCTTCATTGATGACCATTCTGACAGATGTCCCTTCCCTGCTGCCTGTGCCCACCCTTCCTGGAAGCTGCCCTCTGGGCTATGCCAGCAGCCTTCATCTGAAGGCAGGCACTAGGAAGGCGTCTTCTGACGTCCACCTATCTGCGGGGCCCTTGCTCCATCACCTCTCCCGGGCAGCCTCAGCTCTTCTTCCCTCCCCACCATAGCCCTCATCTCTCAAGATGTCACAGAGGAGCCCAGTGGCCATCCTCAGACATCAGTTACTGCCTAGAACATATGTTATTTTGTGAATAGGGATGGGCAAGCCGGACACCCCCACCTCTGCAGCATGGGTAATCCAGACTTCCTCTCCCTGTTTTCCAAATAGATTTGAAAGTGACCTTAAGGCCATGACCGGCCGAGCTCTGAGCTGGTACTGGAAGGTGATGTGGGCCGGCGTGAGCCCCTTGCTGATCGTCAGCCTCTTTGTCTTCTACCTGAGCGACTACATCCTCGCGGGGACCCTGAAATACCAGGCCTGGGAGGCCTCCCAGGTATCTGCCGTCTCTGTAGGGCTGGCGCTGGGCCCCCATGGTCACTCAAAAGCATGGGCCATTACCTCTCCGAAATCAGGAAACCATTTCCATGATGTGGGTAGGTTTTTTCTCATAACGTGGAAACATGACCGAGGTGTTTTAGAAATAGCCCAGGACAGAGGAGCTGGGCTGTGAGTTTTTAGGTCTGTGCTGCAGTGGGGCGAGAGGAAGGCATTCCTCCAGAGCTCCCCCATCCACCTGTCCCCTGGAAGCTGAGAAAAACTCCCCCTGCAAAGGTGATAGCTCCCGCCTCCTGGGCAGCATTCCCCTCTGCAGCCACCATGGCAGACAGCACTGATACAGAACATTGCTACCTTCACGGAAAGTTCCATTCTGGGCTAAGAATAGCCCCCTACATTTTAGGTGCCCTGAAAGTTGCCTCAGACGTAAGGTGCTTGATTATTCCCATGGTTATTCTTTACGGGTATCTCCGAACCACAGCTCTACACCCACTGGTTCAAGTAGGTCTTATGATTCCTAGTTTACAGCAGAGAAAGAAGGTGAGGGCGTTTAGGCTCCTGGCACACTTCCTACTGAATTGCAGAGCCAGGGGCCCCAGGAGCAAGGATGCTGGCCCCACGTGCTCTCTGCCCACGCCACACTGCCTCCCCACCGTGGTGGTGCCCTGAGGCCAGGGGCAGTGCTCTCAGCAGGCGTTCTCTGCTGACACTCAGTCTCCCCTTTCAGGGCCAGCTCGTGACCAAAGACTACCCGGCCTACGCACTGGCTGCCATTGGGCTGCTCGTGGCCTCCTCCACCATGTGCATCCCCCTGGTGGCCCTGGGGATTTTTGTTCTGCGCTGCCTCAAGAGGGGAGACGCAGCCCCCGTGGCCTGAGACGTGGGCTTCCCAGCTGCTCATGGTTTTACAGATACTATTTACAGGCGGAAACTCCGCTGCTGCTTTTTCAAAAGCTTAAGCCAGAAGTGCTCAGCCCGTCAACTGCCTGAGTGTCTAAAGATGAGGAAGGTGCACAGGAAGAAGACTCCTTCGAGAGAACGCACACCCTCCTGAGCCGCCCTTCCTCCCCGCCGCCTGCCTCCTCATCATCGAAGGGGGTGAGCTATGAAAGCCAGTCTCGAAGATAACTGCGTCCTTCATTCCAGGAAAGTCCTAGAATTAGGGCACATTGAGAGCTGAAATACAACCATAATTCTTATGGGACCAAATTTAAACAATTTGGTTTTTGGCAGAAGAGACACTAAAATATTAGAGGATAAATACTTTTAAATCCGTTTAAGGAGTTTTGAAGTGCCTCAGATGACATATTTGAATATCACTGGTGCAAAATTCTCTTCTTTTTTGAGTCATAGTGAATATGCAATTTCTGTGTTCCCCTTCCACTCTTTAAATCTTAATAGGATGGCTGGCTATAAAGAAAGAAAACCTTTGTTTGGGACTCCCAAAGGGGTCCTTTCTCTAAGGTCTCTCACAGTGGGTCCAGGACCAGACCTCTTTACAAAACATTGCCCCAACTACAGTTTGCAACCCCAAACCACATTAGAAGTCTGTGTAGACACCCCTCCGTGGTGTCTTGGTACACTGGAAAAGGAGTCAGAAGCTACTATGAGGATGAAAGTGGATCTCAGCTGGGTGGGGTGGCCCACACCTGTAATCCCAGCACGTTGGGGTTCAAGGCAGTGGAACACTCAAGGGCAGGAGTTCGAGACCAGGCTGGCCAACATGGCGAACCCGTTTCTACTAAAAATACAAAGAAATTAGCTGGGAATGGTGGCACAGGCCTGTAATCCTAGCTACTCTGGTTGCTGAGGCATCAGAATCATTTGAACCGAGGAGGGGGACATTGCAGTGAACCTGTATCACACCACTGCGCTCCAGCCTGGGTGACAGAGCAAGACTCTGACTCAAAAAAAAAAAAAAAAAAAAAAAGTGGATCTGACTTTCCCATAGGCTTATTATTACATTTGGACATCACGGCCAACTTTATCAAAACCACAAACACCACTTACAATCACTTTTAAATTATTCATCTGTACATAAGTTTTCTAAAATGTATATAAATCAAACAGAGCATTTTGTAACTGAAGACACGCCGTATCTGTGATGTCGCATTAGTCTACCATGAGAATTTTCTGTTTTTTAACTGAAGGTAGGTCAAAGTTACTCCTAAAGTGAGCGGGTCCCTTCCTGCTCTAACGATCAGTGCTTCCTTAAGATCATGGAATTCCAGAGAGTCTCTGTGGATATATTTGCACACACATCTTTGAAGACACAAACACTCACTTGGGACATTGCCCAGAGATGTCTTTTTATTTTTATGCTGTAAACTTCGCTTATAGCAAAAATAGCCTTTAGAGAGGGCTTCTGTCTTCAGCCATCTCATCAAAACTTCCAGCTCAGCCGGGCGCGGTGGCTCACGCCTGTAATCCCAGCACTTTGGGAGGCCGAGGCGGGTGGATCACGAGGTCAACAGATCGAGACCATCCTGATCAACATGGTGAAACCCCGTCTCTACTAAAAATACAAAAAATTAGCTGGGCATGGTGGCGCATGCCTGTAATTCGAGCTACTCTGGAGGCTGAGGCAGGAGAATTGCCTGAACCCAGCAGGCGGAGGTTGCGGTGAGCCGAGATCGCGCCATTGCACTCCAGCCTGGGTAACAAGAGCGAAACTCCGTCTCAAAAAAAAAAAAAAAACAAACTTCCAGCTCACCTGACTGTGCAGTTGTCAAAAGATCACTTGACTTTCAAATGTGTGAACCAGCATTTACACCATGTTAACAATCTTATTTACGCCGTGCATTCATTCTTCTCATCAGATAGTTCTCTTATGTCAACAAAAACCCTGCTATCAGGCTTGAAGAGCAGGCATACTCAATGGCAAACAGCACAGAATCTGCTCTGAATCCTTGAGGATCTGTCCCTCCTCTCAGCTTCCACTCACAGTCACCATCTTACGACTCGGAGCCAGCTGGGGCCAGTCATCAGTCAGGGTGCGTAAGCCTTGAACACCAGGTAGCCTCAGGAGTGAAAAGAGAAATGTCCCAGGTCTGACCTTATTCAGTAAGGTAATGATCTGGTCTTGCAGCCCAATCCAACCACCTGGGAGCATTTAAAACTCCAAATGCCCACACCACACCCTGGGGCCACCCATCATGCCTTCTGGAAGCAAGACCTGGGGGCCTCCTGGCCTTCAAAACTCCTAGGTGATTCTGATGTGCAGCCAAATCCGAGAGGCCCCATTTGAAAAAGAAAGAACATGGGTGGTACACTGAGGAATATTTACATTTTGTAAAATGGCTTAAAGATTTGAAAGCATTTTTGAACATTTCCAACTATCTGGAAGAGTTACTTCTACAGAATAGTTTTTGCTCATGGAAATCGAACAGATGAAGCACCACTGCTAGAGAATAATGTGCTCCAGATGAAAACATCCCAAGTTTCGGTCTTAGTCTTGTTTCTGTGAATTTCATGAAGAGTAGAACACTTCTCAGTAATCCTCTTGAGCCAGTAATAAATCTTGTCTCAAAAAATATTATTCGCCATTTCCTAGGTAGTGCACAAATGTGGCCATGTCAACATTTGTCCACCGACCCTCCAATAAGCTGGAGAGAAAAAGGGACATTCCATGCCTGTACCCATAGCAGTAGCCAAGACATTGTGGGCAGATCATGGACTCCGGAAAGCTTTCCATTTTTACTGGAAATATAGCAAGCCTTGATTTAGCTCCAAGAAATTGAGTAAGGAAATATTTGGTTTTTAGCAATTGTCATAGTAAATAAAACCTCTAAGCAAGGGCCTCCGTTTCCTGGTTTTGCTTTTGCTTTTGTCACTTATGGACACAGTTTAAGACCTCTCCCAACGCAAGATTTTCTCTCATGTAGAAACAAAAGCTATATTTGAAAAAATGGAAAAAAAGAGGGGGCAACTCCATCCACCCTTTTTTTCTCTCATCCTTTTCCGCGTTTCTCTCCTTACGTAGCCCGTAAGACTGCAGCATTGCAGTGGATGCAGTCTATCATAAGAAGATGAGAGAGAGAGTCCACAAGAAAAGTTAGGAAAAATATTCAATTAATGATTATAGACTGTGATTCTTCTTTTTCTTTTTTTCTCTTTCTTTTCCTTCCTTCCTCCCTCCCTCATTTCCTACTGACCTTTCCTTCCTTCCTTTTTTCTTTCTTTTCTTCTCTTTTTCTTTCTTCCTTTTTCTTTCTTTCTCTCTTTCTTTCTTTTTCTTTCTTTCTTCGACAGAGTTTCGCTCTTCTTGCCCAGGCTACAGTGCAGTGGCACAATCTCGGCTCACTGCAACCTCCACCTCCCAGGTTCACATGATTCTCCTGCCTCAGCCTCCCAAGTAACTGGGATTACAGGTGTATTCCACCACACCAGGCGAATTTTTTGTATTTTTAGTAGAGACAAGGTCTCACTCTGTCGCCCAGGCTGGAGTGCAGTGGTGCGATCTCAGCTCACTGCAACCTCTGCCACCTGGATTCAAGCAATTCTCCTGCCTCAGCCTCCTGAGTAGCTGGTATTACAGACTCACGTCACCACGCCCAGCTAATTTTTGTATTTTTACATGGGGTTTCACCATGTTGGCCAGGATGGTCTCAATCTTCTGACCTCGTGATCTGCCTGCCTCGGCCTCCCAAAGTGCTAGGATTACAGGCGTAAGCCACCGCACTGTGATCATTTCTAAGAAGGAAATAAATGGCCCAATGAGGTGGCATTAAAAGGACAGTACTTTAATTAAGCAGTTGAGGAGCTTTGTGAACTGAAATTTGAAGAAGAATGAACCAGTCATTAAAATTCTTAGAAGGTCTGTCCAGGAGAGGTGACAGCAAGTGCAAAGGCCCTGGGGAGGGAAACAGCAGAGATGAGGCCTGTGGTTGGAATGGGAAAGTGAGCGACGGGAGGTGAGCTTGGAGGAGTGAGCAGGGGCCAGATCACATAGGCCTCACAGGCCACAGCAAGGAGCTTCATTTTTCTTGAAGATAAACAATGTCACTGAGGGTTCACTGTGGGGTCTGGCAAGATCTGATTTATATTTGAAAGATCACTGTTGCCGTGGAGGATGGATGGGAGACGAGAATTCGGGGAGGCTGGAAAATCACTCCAGAAGCGAATGAAGTAAACCCATGGAAGATGCTGGCAGTGTGGACGTGGGAATGGATATGGAGAAAAATAGGCAAGTTTGAGCTATACTTTGGAGGGAAAGTTGCCAAGTCTTGCTAATGGGCTGGATGCCCAGTTGAGGGAAAAACGGAGTAAAGAACTTCACTTGCTGGGTGGATGCTGGTGCCATTTCCTGAGACAAGGAAAGTGGGGAATGGAGCTGGTCAGAATCAAGAGATGTCTGTGAATCAGGTGGAAACACCCTGTAGCCTGTTAAACATAGAATCTGGAGCTTTGGTTACACCTGGGCTGGAGATATAAATTTGGGAGGCACAATGGAGAGATGTTAGTTAAAGCCAAGGTCTAAATGAGGTCATCCAGGGTGAGCATACATGAAGAAGATGGCCTGTGACCAAGGCCTACAGAACTCCCAACGTGTTTTCAGATGTGGCCACATGCACTTTGCCACCTCTCCCACAGAGGGATGTGGTTCGTGTATTTAGGTGGGCTTGTGACTGCTTCAACCAAAAGAAGTGATGGAAGGGACACCACTTGACATCAAGGCTAGATCATATGGCCATGCAGCTTCGACCTGGTTTGC
Source organism: Sapajus apella (assembly GCF_009761245.1). NCBI lineage: Eukaryota > Metazoa > Chordata > Mammalia > Primates > Cebidae > Sapajus > Sapajus apella. The sequence goes on from NW_022436978.1 coordinate 2,497,573, forward strand.
TGGGACATTCGCTTGGGGAGCCCTAAGTTGCCATGAATGAAGCCCCACTACCCTGAGGCTGCTGTGCTCCAGCTCACAGGACCAGCTGAGTCCACCTTCCAGCCAGGCTGGGTACCAGACCAGCTTGGACCAGATAGACCAGCCCATCTGTCAGATGAATGCCACTGAGTGACCTCCATCAGTGCCATCTGGAACAGAAGAATCACTCAGCCAAGCCATGCCTGCATTCCTGACTCACAGCATGAAGTAGAGAGAGGAGAGCAACAGGGACTGGAGCAGCCAGGTGCGGTGGCTCATGCCTGTCATCCCAACACTTTGGGACGCCCAGGCCAGCAGGTCGCTTGAGCCCAGAAATCCGAGACCAGCCTGGGCAACATCGCAAAACCTCATCTCTACAAAAAACACAAAAATTAGCCACGTCAGGTGATGCATGCCTGGAGTCCCAGCTATTCGGGAGGCTGAGGTAAGAGGATCACTTGAGCCTGAAAAGCAGAGGTTGCGCCACTGCACTCCAGCCTCGGTGACAGAGCAAGACCCTGTCTCAAAATTAAAAAAAATAAAGCCCAGGAGACTCTGTGGTCCCAGAAGCTCAGAGAGAACATCCTAAATTCTGCTAAACATGACTTACCACTTACAGTTTCTACTTTTCTTAATGTCAATCTATATTTGAACCCAACTCCAATAGGAGCTTGGTTTAGGACACAAAATGGTACCACAATATTTTAGTGGATGATACTTGCTTTAGGTCTGTACAACTAGAATAATAAGCGGCAATACTGAAAATGGTGAATGGAGAAAGATGAACACCTGGGCCTTTGGCTAAAACTAAAACAAAAAGCAAATTCATGCTCAGAATAATCTATAAAGGGAAGTGTTAAGAACAAACAGACCATCTAACTCCTTTGCCTGGGACCAGGAAATTAAGTGAAACATGTCACAGCCCCTCAGTAATTGGTCGCCCAGTGAGATCACATCAGGGAGCTTCTGCACGGATGTCCAGTCCAGAGGAACGAGGCCAGAGGCAGGGAAGGATGAGAGCTGGACATCAAGGAAGACTCCCCACTCACAGACTTACCCGGATCTCTCAGCAGGTGTGTGCACACATGCATGTGCATGGATCTTAGGGAATTGCCACCTGGATGAGAATTTTAACATTTATAATTAAGGGGCCATCAGATTCAACACTCAAGTGAGGTCCAAATAGATTGCAGCCCATGTTTTTCAGCTTCAAGGCCAGAGTCATCACCTCCGTGCTGGCCTTGCACAAAATGAAACCCATGGAAGGCTGGTCCTAAGAGATGCTCTAGGAACAAAAGATTCCATAGGCTAAAAAGTTTGGGTGCTGCTGCACACCAGATACCTCCTCTAGGAGAGTGACTTTTCAAACCTCTGACAAGTCCTGCAGGTTAGGTAACTCTGTGTAATCCAGTGTTTGCAAACAGTTCTCGCCGCAGATCCACTGTCAGAAAACAAGTGTTAACACAGAGAACCCACATTTCTCCAAAACTGCACTGCAGGTCAGGACAATGCATTACATCAAGCTCTTTGCCTAACAGACTTAGGAGCCCAGGGCTCACAGCAGGGACAGAAACATCCTGCAAGATGAGTTCTCAGCAATGAATACATATAGGCAAATCAATGAGAATAGAAAGCCCCAACACCCACAAATAGAGGAGACCTGAGAGACAACAGGGGTGGCACTTTAGACCAGGAGGGACAAGATTCAAGAACATTCTCAGCAGCTGGCTAACTAGAGGAAAAAGAATGCTGAGGCTGGCGCAGTGGCTCATGCATGTAATCCCAGCACTTTGGGAGGTGGAGCTGGGTGGATCACAAGGTCAGAAGTTAAAGACTAGTCTGGCCAACATAGTGAAACCCCATCTCTACTAAAAATACAAAAAATTAGCCGGGTGTGGTGGTGTGCACCTGTAATCCCCGCTACTTGGGAGGCTGAGGCAGGAGAATAGCATGAACCTGGGAGGCGGAGGTTGCAGTGAGCCAAGATCACACCATTGCACTCCAGCCTAGGTGACAGTGCAAGACACTGTCTCAAAAACAAAACAAAACCAGAAAAAAAAAACGCTGGACTCTCTGTCAGATGACATCAGATGGTCTTACATAAGCACAAAATATGCTAGGAAAACACTGGTAAATTCAATACCATTTATACGCTTCTTTCATCAAAAGTCACCATAAGAAAATGGAAAGACAAGCCAAAAGGAGAAGATATTTGTAGTATATATAACAAAGAATCATTCTCCAAAATGTAAAGAATGTCACAACTATGAAAAGATCCTCAATCTCATTAGTGATCTGAGAAATGCCAGATGAGATACTAATTTTATACCTACTGGGTTAAAAGTTAGCGAGTCTGCCAGTGCCAAGCATTGGTGATAACGTGGAACCGGTAACACTATAAATGACACAAGCAATTTAGAAAAGGATTTCATGTTCCCTTATATATTTCAGGCTTATAATTCTACCACTGGGCAGGCAGCATAGAGAAATACTTTCCCGTGTGAGCTGGAGACATATAAAATGCTCACAGCAGTACTTAGTGCAAGAACAAACAACCAGAATATCCATCAATATTAGACTGGACAAAAAATGAATTGTAACAGTCATAAATAGATCCAAGTAAGTACATATATTGTAATATATTCATTCAAAGTAAACAACAGTTGGCTGGGCACAGTGGCTCATGCCTGTAATATCAGCACTTTGGGAGGCCGAGGTGGGTGGATCACTTGAGGTTAGGAGTTGAACCAGCCCGGCCAACATGGTGAAACCCTGTCTCTACCAAAAATACAAAAATTAGCTGGGTATGGTGTCACTTGCCTGTAATCCAGATATTCGGGAGGCTGAAGCAGGAGAATTGCTTGAATCTGGGTGGTGGAGGTTGGAGTAAGCTGAGATTGTGCCACTGCATTCCAGCCTGGGCAAGAGAGCAAGACCCTGTCTCAAACAAACAAGGTAAACAACAGTTAACAGGGTGAACTCCAGCTATAACCATCAGTGTGGATGAATCGTAGAACAACACTGAATTCAAAAGCCAGCTGTATCACACATACAGAATGATACCATTTCTAGACACCTCAAAAACAAGCAAAACTAAACAATACAGATATTACATACACATTATATACATATTATGCATCTAGGGATACATAATATGTACCAAACTAGAAAGAAATGTAAGGCTAGTGGTCATCTCTGGGAAGATACAGGGATGGCAGTGGGAAGGAGAGCATGGGCTTCCAAGGTGCAAGTTCTCTTCTCCCCAGCCATGCTCCAGATGCTCAAAAGCATATAGAGGGAAAGGGTAAAGTTTTAGATTGAGGTGGAGTACTGAATTATTGTAAGCTAGGTGCCTTTCCCAACACTCCTTCCAAAGAAGGAAACGTAGCCAGGAGTTGAGGATAACAGCAGAGTTGTGCCTTGGCTCTGAGGAACTCGAGTAGCTGCCCTGGATGGGGTGTTCGTGGCACACCTGCTGTGTCTATGTCACTCCTCCATCCTTCCCTTCCCCTCTTTCTCTCTCGGGCTGATTTACTACACAGCATTAGATAATCAGAACACCTAGGTCCTAGAGTAAGCCCCACCTCCTCCAGGAGGCCACCTGACTCCCTCCAGCAATAGCTCTGCACTTTACCTTTGTATTCTCTCCTTACTGACTATGGTCAGCAGACTTCTAAGATGGCCCCTGAAGATCGCCATCTGGTATTCACGTGCTCATGTAATTCCCTCCTCTTGAATGAGCTATACCTACTGACTTCTAGTGCATAGAATACAGTAGAAAGTGTTGGGATAACAATTACCAGATTAAGTTACAAAAGACACTGCAGGCCGGGTGTGGTGGCTCATGCCTGTAATTCCAGCGCTTTGGTAGGCTGGGGCAGGTGGATCACGAGGTCAGGAGTTCGAGACCAGCTTAGCCAGCATGGTGAAACCCCGTCTCTACTAAAAACACAAAAAATTAGCTGGGCATGGTGGTTCACGCCTGTAATCCCAGCTACTCCAGAGGCTGGAGCAGGATAATTGCTTGAACCCTGGAGGCGGAGGTTGCAGTAAGCCAAGATCGCACCACTGCACTCCAGCCTGGGCAACAGAGCAAGACTTCGTCTCAAAAAAAAAAAAAAAGAGGCCGGGCGCGGTGGCTCAAGCCTGTAATCCCAGCACTGTGGGAGGCCGAGGCGGGTGGATCACGAGGTCAAGAGATGGAGACCATCCTGGTCAACAAGGTGAAACCTCGTCTCTACTAAAAATACAAAAAATTAGCTGGGCATGGTGGCGCGTGCCTGTAATCCCAGCGACTCAGGAGGCTGAGGCAGGAGAAATGCCTGAACCCGGGAGGCGGAGATTGCGGTGAGCCGAGATCGCGCCATTGCACTCCAGCCTGGGTAACAAGAGCGAAACTCCGTCTCAAAAAAAAAAAAAAAAAAAAGATACTGTGACTTCCTCCTTGCTAGCAGACTCTCTTGCTAACTTGATAAACCAAGGTGTCATGCTGAACAGGACTATGTGGCAAGGACTTAAGGGAGGCTTCCAGCTAACAACAAGCAAGTGGACCAGTCCAACGGCCGATGTGTTTGGCTGTGTCCCCACGCAAATCTCATCTTGAATTCCCATGTGTTGTGGAGGGGCCCGGTGGGAGCTAACTGAATCATGGGGGCAGTTTCCCCCATACTGTTCTAGTGGTAGTAAGTCTCATGAGATTTGGTTTTATCAGGTTTCCACTTTTGAATCTTCCTCATTCTCTCATTTTTTGCCTGCCATCATCCACGTAAGATGTAACTTGCTCTTTCTTGCCTTCTACCATGATTGTGAGGCTTCCCTAGCCACTTGGAACTGGAAGTCCAGTTAAACCTTTTTTTTTTTCCTTATCTTTTTTTTTTAAGACAGTCTTACTCTATTGCCAGGCTGGAGTGCAGTGGCGCAATCTTGGCTTACTGCAACCTCCACTTCCCGGGTTCAAGCAATTCTCCTGCCCCAGCCTCAGTCCCAAGTAGCTGGGACTACAGGTGCGCACCACCACACCCAGAAATTTTTGTATTTTTAGTAGAGATGAGGCTTCCCAATGTTGTCCAGTATGGTCTCAATCTCTTGACCTTGAGATCTGCCTACCTTGGCCACCCAAAGTGCTGGGATTACAGGCGTGTGCCACTGCGCCCGGCCAAACCTCTCTTTTGTAAATTGCTTAGTCTCGGGTGTGTCTTGATGAACTAATACACCTGCCAACAACCAGAGTAATCCTTAAAGTCGATCCTGCTCCAGCTTAACCTTGAGCAGGCTAAGCTCAGCCCACACTACCCGCCTGGATCCCATGCCTGCCAAAGGCAAGTGAGGTGTGGAGTGACAAGGGGTGTGTAAGTGTGGGGTCCAGCCACTGCACAGTCAAGACACACCAGCTGCCGCAGTGGAGCAGGCAGCTCCAAGTGCCAGCATGGGTGCAGGCTCTCTGCAAGGCTTGCGGCTGGACCAGGCACACACTGCAAGCAGCTTCCATGGCTGCCAGTGGGGAACATGATGGTGCCCAGAAGCTTGGAGATGCTAGGAACTGCAGGGCCCCAAAGAGGGAGCCGCAGCCCTGACTCAGGGAACTCCCAGGTCTGGGTTCCCCAAAGGGCTGCAAGTCTTTTCTCCTTCTCTTCTTCCACAACGTGGTGAGCAAGGGGCATGTCTCAGCCCTGTTTGTGTTACAGTTCTTTTAGCCTCACCATTTGGCAGGTCCCGAGTTCTTATCTTGTGGCCAGGAAGAATGAAGTACGTGGACAAGCAGAGGGTGAGCAAGACGAGGAGCGGCTTTATTGAGTGATAGAACAGCTCAGAGACCCACAGGGAGTAGCTCCTTTCTGCAGCCAGGGTGTTCCGATGAGTGTCCAGCTCCTAGCAGAGGGTAGCTCCTCTCGCCAGGTGGGTCATCCCAACAAGTGTTCAGCTATCAGCAGAGAGGGTAGGTCTTCTCTCAGCTGGTGGTCCTGTTGTCTCTGCTCTGCTTTGGCTGAGCCCAGGGCCTTTATAGGCCTCAAAAGGGAGAAAGTACATGCCAATTGGCCTGTGGGCGGCCATGGGCAGGACCAGAAAAGGCACCTGAAGTTTCCACTCCAGTCAGGTCCATGGGACTGGCAGCCCAGCCCCCAGCCTCCAGGCCCTCCCTGTCCTGAAGGTGGGGCCTCACCAGGGACCCACCCCTTTCTGCCCATGAGCCTGTCTGCCTCCTGCAGCCATCCACGGGGTCCAGACTGCTCGAGCCAAGGGGCACCTGCAGGCCGGTGCCAAGACACCCTTAGTCTCCCCCTCAGCTGCCCCTCCCCTCCACCAGCAATTGTTGGTGCTCAAAGTCCAGAGGGGGCCAAGGTGGCAGGGGCTGGCGTTTCAGTGCTGCCCCAAGTGTGCACACACCCTGTCAAGCTGTGATAATGCCTGGCTTTGGCCCCAACACCACTCTGAGACTGGGCTCCTGAGGGTGCAGGGTCAGAGATGCCCAGGTCCTGCGCCTGGGAGGGTGAGGCTCGTACCTGCTCCACGGAACTTGCAGGCAGCCCTGGCCATGCCTCCTCCCAGCCTGGGGTGGGGTTCCAGGTCCTTGCCGGTCCCATGCCAGCACCTGGGGCAGGGGTGACATCACCATAAGTTCTTCCTGTGGCCCCAGTGCTCAGCCCTGTGGCTCCCCCTTGCCTGGCTCACAGTCAGCAGGGGTGCCTCCAGGAGCGAATTGCAAGCCCTGGGCCTGGTGGTAAGGAGCATCAGGCTCCACGGTCACCCTGCTGTGGGGCAGCCCCAGGCAGCCCTGTGCAGAGCCTCCTCCCAAGGCACAGGAATACGGCACCAGTCAGCAGGGAGGGCGTGGTGGCCATGCCACTGGCTGGGTCCCTGAAGTGGGTGCCACTCCCACTTCCCACCCCAGGCCCCCAAGGACAGCCCTAGCTCTGCACCCCAGGCCCAGCCCCTGTGCTCCATGTGCAAACATGGCACCACCCCAGGCCCAGCTCTGCCTCAGGCCCCCCTCTGCCTGCTCCTCCATACACAACCATGCTGCTCCCCAAGCCAGCAGGTAACTCAACCTGGCCACACTATGGCAGCTCCCATGGTGGCAGGCTCAGGGGGGATCCCTGCAACGGGCTCCAGGGACTGTCCACCTCCTCCCCACACCCTCCCGCAGCAGCAGGTGACAGTGGTGGTTGACAGGGACCAGGGTCCAGAGCAGTGGAGGCTCTGGGCCTAGAGCCCACCCAGCCACATGTGGGTGGGGGCAGCACAGTCAGCTGCTTCAGGGACACAGGGCACAGGAACGTGGGGAACACGGGTCTTACCACTTCCACTGCTGCTCCTGCAGTCGCTCCTGCCACCACCACTCACACCTCCCCACTGTGGCCAGCACAATGACAGCAGCCACTCCAGACGGCCCGCTGCTGCCATCACTAGGTACCAATGTGTTTACCTCACTATTTCCTTCATGCTCACTGACATCTTCCTGTAAAGGTGTCATTTTCTAATAAGCAATATTTTCCTACTTAGCTAGAATTTATACCATTTTGAAAGACAAATACAATTTGAAGGTGGGGGGCACATTTTTATGGACATTACACTTTACTATTTCCCTGGGTTTCCCTATAACTAAAAAAAATAATGATAAGGAGACACAAAATGTCTTAAGTGATAACTGGAAAGCAAACTTGCAGAAGCTACTCATTTTCTTGCTTACTCTAATTTTTCTATGATGATCATGCATTGCTTTGTGTATTAGTTTTCACACTGCTATGAAGAACTACCTGAGTCTGGGTAACATATAAAGCAAAGCGGTTTGACTCACAGTTCCGCATTGCTGGAGACGCCTCACCAAACATAAAATCATGGCAGAAGGTGAAGGAGAAGCAAAGCACATCTTACATGGTGGCAGGAGAGAGAGTGAGCAAGGAGGTAAATGTCAAACACTTTTAAAACATCAGATCTCATGAGAACTCACAAGAACCAAATGGGGGAACCCCCCCTCCATGATCCAATCACTTCCAACCAGGTACCTCCCTCAACACGTAGCGATTACAATTTGAGATGAGATTTGGGTGGGGACACAGAGCCAAACCATATCACTTTGCATGATTTCTAATATTCTAAGATCAAAAAGTAAAGAAGCACCATTTAATGTACACAAATGATACCAACAGTAGTTAGAAAAGAATATGACATTTTATTTTCACTTATGGACATACAGTACATGAATTTAGAAATGAAATCATTGCAGGATTCTGAAATACTGATACCTTAAGATCTAACACACTTATATTATTCCATTCCCTACAAAGCAGCCACATTAGCAGTTCGGATTTGGTCTTTGTTGTCGTTGCAGACATTAAGTTCTTTAAGTGGAATGCCCAGTAGCATTTAAATAATATATTACAGCAGACATGAACTAAGTTTCAATATTCCATCTTTGGAACAAATTATGCTTATTTACATGTTAACAGGTGGCTATATTTACTTACCCTATTGTAAGTTTTAATGACTGATTTTAAGCTACAGAGGGTTTTCCAGCTATTATTTCCTTTAGAGTTTCTGCAAGTAACAACTTGTATTAATGTTTTATAAAAGATAATGTTGGAAAAAAAGGTAATGCTGAAATAAAGGCGCTTTTAGAAATATTTAAGGACAACATAAGGTATTAATATTGAAAAAACTGTACATATTTTCAAGCACAACACTGAAATATTATAGCAGTGTTTAATTGAATTGTTTTAAAATAGTGGTAATTATACTACCTTACATACTGTTCTAATATTTAAATCTCATAATTACAATTTGAATATACAACCTGACTTACAATTAGAACTATGCACAGTTTCTGAAGCATATTTTTCAGGTTTGTTTTTGCACATAAATTAACATTTAAGTTGGTCCTTGATTTGGAGAACTATAACTACCTGGAAGCACTAATTTTTGGACACATTTATTGATAGCCAACAAAATCCTTGACAGAGTGAAAGCATCAAGAGTACCATGCGTGGAAAAGCAGCTGTTGCCCCACAAGTGCAATATGAAATCTATAACAACACCCTCTCGGAGGCCTGCAAGTCTCAATGAGTGACCCTCAAAGAAACCCAAATGTATAGGAGGAAGTAGCTGACCAGTCATGGGCATCTTTCACACTGGGACAATCTTTAAAATAGAGGCGGCTTTGGACCTCTAGCGTAAGAGATAGACTTTACATTCTTTGATTTTATTTACACTTTTTAAAAAAGATAAAGTATATCTGAATTCTCTCATCATACTTAAAACTGCTGGTGCACTGGCAGTTCAAGCTGATTCAAGTCATGAGGCAGCCCACCAGAAACTTTAAAGAACCCCAGACCTCATTCTCCTCTTTCCTATGATGAAGTCACAGAGACTGTCTCATCAAACTACTTGATGTCTGTAAGAGACTTACATTTTATAAACACAGTTAGCTTATTATTGAACTTTTAAGAAAAGTCCAAAGATGTGTGGAAAAGTACGCCTGCTAACAGTGACTGCTTCTACAATGACAATCATGAAACTGAGCTACAAAAATAATTTTACTGTTTTAAATAATGAAAGAAGCTAGGTTTTTAAAATATATTACTTATTCTGTAACAGCTGATTAAATTGATAATCAATAGAATCCAATGAACAGATTCAGCTTCCATTCTGCAAGCTGAATTCAGGTTATTATATTAATTACAGAATAGCTTCAAATTAATAACTGTTCCAAGAGTAAAGAGACCATGAAGGCAGTAACATTGATCAATTCTGTCATCATCCTGCACAGAGCACAAGATGTGCTTTTGGATAAAGGCAATAAAAAGACCTTGGGCTGATGTGGAAAGCGGGTCAGTAAAGACTCCAGTTCTGCACAATGGAATCTTCCATGCCAAGCCGCTTTCCACAAACACAAATTCAGTCTATCTTTTCTTTCTGGACCAGTCTGGGAGCATCAACAAAATCTTTGCCATTGTAAAGAATGATAAAAAATGTTCCAATGCTTGCAACTCCCCAGAAGAGCACATAGGCCAGTGTTTCTGTCCAAGTGTCACCTGTTGATATTAAGAAACAAAGAGCTAAGTAAGTTGTCTGTTGATATCAGACCCAGTTTTCAGCTGTTTAGCATATTTTGACATTACAGTTTACCAGCACATTCACAGGAAAACTATAAGAACCTCTTAATTAAGGTTTTTCGTTTTTTTTTTTTTTTTTTTGAGACAGGATCTCACTCTTTCGCCAGGCTGGAGTGCAGTGGTGCAATCTCGGCTCACTGCAACCTCTGCCACTGCCACCCGGCTTCAAGCAATTCTCCTGCCTCAGCCTCCTGAGTAGCTGGGATTACAGGCACGTGCCACCACACCCAGCTAATTTTTGTATTTTAGTAGAGACGGGGTTTCACTATGTTGGCCAGGATGGTCTCAATCTCTTGACCTCGTGATCCACCCGCCTCGGCCTCCCAAAGTGCCGGGATTACAGTTGTGAGCCACCGCACCCGGCTTAATTAAGGTTTAAACCGGTGGTTCTCAAACACTGGCTAGCACCAGAATCTTTTGCAGGACTTGATAAAGCATCAACTATTGGGCCCCAAGAATCTGCATTCTAGCAACTTCCTAGTTCCCAGGTGATGCTGATGCTACTGATCAAGAAGGTACACTCTGAGAACCACTGGACTAAACGATTTCTTATTATATTATACAAATAATAATGATCACTTTTAGTATATTCTAATAATACAAAAAATTAATTGTTCAATTCATAGTTCTGTAACAGATACAAGCTATTATCAAAATACCTACACACAAAAAACCAGAGTATTCATAAGTTATGAATACAAAACATAAGTTATACGTAACTTTTGTGAAGTTATGTATATTTTGTAGGGTATTTTTTGTATATATACAAATACATAAAACAAAAGTCAGTAACATTTTCTTTAGAGACAAGGTCTTGCTATGTTGCCCAGCTTAAAGTGCAGTGGCTATTCACAGACATGATTCCACTACTGATCAGCATGAAAGTTCTGTCCTGCTGTTTCCAACCTGTACTGGTTCACCATCCTTAGGCAACCTGGTGATCTCTTGCTCAAAGAGGTCACCACATTGATGCTGAACTTAGTGCGGTCGATCAGCATGGCACACTACAGTCCAGAACTTCTGGGCTCAAGTGATTCTCCTGCTTCAGCCTCCTGAGTAGCTGGGACTATAGGCACACACCATAGCACCCAGCCAGTATCATATCTTAATGACATATTTAGCCCAACTCTGCATGTGCAGTTTTCAAAGTCTGAAGTTCATAAAGGTTGGCAGCAGGCCAGTGGGCAAAGATCTACTTTGTTTAACTCTTTGAATAGCTGAACCTAAAGAATAGCTCCTCTCTCTGCAACAGTCCTGGCCTCATCTGCAGGCGGAGAAACACATATAAGGGACAACAGCCAGTAAGAGAGCACACCAGGGAAGAAACCAGCATCCAGACTCCTTCCTAACAAGCCGTCAGAGATCATGCTACATTTGTTTTCTGTTCTCTATAAAAACCACAGCAGGAGCTAGAAATCAGATATTACCATACCCAAACATCACAAAGCTCGTTATTTTATTACAATTAACTGACATGAGATGTTACCATCTATAGCATCTAATCTCTTTTTACTTAAAAATATACTCGAATTTGCATAATTGCCAATTTTCATGGCTCTGAGTTTTAAAATTCTTCTTGGACAAAACAAGAAAGGCAGTTCCTTGTTAGCCACTCTGCTGGATACTCTCTAAAAGAATCATCCGTTTTATTCAAGCAGAGCTCTTGGTCTTAACTTTCCTGCCTCTCCAGAGGTTCTTTAGGTAAATGTGTCAAAACAATAAAATGAACGCATTTAACAGTAAGGTGGATCCTCAGAAATGGCATCCGCTGGGCAGTGTTTTCAGGAAAAAAGCCACAGGATCTAGAGGGGAAATGAAGCAGGGCTGGCCACTGAGGAACCGGCACATGCTGCCTCTTCCTTCCTGTCCCAAAATGTGCAGTCATGTCCCAGGCAATGCCTGTGCTACCTCAACCTGTTTTTACATTGTATGTTAAGATGGTTTTTACATTTTTAAATGGTTATAAACGCACAAAAAAAGAAATGTGCAGCAGAGACCACACACCATCCATAAAGACAAAAATATTTACTGCCTGGCTCTTCACAGAAAAATTTTGCTAATTAGAATAATAATAGGATGGCTCTTTCCCCCTACTCAACATTCCAGCATTTAGTCAAAACTGTCTCACGACTGTCTACAGGGCAGAGCACTGAGGGGAACACAGAGCTGAACAGGTAACTGAGCCTCCCTATCAAAAAGGTCACAGAATTAGTGGTAGTGGTATAGTTAGAGTCCTTAATTCAGCAAACATTCACTGAGGGCTTACTATATCCTGGACAAAGGAGATAAAACAATGAATAAAGACAGTCTCTACCCTCAAAAAGTTGCTGATCCAGTGAAAAAGACAAACAAGTATGCAAATCATTACCATCCAAAAAGATATACACTGGGTATGTCAGGTACACTAAAGAGGTATACCACCTCTGAAAAATAACTCCCTATGTATTAATGAGATTAAAAGAGGAAAGTGCTGGGAGAGAGGTCCAGGAGTGCTGTGGAAATCCAGATAGAAGGTGAAGACTTCTGTGTGGGAGAGTAAGGGACCCTCGGTAAGAGAGGAGCATATGAACGGTGCTCTAGGATGGTGGACAATTCAGACAGGCAGAGAGGTTGGCTCAATGAATTCAGGATACAGGATGAACATTGGAAGGTGCCTCTTTTTTCAGAGTGCCTAGGATTGCACCTCCAAGGTACAATACACCAAGTCCCAGACTCAAACCTCCAAGGTACAGGACATTACTCAAAGGAGAATAAAGAATGCACTCTTCTCACTTTAATCTTAAGTATTTACTCAGCAACATAGCAAAATATTAAGAGAAAAGAAAACCAGTAAAGACCTTGTCAACTCAGGTTCTCAGGCAATTTTACGCTCCATCTGTTAAAATTTAGTAAGTAAAATCTTAATCCATTAACATCTATCTGAGTTGGTTAAATAAGCCATACATCCAAATATGGACTACTTTATGGCCATTAACAATTAAGAATACGGGAAAGCACACCGCTCAGTAAAAAAAAGCAGACGATGAAAATACATTATCTCACCTTTGAAAAAAAAAAATCGCCGGGCGCGGTGGCTCAAGCCTGTAATCCCAGCACTTTGGGAGGCCGAGGCGGGTGGATCACGAGGTCAAGAGATCGAGACCATCCTGGTCAACACGGTGAAACCCCGTCTCTACTAAAAATACAAAACATTAGCTGGGCATGGTGGCGCGTGCCTGTAATCCCAGCTACTCAGGAGGCTGAGGCAGGAGAATTGCCTGAACCCAAGAGGCAGAGGTTGCGGTGAGCCGAGATCGCGCCATTGCACTCCAGCCTGGGTAACAAGAGCGAAACCCCCCCCCAAAAAAAAAAAAAAAAAAAAAAAAAAAAAAATCACACTTATAAAGATTAAAACATCAAACTGTTAAGAGTGGTTAGCTTCTCTCTGAAAGGTATGATGATAAATAATACTTTCTCCTTTCTTGCCTGGGTTTTCTATAATTACTATGTACTACTTTGGTAATGTGAAAGGCAAATACAATCTCAGGACTCCAAATTTACTACACCAAAGGAAAAGTTAAACTTGGAAACTGAACATCACAAAACTACGCTCCTACTCTCCTTTTGTTCCTGAGTAGACAGCTGCAAAGACAGTGGCTCCCAGATGGCCACCCTCGCAAACTGTCACAAGCAAATTCCCTGTGGGCCCCAAAATCTTTACCCCAAAAGACAGTCCTGTGGAATCTCCCTCACCCCGACAATGTAAATTAAGTTTCTTTTCATAGGTATGGGACAAAGACGAGACTAGAAAATCATCCCTCTGTCCACCCCAAAGCAAATGCAGATCTGACTTCTTCCTCTACTCTCTACATTTACTTTGTCTTAAGTAAACTGCAGATTTACTGAGCAGGAAATGAATGTGTAACTGAATGTGTAAACTGACTGTTCCTCTACCCTCTCCTTTCACATGTAACGTGGATTCAGTGAGCGCTAATCAAAGCCTCACAAGAATGTGACCCCTTATCTCACTACCTACCCTCCACTTTTGTTTCCATTCCTTTTTCCCCTCCTGTACATTCTTTCCCTGTTTAATACTGAAGTCCTCAAAACCCTCTTTGGAAAAAGCACAGGATACGAATCCTCCTATAGCTTGCATCTCTTTCTCCTAGGCAGGTCCTCAACCTTGGCAAAATAAGCCTCTAAACTGACTGAGACCTATCTCGAGACACTTTTTGGTTTATAGTAATAAGAAAAACATGTTTTTAAAATCTGAGTTTAAAAAAAAACACCAATCATCAAACTACTAGGTATGTTATTTTTCTTCCTGTCACATCTAAGGACTAATTTCACCTACTCCACTTTATTCATTAAATTTAATAGGAAAACATCAAGTGTTCAGTTAACTCAAAAACTTAAGATGTTGTAAAAGAAAGGTAAACATTCTAAGAAATAAATGGAAGAATGTGAAATAAGGGCAGACTTACCAGCCATAAGCAAACAGATAATGCACATTGAAAAGGCAACGACCATGATAATAGGCAACTGGAAAAGACAATAGAAAGAGATCATTATTTAAGACTGCTAATCTAGTGGCTGCAAAATCAGTTGTGCATGCACTGCTTGGGAAAGGAATAAAACTCATCTGTCAGCTAATATATGCAGTTATCTTTTTGCAACAAAACATTATTTATGGGTTCAATCACAACTGCCCTAGTCTTTAGATGAGGAAAGAGTTTTAAAAGCACCAGGACTGTGAACTACTGATGTGGAATGCTATTTTAAAAGATCGGAAGAAGTACGCTTTTGTTCCAACCAAAGAGTTAAATGGAAGGAGGAGGCCCAGATGAGGACCCAGAACACTAGGCCTCCCTTCCATTCCAGGGCACTGGGCCCACTGGAAAGAAAATCCAGAGAGGTTCTTGAAGAGTCTGATGAACAGAGGAGTCAAAAAGGAGAGAAGCATCAAAAATAAACTTTGCCTTCCAAGGAATAAGTTTGTCTCTGGCAACTCCCTCAATGTAAGATAACTGAAGTTTTCTGAAATGAGAAATGAGAAACCTTCCACATTCCCTTTGCTTATGTGACTTCACATGAAAAGGATGTGTGAGACAGTCTAAGGAAAAGAAGACAAATGCTCCAGAGTTACTGTACTCCTTAGCCTGGCCTCTTCTTTGGGGAAACTTAAGTATTTATATTTCATGCAATGAGATACAAAACAACATATAACATTTTTAAATTAAGGAGACTGAAACCATCTACACCTTCAGACACAATGCTTTTAACAACTTGAAAAATACAAAATGGTTTCTTACAGCCAGGAATTTCCAATCCCTTGGAACACTTAAAGGACTATGAGATTCTAATTCATCCACTGAATAGTTTCCAAGAAATAAGTCTATGGAATCCTAGAAAAGAAAGAAAGAAATTAGTAACTCTCTAAACTCAGTGTGATGACATTACTGATGAATAATGCAAAGATACAACCACCTAATGCCAGAAAAACATCAAATACAAACTTACTTGTCTAAATCCATCAGAGAAGTTGTTCTTATAATATCGTATCATTGAGTTCCAGCCATCCATTATAAGTCCCAAATGAGTTCTCTTCCCAGTTCTGGTTAAAGAGGTTAAGTTTTAAGTTACAGGTTTGTACCCTGAATTCTCACATGGTTTTATGGCCAATAAGCATAAGGTATAGAAATAAGTGAGTGACAGATTTTACAAAAGAAATCACTTGTAGGTCCAAGAAATATCTATTTTCTTTCTAAAATATTGCCCAAGGAGGCACAAAGAAACACACTAATTCCAGTTGCCAAGACAAGAAACATGAAGAGAAATACAGAGCCCAGGTTAAGTGGTAGGACACAGCAAACCAAAGACTAGAAATTGTATTCTGCTCCCAGGGAACCCATATAGCAGAAAAAGAGCCACTGCATGCATAATACATTCAAAATGTTCTAAAATTCCTCATTACTCAATGTGGTCTTTGAAAGCAGCACCAGCAGCACCTGGGTGCTTTTTAAATGTACACATCTCAGGCCCTGCTGCAGACCTGCTGAATGAGACTGGTATTTCAGGTACACATTGTGGAGCGGTGGCTCTCAACCCTCCCCATGCATCAGAATCTCCTAGGGTGGCTAAGGACACACCAGCACCTGAGCCTCATCTCCCAGCAATCCTGATTCCACAGGTCTCAAGTGAGGCCCAGATGCTGGAGTTTTGCTGTTGTTACTGCTATTGTCTGAAAGTTGCCCAGGTGATTTTTAAAAGCACCAGGACTATGAACTACTGATGTGGAATGCTATTTTAAAAGCATGGCTTGCCTGGTAAAGTCAGTCTTCAAGGCACCGGTTCCTGCATACTGCTTGGCACAGGCATTTGCATTGTCAGCCCAGGCTGTAGAAAAAAGGTAAAAACAGCTGGTAATGATTAAGATGACAACCAAAGTTCTAAATCCAGAAAATTTATTACAAAATTTGAGCAACTTTGTCTATATTAAATTACCTACCATTTTTGTAAATCTTCTCAAATTCATCTTGTTCTTCAAGCTTTTGTCCCACATGCAAAACTCCTAGTCTCTGGAATGAAAAACGCACCCAGATTTATGTGTAACAGATTTTAGCAGACATGATTTAGGAAGAAAAAGCAGTCCCCAAATTGCAGCTCATGGTTCCTGGTTACTAGATGCAGGCACAGGAAGCCTCAGCTCACTGCAGCCCTCTCCTGCCCAGGGCAGACTGCAAAGCCCCTTCCAAGGGCGCCTTTGCCTTGCAGCCCCTGCATTCCCCGAGGGACAGAAGCAGGACTATACTGAGAGAGAGGGTCAGGAGGGAGAGTGAAAGCTGCTGCTGGATTCCAGCTGTTCCTCTCTCCCTCCCACCCCCAACCTTCCACTGCCAACACCCCTTGAGACGCCCTCATATGCATCATCCCCCAACTTCTTCCCCGCCGAGTCACCCCAACCTTACCCTCTGTCCCAGGAGCCTTTTGAGAATCTGATGAATGCCACCTAATCCACCTCCACAAAAGTACACACACAGACCTTCACATAGAATATTACAGGGTTGCTGGGCCCCCGAATCTCCTCTATGGACTCCCCTTTGGAGACCACCAACCACTGGTGGAGAGTCCCTGCCTTGTCTCAGACCATCACCTCTCAGAACCACCATCTTCATTGCTCACCTCAGAAGATACCTCATCTCCACCTCAGAAGGACTCATTCCCACCCTCAGACACAGCACAGGAGTCACCTTGGTGACCTTTAGCTGAGTAAGGACTCTGCCTTCACTAGCAGGCTTGGAGAAGCACAAGTAGAAAGCTCCTATACTAGTAGCAAAGCTGCTGGAGAGGCTTCTGCCCAGGGATTCTCTGAAGGTTGGTTAGGTTTCATAATACTACATATGGCATGTAAAATTGTAAAATATGGATTGCGGAACCTAGTCAAGTAAGTTTTGGTTAATCAGTCATTGAATCAAACCATTCCTACTATTGTTTCTACTAAAAAAAAACACTCAGAAGACCTTCTAACAGACAAGGACATAGCACAATTACAAACCACAGACTACTCAAACAGGGACAGCACTCCTGCGGCAAGTACGACTTTAAGATTCAAGAACAATTCATTCTGAAGATGGTATTTTACCTCGAAAATTTCTTTCTCGGTATCATAAATTTGTCAGAAATAAAGCTGAATGCTTACTAAATTACCTGAATAGGAAATCACATGGTGTGTATGCATTTGTCTGCCCCTCACAACAAATGCCAATGTGATTTAGAAACTGAGGCTCTATATCTTTTTTCATTCCAAATATACACAGAAGAAAAAAGCTATTTTTCTCATCAGCATAAGTGGTAAAGCAAAGCTGTGTCAGATTGGAGTTAATATCCTTTGCTAGTAATAAGAGAGAGATAAATGAAAACAATCTTGAGATGCTACTTTTGTACTAATGAAACAGAAAAAAAAGAGGCTGGACATGGTGGCTCAATCTTGTAATCCCAGCACTTTGGGAGCTGAGGCAGGCAGATTGCTGGAGCCCAGGGGTTTGAGACCAACCTGGGCAACATGGTGAAATCCTCTCTCTACAAAAAAATATAAAAATTAGCCATGCATGTGGCAATGCCTGTAGCCCCAGCTTCACAGGAGGCTGAGCTGGCAGGACGGCTTGAGCCCAGGAGGTGGAGGTTGCCAACCTGAGATCCCACCAATACACTCCAGCCTGAGCAACAGAGCCAGAACCCATCGCAAGAAAAAAAAAATTAAAATTAGAAGATTTAATGCTGGAAACAGTTCAATAAAATGGATTTACTTATTCATTGCTGGTGTCAGTATAAATTGGTATGACCCTCTTGGAAAATAACATATTTATTCTCTTTAACCCAGTAATTCCACTTCTAGGAATTAACATGAAGGAAATAATTCAAGTTAATAATAACATAGGTAGATGCATTCTCTACAGTGTTATTTATAAACCAAAAATGTAGCAATCTGAATGGCTTAGTAAATTACAGCACAACAATATAACCATCAGAAACTGTGATTACATAAATGCTAAGGGAAATGACAAAAGTGAAAACTGCATACATAGACTGACCATAGTTATGGAAAATGTGACATCCATGGGCAAGACACAAAAATAAAAACAGCTGGATTAGGGTGGGGGCAATGTGAATATTTTTTGTTACTGGTTTTTAAAGAAGACGTTTAATTTTTTGCTATATTGTTTTTCGATTTATTAAAAAAAAAAAAAAAAATTCGCACCTGAAGTTGGGCCTGAAGTGAACGACGAGCTAACAAACTCTGGATCACATTGGTTCTATCTAGACAATCCATGCAATTGCTTCGGAACACGCCTTCCTGGTTTGTCACCACCTGGCCAGCAGAGTCCACTAGAAAATAACTAAAACATATTTGTATAAACACTCTCATACCAAAGTAGGTCGGATCTACTAAGGACATAATTTTATAACATGCCTCATTTCAGTGACATTATTAAAAACTGTAAATTAAAAGGTCAAATAGGAATGTGTAGTCAGGCATGTGATTATCCTAGACCAAAAAGAAGTCTAGATAGCTGAGACAAGACAGCACCCCCATCCAAAAAATGGCTGAAGATTAGAGATCATCTCATCCCAAAGATGTGAAAAAGTAGAGTTAGGAGTATTAAAAAGGTTGCTGTACAAATCAATCACGTTTCCCAAAGCCAGATAATGGTTTCCTCTAACGTAATTATTGCAACTGTATCCCTACATATCAGGGTATTATGATTCCTGTACTATTTTTAGAATCCTCTGAGTTGCTTGTGAAAAAAATATTCCTGACCTTGAGATCAACTGAATCAGGATCTCCTAGGCAAGGCCTGAATATTTTACAATAAAAATACTTTTAGCTGGGCATGGTGGCTCATGCCTGTAATCCCAACTACTTGGGAAGCTGAGGTGGAAGGATTATTTGGGCTCAGGAGTTCGAGATCAGCCTGGGCAACATAACAAGCCCCTGCCTCCAAAAGAACAAAAACTTGGCCAGGCATGGTGATGCATACCTATAGTCAGAACACTAAAGTGGGAGGATCACTTGAGCTGAAGGGTTAAAGGCTGCAGTGAACTATGGTCACACCACTGCACTCCAGCCTGGGTGTATCTTTAAAAAAAAAAAAAAAATTAAATACTTAAAAAAAAATTTTTTTTTTTTTTGAGATAGACTCTTCCTCCGTTGCCCAGGTTGGAGTACAGCGGTGCAATCTCAGCTCACTGCAACCTCTGCCTCCCAGGTTCAAGTGATTCCTGCCTCAGTCTCCTCAGTAGCTGGGGTTACAGGCACATGCCACAATGCCCAGCTAATTTTTGTATTTTTAATACAGATGGGGTTTCGCCATGTTGGCCAGGCTAGTCTTGAACTCCTGACCTCAGGTGATCTGTCTGCCTCGACCTCCCAAAGTGCTGAGATTACAGGCATGAGCCACTGCCCCTGGCCCCCCCAAAAAAAGAAAATGATTAAATGGGTAATACATGCAAATAGTACAAATTTATAAAAGACAATTGGGTATTATTTGAAAAATCAGTTTCCCTTTCTCCGCTTAAACACCCAGCTGTCTGTACTGCAACCAACCACAGTTACCAGTTCCCATGTTTTCTTTAACAAGCTTCTTGATAATTCTAGGAACTCAAAAATCTAACATAGCATGGTGATTAAGAATATGGATTCAGGAAGCAAACAATCTGTTTGCTAGCCTTAGCATCACAGGCAACTTACTAACTGTAGAACTTTAAATAGTAAGTTTTTCATCCACAAAATAGAGGCAACAGCAGCACCACCATTAGGCTTCTCTAAGGTTTGAATGAGGTAACACATAATGCACATGAAGTACTTAGCACAGTGTACGGAATACAGCATACAATGAATACTGGATAGTATTAACTATTGAAATTATTCTCCAAAATCCAAAAGAAGGAAGAAAATGCAACAGATTCATCAAGGGCTAAATACGAATCATGACCTTAGGAGTAAGAGCCTGGAAGAATGTGTTAGGATGAAAAATCTACATATGGATCATGCAGAATGGTGAGGTCCGTTGGTGTACATACATGTGCATGCAAGGGTGCATATGTGTGTTGGTATCCCATAAATATTTATAAAATCCTAGATATGTTATAAATATTATTGCTTAAGCCATACAGTAAGTTATCAATTCCACTTTACAAATGAAGAAACCAAAGTCTGAAGATAACTAAGTGGCCCTGGGTCATATGACTACTAAGAGAAAAACTTAAATTCAAACCAAGGTGTATTGGACCCCCAAAGCCCAGATTCTTTCCACTATCCCAAAAATCCCTAGAGAAAAATCTTGAGAGATTATCTGAAAGTCACCAGTGAAAGCTCTGCTCTCCCTGTGGATCACAGTGAACGGCAACGAACACACTCCAGAGTCAACCCTCCTCCTTTCTTACACTCTTGTACGACCGCAGTTAATGGGCAAACCCAAGGAACTACCTCCTCCAACAACATGACAGGCCCAGCTAATGCTTTCTCTAATTGCCCAACAACAGTAGGTCAATTTCCCTTCTGTGTTCATGACAAAACCTCACAGGAAAAAAAGCAGATTTAAATAACTGTAGTTGATTACTTAATGTATATAAAAAGATATTTTTGAAAACTGAGCAAATGTCTATCAAAGAGGTTTTACTGTATTATTGTGTAACTAAAATTTAAAAGTGCATTTGGGTTGCTGGGTTTAGAACTATCACACACAGGCAGAAGAAAATGATAGTATGGTTTGCAGATTCCTTCTTCTGGCTTTAAAATCGGTCAAGACTGACATGCATCGAGTATAGTAAACCTGAGCCAATATGATAAATAATACAGTACTGCAAAGACATTCAGACCTTTTGATCCATTAATACTACTCTGAAAAAATTTTTTAAAGAAATCAACTTAACAGACGTAAAACATATATAGTGATTTGTGGCACCACAATCTTTCATGATAGAAAGAGGAAATGAAATAATCCAGATGCTCGGTGTGAAGAAAAGCACTTCCTTAGAACTATGTTATGACAAAACAGAATACAGAAAAGCCATTAAACATCATCATTACAAACACTGCACAGGTTAGCAACAAAGTACTTGTGACAGAATGTCTAGCGGAAACAATATAAAACGCAGTAAGCCAAGTTCAATTACACAAAAAATTGTAAATGTGTGGTAGATATTTTATAAAAATATGAAAATACCTGGCCTTAGGTCATTTTTAAGAATTTAAGAATATTTTAAAGTCACTAAGTCTCATCTTTTCAGTAAAGAAATTAAAAATAATAAAATAGTACAGACAAGCACTGACAATCCAGTGAACTACTATGCATAATAAATATGACTGATATATATATACCTCTTCTCTCTACCTCCATAAGGAGATAACATAGCTTACCTTAATTCATCTTGCATTTCTGCTACCTGATCCAATAAAATACTTAGTCGATCCCATCTCATATTTTTACATTCCTTATGGAAGTCAAAGGCAATGTATCTACCAAAAGAAAAGATACTCAGAAATTGACCAGAGATAATTCATTTTCCTTCTATTAACAATACCTTCATAAGCTGATTTTCCCATTTATATCAGTGCATATATATTTCTTGGGAACACTGGAGCTTCCTTCACTCTGGGTTTATCACTATACATATACTACACACATGTACATGCAAGCGCACACGCGCACACACACACACACACACACATCTTTTTATGCTCACACCTATCAGGGGAAAAAAATATATATATGATATGTATGGAGATACATATATATGTATACATGGAAATACATGCATATATCTATCCTCACATATTCTTCTGGGGCCCTCAGCAAGGAGCAGAGGAGAAGCACAACGAATGCTAGTGAAGTAAGCTCAAGTACAGCAACCAGGTATGCAGTGCAAAGAGGCCTAGTCCACATTCCTCAAGACACTTCCAGTGGCAAAGCATTATGTATGGAAACTCTCTGGGGCACAAAGCCTCAATGAGGAAATTTTAATCAGACACTAAAATTAAAATTTGACTGAAAAGAAGTTATTCTACAATGTACATTATGCTAGAGAAATTTCAAGCCAACAAAATATCTTGCTTTGATCAACTACTGAAAAAAGTACAAGCTGAAATATATGTCTAGTGAGCTCTATGTAATCATGCACATATTTAAGTACACATCTGATCTGAAAAGACCTGTAACAGACTTCTAGTGAGGTACCTCATCATTCCACTTCCCAAAGACGACACCATTGTTGCAAATGTCTGTTCAAGTGGCTTCTCTGAGCCCTTCTGGTTAATCTGTAAAAAATTTCAAACACCATAGTTTTTAGTTTATTTCAAAGGAGAGAATAACATCAGAAAAAGGCAAACTAGGAAACTCTATGCTCTCATGCTCCCACATAAACATCCAAAAACACCCAGAAGCTAGCTGAGTCAACTTTGTAGCAGCTCTGAAAAACGATCAAAGGTTTTGTAACCCACTCAAGCACCCAATAAAGAAAAAGTCACTTTCAAATGGTGGGAAAGTTTTGTGGCATTTACCTTGTCCTTGGCCCAGCCCCTCCACAGAGTGATGACAACCTGTCTTACATGGGAATAACATGGTTCTCAGTTCCCCTCATTAAACTAGAAGAGACAGACCAGATCTTATCTGCAAATAATTGTGTACATCTGTTAAAGGACTAAATCACTTGTGTCTGTCCCATGTAACTCTGAACACAGGCAGTAAAAATGGTGACCAGTGCTTGTAAAAGCTGCAAGAGGATCATAAACCAGTAGATGACTGGGGCAAAAAATTATCGATGGAGACATACAACAGACCACCTAAAGACTGGAGAAGAAGATCGTGATATTCTTTGGGAAATGAGGACATTCAAAAACAGCCACATATATGAAGGAGTTTTGAAGGCCACCCATATAACCAGGTAGGATGCTGGCTCAGAAGAGTCCTGAGAAGACCTTAAACCTTTACCTCAGACTGATGCCTAGACTCACAGCCTGGCTAATCCGTAAAGGACTGCCCCAGCACAGAGCTTTTGCCAAAATTAGTATAGTCTTTAACAATCAAACAAAATTAAAAAACCCATCAAACCCTAGGGGAAAAGGAGACTCTGACTTTCAGAGTTATGATATTATAATAAACAAACATACAGTTAAAAAAAAAAAAAACACAGGTACACAAAGAAACAGAAAAACATGGCTCATTCAATGGAACATAAGAAATTGACAGAAATTATCCTGTGGAAGCCAATACATTAGACTTATTGACAAAGACTTTAAAAGCAACTGTCTTAAATATACTCAAAGAGCTAAGGGGAAATGCAGACAAAGAAATAAAAGAAATCAGAAAAACAATACATAAACAAAATGAGGATATCAATGAAAAAAATTAAAATAAGAAGCCAAAAAACAATTCTGCAGCTAAAGAGTATAAAAACTGAAATAAAACATTTTATACTATGGGAATTCCAGGAATAAAGAAGCAGAGAGATTATCTGAAGAAAACAAAAAATAGCCAAAACCTTCCCAAATGTGATGAAACATATCAATCTGCAAATCCAACAAGTACTCTGAACTCTAGGGAGACCCACACCAAAAACATTATAATCATCACATAGTTGAAAGACAAAAACAGAATCTTGAAAAGCAGTAAGAGAGAGGTGACTCATCACACACAAGAGATTCTCAATGGGATTATCCGCCAGTTTCTTATCAGAAATCTTGGAGGCTGGAAGACAGTGGGATCATATATTTTAAATGCTGGAAGAAGAAAAACTGTCAGCCAAGAATTTTATAGCTGGCAAAACATCCTTTAAAAATGAAGGAAAAATTAAGACATTCCTAGAGAAACAAAACCTGAGGTAGTTCATTATCATTAAACCTGAACTATAAGAAACGCTAAACGGAGGTCCTGCAGGTTGAAATGAAAGGATGCTACACAGTAATTTGAAGCCATACAGGAATAAAAAAATTTCCAATAGGCCGGGCGTGGTGGCTCACACTTGTAATCCCAGAACTTCTAGAGGCCGAGGCAGGTGGATCACCTGAGGTCAGGAGTTTGAGACCAGCCTAGCCAACATGGCAAAACCCTGTCTCTACTAAAAATACAAAAATTAGCTGGGTGGCACACACCTGTAATCCCAGCTACTCAGGAGGCTGAAACAGGAGAATCACTTGAGCTCAGGAGGCAAAAGTTGCAGTGAGCCCAGATCACGCCACTGTACTCCAGCCTGGGTGACAGAATGAGACTCTGTCTCAAAAACAAACAAAAAAATTCCAATAAAGGTAAAGACAAGGGCAAATATAAAAGCCAGAATTATTGAAATCTTAATCTTAATCTGTAACCCCACTTTTTATTTCTACAGGTTTAAGTCAAATGTGGTCAGGAATGGTGGCTCACATCTGTAATCTGAGCACTTTGGTAGGCTGAGGCAAGAGGATGGCTTGAGGCCAGGATTTCAAGACCAGCCTGGGCAACACAGTGAGTGAGACCCCATCTTTATAAAAAACACAAAAAAATTAGCAGAGCATGATGGCATGTGCCTGTAGTCCTAGCTGCCCGGAAGCTGAGGCGGGGGGGATTCCTTTAGCCCAAGAGTTCAAGATTACACTGAGCTGTGATTGTGCCACTGCATGCAAGGCTGGGTAACAGAACAAGACCTTTTCTCTAAAAAATAAATACATACATACATAAATAAAAGCCAACTGCATAAAAATAATTATATATTGATGTTACTGGAAAGATACAATTTGTAATGTCAATAATGTAAGAAGGAAGCATGAGGCTTTATAGGAGTAGAGTTTTTGTATGCCTCTGGTATCAATTCAAATTAGATACTTATAACATTAGGATGTTATATGTAATCCTCATGGTAACCACAAAGAAAGCAGCTATAGAATAAAAATAAACGAAAATGAGAAGGTGGCTGGGCGCAGTGGCTCACACCTGTAATCCCAGAACTTTTGGAGGCCAAGGCAGGTGGATCATGAGTCAGGAGATCAAGACCATCCTTGCTAACACGGTGAAACCCTATCTCTACTAAAAATACAAAAAAGCTGGGTGTGGTGGCAGTGCCTGTAATGCCAGCTACTCAGGAGGCTGAGGCAGGAGAATCGCTCGAACCTGTGAGGTGGAGGTTGCAGTGAGCCAAGATTGCACCACTACACTCCAGCCTGGGTGACAAAGTGAGACTCCATCTCAG
>NW_022436978.1:2523498-2532491 GCF_009761245.1 Sapajus apella
AAAAAAAAAAAAAAAAAAAAAATCAACTAAGCACAGTAAGAGACAGTAATGGAGGAAATAAGGAACAAAAATCTATAAGACACGCAGAAAACAAATAGCAGAAATAAATTCTTATCAGTAATTACTTTAAATGTAAATGGATTAATTCTCTAATAAAAATAAATAGACTGGCAAAATGGAAAAAAAAATGATCTAACTACATGCTGTCTCTAATAGATTCATTTTACATCTAAAGACACATATAGGTTGAAAGAAAAAGGATGAAAAAATATATTTTGTGCAAACAGTAATCAAAAAAGCTGGGATAACTGTATTAGTATCAGACAAAATACACTCTAAGTGAAACAATGTTACAAGAAACAAAGAGCATTATTTATTGATAAAATGGTCAATATTCCAAGATACAATTATAAACATATATGCAACAAACCATGACAACCTGAAAATATAATAAAGCACACAGACAGAACTGAAGGGAGAAAGAGAAAATTATGTAATAGTAGAAAACTTCAATAGCTCACTTTCAATAACACAGAAAAATCAGACAGAGACAAATAAGAAGATAGAGAATTTAAACACTAACATAAGCCAATCAGACCTAACAGACATATGCACATTACTCTATCCAACAACAGCAGAATACACATTTTTTATAAGTACACATGAAATATTTTCTAAGACAAAATATATTCCAGGCCACAAAAGAAGTTTTAACACATTTTTAAAAACTCAAATCACATTAAGTATATATTCTGATCACAATAGAAGGAAGCTAAAAATCAAGAACAGAAGGAAAACTAGAAATTTCACAAATATGTGGGAAAAAAAACATACTAACTACTGGTTCAAAGAAGAAATCCCAAAAAGAGAAATCAGAAAATACCTGAGACAAATGAAAACAGTAACACAATATACCAAACATATGAAATAATGCAAAAGCAGTGCTGAGGAAACGCTGCCGCTGTAAATACATACATTAAAAAAGAAAACCACAAGGCAATAATCTAATTTTACACTTTAAGAAACAAGAAAAAGAAGACCAAACTAAACCCAAAGCTACTAGAGGAAATAAGAAAAATTAGAGTAGAGATAAATAAAATAGAAAAAATATAAAAACAAAGTCTATAAAACTAAAAGTTGGACTTTGAAAAGATCAACAAAATTAACAAACTTTTAGCTAGAATGACCAAAACAAAACAAAAGACTCAAATTACTAAAATCAGAAATGACAGTATGGATATTACTACAAATTTCTGAGAAATAGAAAGGATTTAAGAGAATACTATGAGCAAGGCCGGGCGCGGTGGCTCAAGCCTGTAATCCCAGCACTTTGGGAGGCCGAGGCGGGTGGATCACGAGGTCAAGAGATCGAGACCATCCTGGTCAACACGGTGAAACCCCGTCTCTACTAAAAATACAAAAAATTAGCTGGGCATGGTGGTGTGTGCCTGTAATCCCAGCTACTCAGGAGGCTGAGGCAGGAGAATTGCCTGAACCCAGGAGGCGGAGGTTGCGATGAGCCGAGATCGCGCCATTGCACTCCAGCCTGGGTAACGTGAGTGAAACTCCGTCTCAAAAAAAAAAAAAAAAAAAAGAGAATACTATGAGCAACCATATGCCAACAAGTTGGATAAGCCAGACTGGCAAATTCCTAGAGACACATAATCAGCCAAAACTGAATCATGAAAAAATAGAAAGTCTAAATAGATCAATAAATAGTAAGGAGATCCAATCAGTAATGAAAACAAACAAACAGAAAAAAAAAAAAAGTCTCCTAACAAAGTCTGTAGTAGATGACTTTACTAGTGAACTCACTAGTGAATTCTATCAAAATTTAAAGAAGAATTAATACCAGTCTTGCAAAAAGCTGAAGAAGAGAGAACACTTTCTAACTTATTCTATAAAGATAAGATTATCCTGACCTCAAAATCAAACAAAGATATTACAAGAAAACTACAGGCCAATATCCTTTATGAATATTAATATAAAGATCCCCAACCAAACACTAGCAAACCCCGTCTCTACTATAAATACAAAAATTAGCTGGGTATGGTGGAGTGCACCTGTAGTCCCAGCTACTCGGGAGGCTCCGGGAGGAGAATTGCTTGAACCTGGGAGATGGAGGCTGCAGTGAGCCGAGATTACACCACTGCACTCCAGCCTGGTGCCTGGCAACAAAGCAAGACTGTCTCAAAAAAAAACCCAATATATATATATATATCACTACCAAAAAGATTTATTCCCACAATGTAAAGCTGGTTCAATATACAACAATCAATCAGTGTAATACACCACATTAGTAGAATGAAGGGGAAAAAAAAAACAAAAAACTAGCACCTCAATTGATACAGAAAAGTATTTGACAAAATGCAACTCCCTTTCTTGATAAAAACACTCAACTGAATAACTTAGACAAAGAAGAGAAGTTCCTCAACATAAAGGCCATTATGTGAAAAACCCACTAATATCATATTTAATGATGAAAGACTAAAAGCTTTTCTCCTAAGAAAAGGAATAAAACAAGGATGCTTGCTTTCACAATTTCTGTTCAACACAGTATTAGTAGTTCTAGCAACAGCAATTAGGCAAGAAAAACTAAATAAAAGGCATCCAAATCGGAAAGGAAGTGTAAACTTATCTCTGTTCACAGGTGACACGATCTTATATATAGAAAATCCTAAAAATTCTGCAAAATAGCTGTTGGAGATAATAAATTCAATAAAGTTGCAGCATACAAAAATCAAGACACAATAATCAGTTGCATGTCTATATACTAAAAATGAAATATCCAAAAGGAAAAGTACAAAAACAATTTCATTTACAATAGCAAAAAAAACAAAAAACCACCACTGAGGCATATAGAAAATACTCAAATACAAATTTAAACAAGGAAGTGAAATGCATGTACACTGGAAACTACAAAATAATGCCGAAAGAAATTTTTGAAAACATAAATAAATGAAAAGACATCTGCATTGATGGACTGATGGACTGACAAACAGTATTATTAAGATGACAGTACTACTCAAAGCAATCAATCTGCAGATTCAATGCAATTGCTATTAAAATCCCAAAGGCATTTTTTTCAGAAATAGAAAAACCACGCCTAAAATTCATAGGCAATCTCAAGGGATCTCAAGTAGCCAAAACAATCTTGAAAAAGGAGAAGGAAGTTGGAATTCTCACACTTCCTGATTTTAAAACTTATTACACAAAGCTGTAGTAACCAAAATAGTGTCATCCTGTCATAAGGACAGGCACAGAGAGCAATGGAATAGAACAGAGCCTCAAAATAAGACCTTGCATATACATTCAATTGATTCTTTATAAGGGTGCCAGGCTATTCAATAGGAAAAGAACAGTCTTTTTTTACAAATGGTGCTGGGAAAACTGGAAATCCACATGCGAAACAATGAAGTTGGACCCTTACCTATATCACATACAAAAATTAACTCGTGCATTGTTAAGAAGTAATACATACACAAAACAAAAATTAACTTGAAACATACAAAAAACCAAACTGTAAAATCTAAAACTATGAAGACTCTCAGAAAGAAAATATAGGAGTCACTTTATGTTATTGGACTTGGTGACAATTTCTTGAAAATGACACCAAGAGCAGGGGCAACAAAAGAAAAACGAGATAAGCTGGACTTAAACATTTTGTATACCAAGGACATTGTCAAGAAAGTAAAAAGTCAACCCAAAGAGTGGGAGAAAATATTTGTAAAGCACCTATCTGCTAAGAGATTAATATCCAGATTTCATATTAATGACTACAACTCAAACAACAAACAGCCTGATTAAAAGATGGGCAAAGGGCTTATGTAGACATTTCTCTAAAGATACACAAATGGCCAATGAGCACATACCAAGAGAAGCTCAAAATCATACAAATTATGAGAAATGTAAATCAACACCAGGAGATACCACTCCACACCCATCAGGGTGGCTGTAATTAAAAATACACACACATACACAAAACAGAAAACAACTGTCAACAAGGATATGAAGAAACTGGAACTCTGGTGTATTGCTGGTGGGAATGCAAAATGGTGCAGCCGCTAAGGTAAACAGTATGGTGGTTCCTCAAAGAGTAAAACATAGAATCACCATATGATCCAGCAATTCTACTTCTAGGTATAAGCCTAAAAGAACTGAAAACAGGGACTCAATCAAACAAATACTTGCACACCATCAATGTTCATAGAAAAATTATTTGTTAACAGTCAAAAAATGAAAACAAGCCAAATGTCCATCAATAGATGAATGGATAAACAAAACGCGGTGTGTATGTACGTGTGTGCATATACATACACAATGGAATATTATTCAGTCTTAAAAAAAAGAATGGGGCTGGGCGCAGCGGCTCACGCCTGTAATCCCAGCACTCTGGGAGGCCAAGGCAGGCAGATCATCTGAGGTTGGGAGTTCGAGGCTAGTCTGACCAACATGGAGAAACCCCATCTCTACTAAAAATACAAAATTAGCCAGGCATAGTGGTACATGCCTGTAGTCCCAGCTACTCGGGAGGCTGAGGCAAGAGAATCACTTGAACCCGGGAGGTGGAGGTAGCGCTGAGCAGAAATCGTGCTGCTGCACTCCAGCCTGGGCAACAAGAGTGAAACTCCGTCTCAAAAAAAAAAAAAAAAAAAAAAGGAATGAAATTCTATACATGCTACAAGATGGATGAACCTTAAAAACATTTAAAAAAGACAAATAATGTATTATTCCACTTACATGGGGTACTTAGAATAGACAAATTCAGAGAGAGAGATGTAAAACAGAATTACCAGGGGCTATGAGGAGGGATGTAATAGGAAGTTAACTGGGTAGAATTTTCCTGGTATGATGAAAAGCTGTAGAAACGGGCAGTGATGATGGCGTCACATTATGAACTACTTAATGCCACTGAACTGCACACTTAAAAATGGTTAAAATAGTAAATTTTCTGTCAAGAAAAAGTTAAGTTTTTTTTGTTTTTCTCCCTTAAGAAACATACCAGATTGATTATGACTTGTTTTCCATAAATAATTACTTGGGAATCAAAATGCCTTTGGAAACCATCCATCTAGAAGGAAAAAAGTTACATATTTTACTGGAGTACATTATGTTATTTATAAACATAATTTAAATATTTATAATATTTTAAAAGGACCTCCTTAAATGTCTTATTTTTATATTCAAAAGAATGATGTCAGGATGTGGACTATGTCTTCTAGATATTCTAAACGCCATCTAGTAATCATAAGCTATTTTACTCTGAGTTGCAACACTAACACTTTAATTCTGAATACAATCTCAGTGGAATATATTAAGTACTCTGAAAAGCATAAAGTTACAAATCTTACTGAGATCTCTCAAATCCTTATTTGCCATGCCACTCAATCATAATTTGTTTTTCTACATTTCTAACATGCCACCTACACTCCTTTTGGTTTAGGGGTTTACTATGTGCCAGAATCAAAAAGAAGGGCCTCAAAGACGTTGAGGGCTGACTTACGGGGAATAAATACATTCTTTATATGCAACTTATAATGCCATTAAGCTTCTACTTTTAGCCAACACAAAAGGCATGCAAGATACACACATGATTTGCTACTTTACTGATCTGTGGCCGTGGTTTGTACTTGAGGTTTGGTCTTTGGGACCAGAAAACAGGTATTGATCCTCGAGTCTAAAAGAAAAGACAGAAATGTGAAAAGAAACACAAACATACTTGTTTTTATCACCTTACTTACTGTCAGGGGTATACATATTAATGACTATATAAGGAAAAAAAGTAATACAACCTACCAACTATTTTAAAAGTCCACGTTAAAAAAAAAGTCCACGGGCATCTGCTCCTAAAGTTCTTACTTTATGAGAAAACACTTGGAGCTTTTTCTCCTTCTAGTTTTATATACATGGTTTTATATAAATAAATTATTTATTTCCTTGAAATTCTAAATTTATCTATGACTAAAACTTCAGATTACCTCTGTTAATTTGGCATTATGAAAAAATTGCTTTATTCATTTTCAAATGCATATGTTTATGAACATATGAATATATCTGGCCACTAACGCTCTGGAGCAGCAAGCGGTCCACAACTCCAAAGGCAACAGAAGAGACATCTCACAGTGGCAGGTAAAGTCAATCATAAGCCATTAGCTTGTCCCACCATCACTACCTTGAATACGTGTAAAGCGTTCAACAGACGGATGGCTCCATTTCCATAACTCTCTTTGCAACTCCTACCCTGCCCTCTCCTCTAGGGATTTAATATAAGGGCAGGAAACGGCAGCAGGTTAGTGCCAGATTAATGGATTTTCCTTTTTTGGGGTGAACTTTTTCTACACTGTAGATAAAAATATTACATAAGAACAGAGGGGAAGGGAAAACAGGGAAATTTCAACATGACAGAAAATTACAAGCCATGCAGAAAAGGCCAACTCGCTGACTGCTTAACGGACATAACAACTTGCCTGTACAAATGAAGCTTTGCTCCCATTGTAGTGCACAATTTGTTCTGTTTCTACAAAGTTAGCTGCATGGCCTTCAGAATCAATTCCTAAATTGAAAAAAATTTAAAAATTTAAGAATTAATTATATTTACTACATAAGAAACAAATCAGAAACCCACTAATTCAGGTTAACTTGGAGAGAATTAACTCAGTTCAAATTAGTGGAAAGTCATTATGAAAATATAATTCCAACAAATTCATTCTACATGATCAGAAAACTAACAGAAGCTCACTCACTTTAAACAAGCTTAAAGGGGAGTATTAAAAGCCTATTAATAAACAGATGAAGTTGGTTGCTCTTAAATACATTGTTACTACATACAAAATTCCTCTAAAACAGTTTCTCAAACTTGAGACATCTTTTAAAGAAAAAAAAAAAAATTTCTCAAAGACCCCTGAATAAATGTTGTAGATCCTAATTTGAAAAGTAGTAGTTTGAAAGGTAAAACTATCAATTTAGGTAATCATACTTAGTAACAACACAATACTCAATGTAAATATAAGCCACTTTATTAATAGTATTTTGTTATAATAATGCAAATGGTCTCCAGCAGATGCTTAAACTGATTTTAATTATCTAAATAAAAACCCAAAACTGTATGTGATCCTCTTTAACTCCATGAATATGCTTACAAAACCTAGTTTGAAAAGCAGTGTTTGGATTCTTGATACTGTTTAGTTCTTTCAAATATTTGAAGCATTCCTTTAAAAATTTGTTTATGTAATCTATTTTTACTAAGAAAAGCTTGCTAAGCAAAGGCAACTTTCAAGCTAGTCCCTGACCCAAATTACCAAATAATCAGAAAGAAATCAATGGATTTTTAACTGTCCCAAATATTTCCTAACATCCTTTCTGACATGTTTCTCACATATAACATGTAAAAGAATATGTAAAGTATCACTGTTTTTGTTAACATATCACCAGAAGGGACCAAAATTATTGAGCCAAATCAGCAATGACATGACTCCTTAATACACTATGAGATTACTTTTCAGAAGCACAAGTTATGCTTGCTTCCTTTCATAATTCCGGCTAAGTAACAATATCCAATTATTTTTAAAAGTAAGAGAGTCAGAGTGAGACAGTATGTGTTTGTGTGTATAAAAGAAAGATATTTATGAAAAGATTTGCAAAATATATTAAGAAAAAAGGGAACCAAGGTGCAGAAAAATGTTCACAGAATATAATCACTGTCTAAAAAAGGAGCAGGAGAAGGACACATACCTGTATTAGCATAAAAATTATCCAGAAAGATAAACAAGAAACTAACATCTGATTAGCTGGTAAGGGGGTAAGAACCAAGCAGATGAGGTCAGAAATGAGAAATATTTTTTTATTGAATTAAAAAAATAC
Organism: Sapajus apella; assembly: GCF_009761245.1. Taxonomy (NCBI): domain Eukaryota; kingdom Metazoa; phylum Chordata; class Mammalia; order Primates; family Cebidae; genus Sapajus; species Sapajus apella. Next base: position 2,531,359 of record NW_022436978.1, read on the forward strand.
TTTTGATATTTGAAATATGTAAATTCATTACTTGTTCAAAAAACTTAATCAAAAACTATGTTTCCATCCAAGAAAACCTAGTTATAAGGGAGTTGCTAACTTTAATTTTGGTTTGTGATATTGGCCAGTTCAGTCACTCAATGTTATTCTTCCTCTGCTAGGAGAGAGATTAACCAAATAATCTCTACAACTTTCTGGCCCCATGCTACAATGTATTTAATGGCTAATATATTAAATATTAAATATTTATATTATTAAATATTATATTAAATAAAATATGCTGATATATTCTGGTTAAAAAAATAGAAAGGTTGGAGAAATTCCTTTTCATAATGACAGTCAGCTTTAACATATTTTTATACATTTCATAAAGCTTTAATATATATTTTTAAGGTTTAGTTTAGCAAAATAAGCAGGTTGCTAGTACAAAGCCTAGAAAATAAAAGGTCAAAATGTAAATGTTTACAAAGTTGAAGGCATAAAGCCAAATGACTAGCTTCATGCATGCAGAAAACTTAAAACCAATACAAGAAAATACTTTTAAGTTTAGGTTACTGAAAACTACACGGAGTTCAACTGTACTTTCAGACATCCAGCAAACAACATGATCAGTTCCTCTTCAAGCAGTAAGAAGCAGCCTACACGTATCACATTAACATTTGCAATATAATTACAGTAGCCGGAGTAAAGCACAGAAGACCTACCTAATTATTATAATGAAGCAGGAGATAAATACTTAGCAAGGCTATCAAATGATAATGAAAACAAATAAAATACAAAAGTTACATTTATGTCACCATAAGACAAAACATTGTGCCGTGTGCAGTGGCTCACGCCTGTAATCCCAGCACTTTGGGAGGCCGAGGCGGGTGGATCACGAGGTCAAGAGATCGAGACCATCCTGGTCAACATGGTGAAACCCCGTCTCTACTAAAAATACAAAAAAATCAGCTGGGTATGGTGGCGCGTGCCTGTAATCCCAGCTGCTCAGGAGGCTGAGGCAGGAGAACTGCCTGAACCCAGGAGGCGGAGGTTGCGGTGAGCCGAGATTGCACCATTGCACTCCAGCCTGGGTAACGAGAGCGAAACTCCGTCTCAAAAAAAAAAAAAAAAAAAAAAAAAAAAGACAAAAC
>NW_022436978.1:2532591-2566932 GCF_009761245.1 Sapajus apella
CAAAAAAAAAAAAAAAAAAAAAAAAAAAAAGACAAAACATTAGTTACAGATATGATCCATGCTGATAAAATTAATCTCACCTCTTACATAATAGCGTACACCAGCTCTGAAACAGCTCCTCCTCGAGATGAGAATCCAATCAAAGTATTTTCCATTAATAGAACATGAATGCATGGCAATAACTTAATCACATTAAGAAAAATATAACATATAATAGAAATCATATGCATTGTTTCTAGATTCAGTCTGAATCTGTCTACCCTAGTAAGAATGGTCTTTAAGAGAAAAAAATGACAGAGTATACAAATCTTCATGAATATTCACGAGTCCTTAGTACTATAATCTTCAATTGTGAAGTTCTGTCAAGTTAATAACCCTATAAGTAGTATGTTTAAGAAGTTCACTATGGTGTTTCTATTTAAATAATATGCTTCTTTTTTCCTGATATCCTCAATCACTTTCTAAAAGCAAAGAATTAAGTATTAATCACATCATTGAAAAACCTACTTTGAATGGAGAACATAAATTTAAAATAGATTAACTTTCAAATAAGAAACAAAAAATGGGGGGGAGGCTAGGCTACTGCAGTTAAGGAAAAAAAAAAAACCCTGAAATACACGAAACATAATTACAAATCAGCCATAACAGCTGGTAAGCATACGAAGGTTCACAGATCAAAGTGAGTTAAACAAAGGTTATCTAGAAATGAAAATTTTCACTCCATCTTTTCCTTGAAATAGAAAAGGTGAACCTCAATATAAAAGACTGTATGTCCCCAAAAGATTTTCTTAATATAAAGTTATTTCCCTTACTACTGATAATAGTATATGCTATATGACACTTCCTATACCATTCAGTAACAGAAACAGTCACATACCTAGAAATTCTAAAGGCTGATCTCTCCACTTCATTCCCAGAGTAAAGGGCTGCAAAAGCCTTTGGAACTGACATACCTCTTATATTAAATGTTTTTACTATGAAATACAATAAAGGTAAAGTATAATGTATGCAACTATTTACAACAGTTAAATACCCATTTAGTATGCGGAGTTGGTAACTAAATGGGCAAGAATTTCTTACTGGAGTGATGGAAACATGATGCTGGTTATACTACACTGTGAAAGAAATTAATGCCACTCATTGAAATGCACGTCTAAAAATGATTAAAAAGACAAACTGCATATTAAATATATTTATCATAGTTTTAAAAATTACACAGACACATACCCCTTTGTAGCCACCAGCATGTCTGAAGCACCTCTCCATGTGGCTCCCTTACTCCCCTCTAACAATAACTACTATCCACTCAGCTCATCATTCCCTTGTCTTTCTAGTTTTGCCACTAAACAACTCATTTGGTCTGAAAAGCTTTGAACCTTTTTTTTTTTTTAGGTAACAGGAATTAAACTGTATGTATTCTTTCAGTTTTATTTTCTCATCATCATATTCATGAGGTTCATTTGCTGCTGCTATGGCTGTATAACATTCCACTATATGATTACAGTTACTTATCCATTCTAATGTCCATTCCAGCTTTACTATTATAAACAGTGTTGCAACAAACATCTTTGTACAGAATAAGCAGAAGTAGCTCTAAGGAGCAGTACTGCTGGCTTACAGAGTATATTCTTCATGTGGTCTTATCAGGAAATTCCGCATTGTTTCAAGAGTTACTCTGGCTTCTCACCTTTACCAAAACTTGATATTGTCTGCTTTAAAAACAAATTATTTATTTATTTAGAGAGAGAGGCTCTTGCTGTGTTACTCAGGCTGGAGTGCAGTGGCACCATCATGGCTCACTGCAGCCTCAAACTCCTGGGCCCAAGCCATCCTACCGCCTTGGCCTCCCAGGCAGCTGGGCCTACAAGGCACGTGCCACCATGCTCAGCTCATTTACTGTCTGCTTTTTAATGTCTGCCACACTGATGGGGGAGTAGGGGGGCATGACAGAAAGACGCGTCTTATTGTTTCAATGGCCTTACTTTTTCTCCCTCCACATTTGTTTTGGTTTGGTTGTGGTATTTTACATATGTAACACTTTTTCTTACTGTGCATCCATTATAAAGCGTAACAACATAATACAATAAATATTTGTGAACCTACCATCCAACTTCAAAACAGTACCAAAACTCTGAATCTATTCATCTGCCCCTTCCCTATTCTATCCAACTGTGTTCTCACCCAGGAGTAACTATTTAGTCCCTTACTCACCCAAATTATCTATCTTGAGCCAGGGCACAAAGATGAGTGGGACAGATAAGCCTATGCTAGAGCCCAAATCTAGCAGAGAAAATGACTGACTGCTTTATGAATCCTGTTCCTCTGACTGCAAGAAAGTGTGCATATGTACACACTTTAGAGAATCCAGAAAGCATGGAAGGAACAAGAGTAAAATAAAAACTGAATCCCCTCAGCATGAGGTTAACTTTTAAAATGGGAGTGTATTTACTTCTAGTCTTTCATCAATGAGTTACTCCCAGGGCCATCCACACCTTCTCTCCAGGATGCCCATTTCACATACTCCTCTCAACCTGTAACATTCCTCCCTCATCACACGCACAGCCCATTAAGTTACTTTCTATGTCACTGTAAAATAAAAGCCTCCCACAGGCTCCCATCACATTTACATACCCACCAGCATCCACAACCATCTATTTGCTTCTCTTCTATAGTGGCAGGTGAGCAGACCAGGCCATCTACCTGTGCACTAATTCCCACCCCCCTCACACATTCTTGGACATCACTCTAGCATGCACCTTCACCAATTTTCCCCTTCTTCAAAATCTTTTGAGTCAAGGTCTTGCTCCGTCACCCAGGCTAGAGTACAGTGTTGCGATCATAGCTCACTACAGCTTCAAAATGGGGTCAAGTGAGCCTCCTGAGTAGGTGGGACTACAGGCACATGCCACCATGCCTAGGTTTTAATTTTTAAAGATTTTTTGTATAGACAGGGTCTTACTATGTTCTCCAGGTTGGTCCTAAACTCCTGGCCTCAAATGATCCTCCTGCCTCAGCCTTCCAAGGCACTGAGATTACAGGGATGAGCCACTAGGCCTGGCCCTACCACATTTAAAGTAAAAGTCACAGTCCTTCCCATGGCTTATAAGGCCCTGAGTCATCTGGGCTGAGCTACTTCTCTGAACAAGCTCCCGCCTCTCCCTGTCCACTCTCTATTCCAGTCATGTTTCTGCCTTGGGGTCATTTAACTTATTAATGTCTCTGTATGTGTGTGAAACATATGACTACTTCTAGTCAACAAACTACATGAAAGAAAAGCTCATTTAAAGCTTTCAATTTAAAGGTAAATGAGTAAGAAGTTTCTAAAATTGCCGAGAAAAAAAAGGTTCTATAATCTCAGTATTATTTGTCCATTCACAGTCTCATTTTGAAAAACAAACAAAAAACACCACAGTTGGCCCAAATCACTTAAGGCACTAAATAATAAGCACATTTATTCTCATTTTAGCCTTAGGAGAACTTGGAAAGCTCAGAGTGAAGGATGGGGAAGCAAAAACAAATAAGCTTTTATCCTGAAATTTTCTAATTTTTATTCCCCCACAACTGTGGAACACGTTTCCTCCATTACTTTTTGGGTTTTCTTTAAGTATAACAAGTGTAATAATTTAGTGAAATCATACTGACAAAATGAACAAATAAACAACAGACTTATATTGACAAGCTTCTTAGGTGTACGTGATAGAAAGATGTCATCACCATGTTCTTCAGGGCAGAATCCTGATTAGTCATGCATCACTTAACAGGGGTACATTCTGAGAAATGGATCGTAATGTAATCTTATACATTATAGCGTACTTACACAAACCTAGATGGCACAGCCTACTACAAACCTAGGCTACATGGTATATAGCCCATTGCTCCTTAGCTACAAACCTGTAGGGCATGTTACTACACTAAATATTGTAGGCAATTGTAACACAATGGTATTTGTGTATCTCAATATAGCTAAACATAGAAAAGGTACAGTACAAATATGGTATTATAATCTTATAGGACCACCATCATACATGTGGCCTGTCACGTACTAAAGTGTCAGTATGTGGCACATAACTAGATAGGCACTCATCAGCATATATTGTGCTTATTCTTTAAGAGCCAGCTCACTTGGCTGCCTTACTTTTATGATGATGTCTATGATACAGATTTGTTTTTTAAAATGAACCTACCATTAGATAATCAATACTTATTTTGTATCTGTACTCTGATTTCATCCCTAGGCATTATTCTTCGTACTCCACCTTTCTCATCTATCTGTCACTACTACAAATGACAAATAAAATTTTTAATGGTAATTCTCCTCTTCAAGTTGTTACCCACACCAGTGTCTGAGTCTCACTTTTTTTGACCCTGTCGCCTAGACTGGAGTGTAGTGGTGCCGTCATAGCTCACTGCAGCCTCAAACTCCTGGGCTCAAGTTATCCTCCCACCTCAGCCTCCTGAGTAACTGGGACTAGAGGTATAAGCCACCGTGCCTGGCCTAAATCTAAATTTTTTAATTATATACTAAGGAAAGTTTTCAACAGCCAGGTCCAAACTACTTATGTGTAATTTACTGAGACAAGATAACATCAAATAAAAGCAAAATACAGTATACATATTCCTTCTATTTAAACAAACAGCTCCAGAAACCTTGAACAGAGAGAGAATCACATAGTCTGAAAGGTTCATTCTTAAAAAAACTAAATGGCAATGAGTTTAATCTTCTTATCAACAGCAATTTCTATTAATTCTGAAATACTCATCCTTTGGAATATTTGAGACTATCTCTAAATCTGCCTCATAATAAAATTTAAATAAAGGGATCTAGAAACTAAAGAATAATATCATGTAAGGATACAGCCATGTAACACTGGAAGTGCAAACCGATGAACCTGAAATGAAGATATATATTTAGAATAAATATACTTTAAAAATAAATAGGCATTATATAAAAATATTTACATAAAGGAAAGTAATATACAAACATAAAGTAGTAAACGTATGGGTAATATAATTTTTTAAAAAATTCTCTAATGTAACATTAAGTATGCATTACAATCATTTGAGCTTGAAAATTCAAAGATTTTGGAACACTAATAAAGCTACATGAAGTTACAGAATGTTTACCTCCTTTTCAGTCTTTGCCTACAACAACTTCACTCCTCCAGGGAAAAGATATCCCATGCTAATTGTTTGCAGCTCAAACTACTTTTCCAAAAAAAGCATAGCAAATGACAAGAAATAAAGCAATTAGACACATCTATTTACCTGGATTCAATAATATATCATGTTTTCCTAGCTGGGCCTCCCTGTTTATACCTCTCATGTGTAGACAAAGGACAGAAAAAGGTGATGCCTGTGCATATGTCTCCTGGGTAACTGAAGGGAGTCTTATCCCCAAAGGAAGACAACAACAGAGTTCTCCCCTTGGCCAGGGAACTTGACCCTGGCCCCTCATTTCTCCATTATTCATGTTCCAAGACCCACTGTACCTCTCTTAGTTAGATAAAGCTGTGTGTTTTTACTTAAGGCTTCTACAGAAGATCAGAGTAAAATAATTAGGCTTCAACCTAGAATGATGTGACAGGGAAGATCTGATCAAAGTTTATAAGTTATAAACAGAGTTAAATTAGAATTGTTTCTCAAAACCCTTGGTGATTAGGAAGTCATTTTATAACATACATTGAATTAAACCTTGGACTGTAAAAATTAGGCAGATTTTATTTAGCATACATTACCTCTGGCTGTGCAGAAAGTTCTCTTAGAAGATGACCGTTCCATACAAACCGCTGATCTGCCTGAGAGAAGTTTTAAAATTTACTACAATATCTCCTGCCAAGCTTGTTTTCTACAGAAAGAAAACTACCAATCAATGTCTCCATCTGATGGTTAGAAGCAGGTTTGACAGGCCTCAAACAAAATACATCTCCCCCTCAAAGCTGTACCTCCTGTGGGCATTCCTGCCTCATTGTCTCAGGCCAGACAGAAATCTGGGAGATGTCTTAGGGTATTTCTTTCCCTTCCACTTAATTAATTGTCAAGTACTGGCCCTCCTTCAAAATCCATCTTTTTTACATTTCTATTCCTACCATCCTTGACCAACATTTGACTCTAACCTAACTACTAAAACAGCCTCCCTTGCCTCCAGTTTAGGTGTTAGCCCTCTCTACCCATTTGTCTGCAACACTGCCAGTAGGAGTTCTCTAACATGTCCTGTCTCCTATCTGCTCAAAATTCTTCAATGACTGTCATCTAAAGAACCAAATCTCTGCATGGCCTAATCAGTCCCAGGATTTGGAAACCCCTAATTAACTCTCTGATCTCATCTCTGGCCACTCTGACTTTTATACATACAGAAGAAACTCCCTCAACAATCTATATTTGATCAACTCTACTTAGGGCCAGGGGTGGTGGCTCACGCCTGTAATCCTAGCACTTTGAAAGGCCAAGGCAGGCGAATCACATTGAGACTTAGGAGTTCAAGACCAGCAAGGCCAAAATGGCAAAACTCGGTCTCTACTAAAAGTACAAAAATTAGTTGGGCGTGGTGGCACGTGTCGGCACGTGTCTGTCATCCCAGTTACTTGGGGAGGCTAAGGCACAAGAATCACTTGAGGCCAGGCGCAGTGGCTCACACCTGTAATCCTAGCACTTTGGGAGACCGAGGCAGGCAGATCACGAGGTCAGGAGATCAAGACCATCCTGGCCAACATGGTGAAACCCCGTCTCTACTAAAAGACAAAAAATTAGCCAGACATGGTAGTGCACACCTGTAGTCTCAGCTACTTGGGAGACTGAGACAGGGGAATCGCTTGAACCTGGGAAGCAGAGGTTACAGTGAGCCAAGATTGCGCCACTGCATTTTAGACTGGGTGACAGAGCAAGACTGTCTCAGAAAAGAAAAAACAAAATAATTGACTCTACTCAGTAGATAATCAATTCTATTTATGAAGTATACCAATTGAACCACCCCACACCTTCAACTGTAAAAGTCACAGGGAATGGCTTTTGCACTTGGCCACAACCAGCTGAATCTCACTTCCTGAGATTCAAGTGTATGTTTCTGAGTGGTTTGTGCCAGTCATTCTTATTATTCATCATTATAGAGTTTAACTAAATATTTTATAAACCAATGAAATAAGACGAAAAACAGACTGCTGTTTCTATGAAGTTAAATAATTTGGAATCTAACTTGATAAGTGGCAAGTTGCTAAAACAAAACTGCTGTTGAATTCGGAGTGGGAGTGGCAACTAAAAAAATATAAGAATCTACAGAATTCTGCACACAGATTTTTCCTTAAGTGTCAAAATCTTTAAAGTGGCCCAAAAGGGAAAGCCTTATGGATGTTAATTTACACAAGGAAGACAATTCAGAATCGAGGAACCAAAAACAAAGAAAATCCTATAGCTGTATATAAAAACATTGACCAACGTAAAATTTTATGTTTTAAGTTAAAATGTTTAGGTATACATGTTCCATTTATCACTTTTATGATTCCCTAGGTTAACTTTTTTTTTTAGGCAGAGTCTTGCTGTTGCCCAGGCTGGAGTGCAGAGGGGTGATGACAGCTTACTGCAGCCTCTATCTCAAGTGATCCTCCCACCTCAGCCTTCCAAGTAGCTGGGATTACAGGTGCATGCCACCACATCTGATTAATTTTTAATTTTTTGTAGAGATGTGGTCTCCCTATGTTGCCCAGGCTGGTCTCGAACTCTCGGACTCAAGCAATCCTTCTGCCTCAGCCATGCAAAGTGTTGAGATTACAGGTATGAGCCACGACACCTGGCTAACTAACTTTCTGATTAGCTGACAAAGAATTCCCATCTCATCCCAACAGATGAGATGGCTTTTTCTTCAGCTTAGCCTCTGCCACCACCTCTGCCTGGGACCCTCCCTGGCCCACGGTCACCTGACCAACAAATCTTCAAGTCTCAGCTCAAAACCTTCCTGTGTCAAGTTACTGTCCTCTGTAGCTACCTTTCTTTATAAAGTTGTCCCTGACACCCCCAGGCAAAGACCCTCATTCCTTCAGGATCCCACCTCACTTTGGTACATGATCTCAATTACAGCAACCATTCTCTGACTATTGCTTCCCCAGCAGACTGTAGGCTCCCACAAGACAGGTTCCACAGTCTCATTCTGGGTCCCCAGAGGCTAATATAGTACCTGGTACAGGGCTGACATTGTAGAGATGTTTCATAAACAAACGGAGAATGTAAAAACTGCTTTTAAAAGCAACGGTCTCTTTGTAGTTAAAAGCCAAGTTTCTTGACGGCTTAGCCTGCACCTAAACTTCCATCTAAGCCTACATGCAATTTTACTAGAGTGTAAAATCTTACCCAAAAAAAAAAAAAAAAAAGTCAACTAAATTACTAATTACCTAAATTCAACTACTTGAAATTACCCATTATTATTGGTCAAAAATGGTCAATTACCAGCAACTTCATATTGTCCAATCTAATAGGTATCACGCAGCGACCTTTTAAATTCTGTCTTCTCATTAAACATCTAAGGTATGCCAAAATAAATTAAGGCAGCAATTATCCAGGGTCCTCAACAAAAGAAACTTTAAGTTGAGACCATCTGCAACCTAATTTTAAAGATATATTCATTATATATTAAAAAAAAAAAAAAAAAAAAGCAGACTGGGCAGGCACAGTGCTCATGCCTATAATCCCAGCACTTGGGGAGGATAAGGTGGGCGGATCAGTTGAGGCCAAAAGTTCAAGACCAGTCTGGGCAACATGGCAAAACCACATCTCTACTAAAAATACTATAAATTAGCCAAGGATGTTAGCACATGCCTGTAAGTGCAGCTACTTAGGAGGCTGAGATATGAGAATCGCTTGAACCCAGGAGGCAGAGGTTGTAATTAGCTGAGATCATGCCACTGCACTCCAGCCTGGGTGACAGAGCGAGATTCTGTCTCAAAGAAAAAGAAAGCAAAATAAAAAAATCTTAAACAGACATTTTCCATGTCCTTAGTGACTTGTTACTTTTTTAGTTATAAAAATTATAAATAACCATCGCTACAGAAGAAATATCAACTGTTAGAACACGAATTTTGTAAGCCTAATTGTACTGCTAATGTAACTGCCACACTGTAGAACACTGAGACTTAAGAAATTACAAATTAATGCAATGCTAGTTTGAAGATTTGACATTTGAGAGTTAGCACTTGGTAGCTTGATAATATTTATGCAGAAATACAAATTCTGAAAATTTTCCTATAATAACATATGAATGTGTTTACATAAAGACTTCTGAATATCTACAGCAGTGGGTCTCAATTCTGGCTGTATACATATACAGATTCCAGGACTCTCATGCTGGGATTGTAATGTATATTTAAAACAGGGTATGTTTTCAAAGCCTCATACGTGATTCTAATATAACCAGGACTGAGAAAAATCAATATGAATTTTTATGCATAAAATAGAGACATGTCCCTTTTACAATCCTAAAAATAAAAACAATTGAAGATTAAGCTTACCCTTTCCAACAGACTCATTTCTTGGAATTCTGGACTAGTGTTGGATAGCCGCTGCAAAGTATGGGTCAAATCATATGTTGTTGAAAAGTAAAATCCATCCACATTCAAGACATGGTTTAGCATTGCTAAGAAGGTTTTATTATCTTGTAACTGTAAACAAAGAAAAATCAGTACAGCTCATAACTGAAAAGGAATCGGAATAAAAATACAAACCTTTAAGCACAGCCTCGTTAAAGACTACTGGCATAAGAACTGGGCCAGCAAGAGGGATGTTCACCATTTCCCTGGGACATAGGACAGTTCCTGGCACACAGAAGATAGATACTCAATAAACACTGTAGGGTACTATTAGGTAACTTGATTAGGTAGGACCCCCTCCCCTTCACAAATTTTATTCTAAAGGGCAGAAGAGTGGTTTTAACACAACATCACCTTTGATTATGACCTACTGTGTGCCAAATATTTTCCAAAGATTCTCTAATCCTCACAACAGCCCTGCAAAGTTAGCATAGCTACCCTGACAAATAAAACACGTAAATTTAAGAGGGGCCCAAAAACAGAGATAGCAAATAAGAAGATACTAACATCATCCTCATTCTCAAGAAACTTTCCTGCTTTGGGATGGATGAGAAGTAAAATGGAATTCTTTTTATTTAAAACAAAGATTAAAAAGTCAAGTAAACGCAATATTTATCTTTATTTTTGGATAATCATTTTAACTAGCTTTCCCAATGAATACCAAGATTGACATTTGTCTTTATCCTTGTTTTAAAAAACAATCGTTAATGTTTAGAAACGTTTAATGATTACCAAATGATTAACTTGTTAATCCACGTTACAAATCTACATATACAAAATTTTTGACTTGTGCTCAGACATGTTTTTAGAATTAGCTACACAGCTTTACAACAAAGTACAACAATCAAGAAGAAATTGTCTAAGTAAATATGACTGGTCTAGTAAATGAATACAGCCATTTTTATTTCTTTAAAATATGGCTAGTAGAGAATAAATATATTGATATATATTTCTTGATATACATATTATGAAAAAGAAATTCTAAAGTATATATATTTATATAAATATGTATATTATAAAATAGAAAATATATTATGTTCTTATACATATCAACAGTCAATTGTAAAAACTATGATTGTTCCATGACCTTTAAAAATTTTTTGTTAAAACATTAAAAACTCTATTGTAAGTTACAGATATAACTTATATAGTTGTAAGTTATAGATATTAACTTGTAAGTTATAGATATAGTAAATTATAAGTGTAAAGAAATGAATAAATTATAAAACTAATATTTAGCACACTGTAATTTAAAACATTAGAAACACTAAGAATGAAAACTATTTTATTTCTTTGTGAAAAAAAAAATGTATCAAGAGACTTGAACACTGCTTGCCTTCTTGTCATATAACTTAAGATACAGAATATCTCTTCTATCCCTGGTGCAGTGTCACACATTTTCCTAAGTCTAAAACAACTTCTGACATTGTATCCTTTGCCCTTTCAATGTTGTGAAATATCTCCAAGGTTTCCTTTAATGGGAAGTTTTTGCAGGCATCACTTCCTCCGGGATACTGTCATCCTTTTCATCACAGCCACTCCATCATTAACGTTGATAAGTTCACCTGCACTAAGACCTCTGGCTGCATACCTACAGTCCCTTGAATGGTGATAGTGTCAGCGTTCCCATGGTCAGCTACTTCTTCTATGCTCCATTTATGTTCAATTTCAATTTCTCTTCCAAAGTTGTTGCTTTTTGTTTCTTTGCACCTTCATCTTTGGTGGGTTAATTCTTCAGTTAATATACTGTAGTAACTGAAATTTAAGCCATGTTGTTTGGGGATTGGTGTTAACTAAACCATGGTTACTGAAATCTGTGCATACAGCAACAGTGCAAAAGGAAAACTGCCTGAAAGTGTATATACACATTTCATAAACACACATACATGCTTACATTCACATGTGGTAAAAATAAAGAAAACCTCTCTGGGAAAGAAGGGAATGAGTTAAAGAGGAGTAGAACTTCAAAGGTATTTATATTTTATTTCTTTATAAAGAGGATATGAGTTAAATCTGGTGTTGAGCACATGTGCATTTTCTGTTTTCCCTTTTCTCTCCACATGAAATTTCATAATTTAAGAATTGAATCTCTTTTTAAAAAAAAAAAAAAAAACCAAGAGCAACAAAATTATCTGAATGATTTAAAAAATATTTTTTTATGCCTGGGTAGAAAAGTAGATAGAGTGAGCTCTACAGGTTGTTTAAATAATTATAGCATTCTCTGTATTCCACAATACCGTCGTCCTCCTCTACCCATCCCATGCTACTGCTTTGGGCTTTGCAGTTAGTAACAATTTCCAGTTCTTACCTGAATATCAGTTAAGTGCAACATTGTCTTCTTATAAGAAAGGACATCAAAATCTGTTGCTTTCCAGATTACATGATTGAAAAATTCACCTACTTTTGTCTTTTTGGTAATGACTATAAGATAATTACCTGCAAAAAGCACGCCAAACACACATAATTACAAAAACAGTAACTCTAAAGGTAGAAATTGGAGTCCTTATTGTTTAACTTTAAAGACTAGTAGAATAAGACTATATTGTGCCACTCAGAAAAAAGGTCCATTTTTAAAGCAACCTTACAATTTATGAATAGGAAGACCAGAATATTATTTAGAAAAATTCTTACTGAAAGGTCACATTTTTCTCAAAAAAGCTAAAAGCAAATGCTTTTCATAATCAAAGGATTTGTCATAGTAAATGGAAAGCAGAGAAAGAAAATACTTCTCTCTTTCAATACCCCCAAGGCATATAGGCCTCTGCTAATCACTTCCCAGCAGGTAGTTTAAAGCATCAAGTCATGGGATCTGACACTACAAGGCAATGTACCTTCTACACCACTCCTGTGTTCTTCATGTAACTCTAAATGGTAGAGAAATGTGCTGGGGCAGTATACCCAACTGGCTGCCGCAATATTACAAGGATGAGTGGTCAGGAATCTAGGAGTCATCACAACATTATGCACAATACACCAATCCTGACCTTGCCACCTCCTCACCCCACAAATATATAAAACAGAGTAACCCTTTCCTACTCAATTAATTCTTCAGGTCTGTTCAACACTCTACCCACAAGTGCCCTCTCTGGAAGTTTTCCCATGTACATGTCTCTCTCCTAGATCTTGTCACACAGTACTGCAGTAATTCACTATTTACACGCCTCTCTCATTGGACTCAACTGTGGGGCAAAATGGACTTTCATCCTTTATAACTCAGCATCTAGCATGATGCCTGAAACAACAGGAACTTCAAACAAGCTCAATGAAATTAAATCTAAACAAAAAGCACCTTCTTAACAACTCAGAACCAAGGAATGTCCACTAACATGCACCATGTCCTATTAGCACAGGGCTGAAGGTGTAGAATACCCTGGTCCATTGATGCATTAAAAATTGTGTTTACATACTCTTGGAATTTGTGAAAAACATCTAGCTAAGGATTTCAACTCTAACTGAAACACAACAAAATACGAAACCTTTTTTTAAGTAATAGAACCTCATGCTGATAAATTTTACCATGTGGGGAGTATTTCTTTCATAAGTTAATGACAAATACTTAACCAAGAGATTTATTGCCTAAAACATGATAGAAAGTATTAATTCATCATATGCTCACTCTAATATTGTCAATTTAACTACCTTGTTTAATTACCTTCTTTGCCCATCTTAGCTTATTTTCTCTTACCTGCCACCAGATGGATTGTGCCCAGTATACCAAATATTGGTCTTGTGACAGCTGAAGGAGGAACATCTTTCTTGACTGAAAAGAAAGAAAGAAAAATCACATACAAAAAGCTTGCCAACAGAAACAGAAATTTAGTCTGATTTCAATAGTTACTTCAACTAAATCAATTTGCATGGTTTGTTCTAAGAAAAGCAGCATTCCTCAACTTAAATGCACTATTCATAGAGATGTAAGTTATATAAACTGGAGAGTAACAGCAATGAAACTGTGATAACTCCTAGAATATATGTTAGGTTCTCTAATGGAAGAAAAAAAAACGTCCTATTAGAAATGGCATAGTCTGCATTCCCAATGATGAAAAGAAATTGGCTAAGAAACTGTCAGCAAGTCAGTCTCAACACTGACTTTGCATGGAAGTACTTCATTGTATGTCTTACTGATGACTGTTTGGCATCATTATCTTTACATTCAAACTATTCATGACCTTTAACTTTTCAGACTATTCAAATGGGTCTGCAATCTCAACTTACAAATAAAATGTTACTGAAAGATCAAGAACAACTGAAAACATACCCACGTTAAAGCTCTTGAAAGACACCAGGTTATATCAACATGGTATAAAGAAGCAGTATAATTTAAACTTTAGGAGAAGTATACTAACACTGGTTAAAAACAATCAGCTATCTTGCAACTAGCAGCCACCAAGCAACAGACAAATAGGAAATGTCAAATTATTATACTAAAACAGAGCTCTATTTCCATTTGATAAAAGACGAACTATACGTAGTACTACCAGAATTACCACACAATCAAAACACAGAAATTTTATAGCCATAATTTTCTTACACTCCATTACCCACAGAACATATTTTCATATTTCACTTTATCCACTCAAAGGCTATTTACTGAATGCCTACTCTATGGTTATTCAAATATTATACTTTAAGAAGAAAACAAATATAAAACTCTGGAGGTAAATTAGAATCTTTAAACAAACAAAATATGAAATTCCAAATACTATAACACATGGTACATTAATTTGTCACCAAAGTTATTTCATATTTATCTATTCAGAAGTCAGGCTGTTCCCCACAAGTGAAAAAATGTTTGTTTTCCGCATCCCAGAAAAGTAAAAACAAAATATAACTGGATAGGTAGATAAAACTTAGAAACATCATTTGCCTAAGAACACCTACAAGTTTTAGACAGTGACATATATTTTATTTTTCATTTATTAAATTATCTAAACCAATCCTGTTAAAATACAGCTAAGGGAAAAAAATAAATAAATATTATGTTTTTAAATCCTTACTGTCGACAGTAAAATACTATCTAAAATTTTCAAGATCAACTCTCTTTTTCACAAAGAAGGAGATAGCATAAAATTGAAGCACAAAAATTACAGGTTGGTGCAAAAGTAACTGTGGTTTTTGCCATTACTTTTCATGGCAAAAACCACAATTAGTTTTGCACCAACCTATAAATAAGGTAGCAAGAATTAAAATTTTAATAGGAATGCACTCAGTGATCCACAAATTGACATACCTCTGATTTATGTTTTTTAACTATTGTAATTTATGTATAAAATCTTTCTCCCCAAACTTCTAAATCTGTCTGTAAAATACCTGCAAGGGTAACCTCTGTGGATACACGGTCAATGATAAGTACATCATCTGCTCCATCATCACAAGCTTCCACATAAAATTTTTCAGGCGTGATATGCCTAAGAAAAAATGTAAAACATAAATAACTAAATCAAATGAAATGAAGACTTCTAAAAAACTACTTATTATAACAATTACAGAGTATAACTTTGACATCATTTTCTCAGCTTCCCAACAGATGAAGCTGTTAAGTTTGCTGTCCTTATGAGTTCATGGCAACTCTTTTCACTTGTATATTTGATGCTGACAAGGTTTTGATTTGCTATGAAACCATCAATTTAACTTATACAAAAATATCACAATCAAACCTCGTTTATAATATTCAACGGGGTACAGAAGGCAACGCAGCACAGTAGGAACACTCTAAAGAACCAGACTACCAGTACTGTGTGACCTTAGGCAAGTTACTCCTCTCTGAGCCTCTTATTCCCTTAACTGTAAAATAACAATAATACCAGATTCATCACACAGCATCATGTGAATTAAATAAGCTAATCTTTGGTAAGCACTGTGAACATCTGACACATAGTAAACAAGAGGTATCAGCTAAAAATAATAAGAAATGCATTTTAAATAAAATATTTCCAGGAAATTTTTAAAAATAAATTAATATTCAGGTGGGGTGGGTTTTTTTTGTAGAAACCCACATATATGTTCCTGAAAAAAACTTCTCATTCTGCAAAATAAAAAATAAAGGACGTAGAAATAGGGCTGAGAGAGACTACTTAAAATTTATGCAACTTTGTAATTAGAGTCTAACAAAAGTTAACAGTTGGTTTCTCAAGAGATAAATAGTTGAGGCAAGCAACTCAGCATGATCAGGGACTAACTCAGGATATAGTAAATATTAACAAAATAAAATGCGTTTGAATTTGCAGGCACTAAAACGATAAAGACTGAAGTAGATGGAACTCCAAGCCACTGATTGAGACTGTTGTGAAGGTAGGCACAGGGGAAGATACGACGTTTCAGAAGCTGAGTAAGGATGGGAAGGGAGGCTGAGTCCAAGAACTATTTCTTTTTCCAGAAACTAATCTTTATTGTTCACAAACAAGACTTAAAAGAATTTCCATCTGTTCTATCTGTGCAGCAGCCAATCTGAGGGTTTTTTTCCTTTCCTTTTTAATTCTACTCCCACTTGCCTATGAAAAACCTTATTCAAACCCACACAACCATCATGGACATCATTTTCTATTTACCAATTGTGTATAAGCTATTTGGTATTATAGAAAAATGTCCTGTAGCAAAACAAACTGTATTGACTATTTTTGACTGTAAGTTCTCTGAGGAATAATCAATCCTTAATTATCCAAATATAATTTACAACCTCTTACGGCTCATCTGTAACTAACTAAACATTAGGGTAGTTTTCCTTCATTTGGGGGGATATGCTAAGTGAAAGAAAATCAGTACAACAAAGAAAGCAAATCTGCTTCAAATACAGCAATCTTCAAATCAACCTAAATATAACAGTTCATTCTTTTTATTACTGAATAGAATTCCACTGTATAGATATATCATCATTTGTCCATCCATTCATTTGTTGATGGTTATTTGAGTAACTTCTGGTTTGGGGTTACTATGAAAAGGTTCTAGGAACATTTTTGCAAAAAGTCTTAAGGCGGATGTTCATGTAGCTTGTATCTTGGTTAACTCCCTAAAAGTGAAACGGCTGGATCATATGGCATATATATGTTTAACTTGTGCAGAAAGGGAGAAAAAGGAGGGATTACAGCCATGAGGAAACGTTTCCGGGTGATGGATACATTCACTATTATAATACTGGCAATGGTTTCATGGGTATAAATGTCAAAATTTATCAAACTGTACACTTGAGATGTGTGTACTGTATTGTATGTCAACTTAACTTCAATTAAGCTATAAAAATAAAACAAAGTGAGAGGTCCTAAAACAAAAGAAATATAAAGAACTTCCAGTCATCTAGTCTTACACCATTTTTTAAAAATCCAATATTTCAGTCCATATCTACAAAAGATGTTTTATGGAAGCATAAGTTGCATTCCAAGTGTAAGTCAGTGACATGTACTGAAAGGCTACCACTTACTAAGCATTACACAAGCACCAGGGCAATGTGGCAGGTGACGAATACATTCCAGGGACAGCTGAGCCAGGAAGTTTAGAGGTTTGCGGACTCACTGATAGTACACATGAAATTGGGATTCAAACCAGTTTTGTAAAAGTATAAAAGTTATCATTTTTTTCACCATACTATATTACTAGAATTTGAAGACATCATTCTTTGGTAGGCTGGCACAGATACATTGTTGTGTTCAAAATAGTCCCTGGTTAGGGAAAAAAAAAAAAAAAACCACTTAAAGAAATGTTTAAAAACCCTAGTTTAATAAAATTTAAAGACTTTCTGTTTAAAATAATTGTTTTAAAGTTTTGTCATCTCGACACCCAAACACTAAGGCATCTAAAATTTCATTTGAGTAAAGGACTTCATTCCTTGCTGCCAGTCTCAGCTTTCTCTCCATTAAAAAGAGATAGAGGCTGGGTGTGGTGGCTCATGCCTGTAATCCCAGCACTTTGGGAGTCTCCGGCAGGTGGATCATTTGCTGTCAGGAGTTCAAGACCAGCCTGGCCAACATGGTGAAACCCCATCTCTACTAAAAATACAGAAATTAGCTAGCCATGATGGTGCATGCCTGCAGTCCCAGCTACTCAGGAGGCTGAGGCATGAGAATTGCTTAAGCCCAGGAGGCAGAGGTTGCAGTGGGTAGAGATGGCACCACTGCACTCCAGCCTGGACAACAGAGTGAGACTCTGCCTCAAAAACATAATAATTAAAATAAAAAGAGATAGAACTGATAGGTGAGGGTGGATGACAGAATACACACGATATGCTCAGTACTACGACGGGACTCCATGAAATACAGGCATTATTTAAATTTTACTAAATGGTTTCAGACCACTGGGTTTTAATGTTGTTTTTTTACACTTCCACCATCTTTAGTCTCTTGACAAAGCCATCACCACTGCTCCTATTTGGCTGCTTTACTTTTACATCTAGGACAAAATTACAGGTTTCAGATAAGGTCTGAGGAAGGTCACACAGTTTTGACTACAGAGTAAAGTCCATGAGCTTTATTACATCCATTTTCTTCGTAAAACTCAGAGGCCTAGTCTCATCCAGTCACCCAGGCTGGAGTGCAATGGTGCCATCTCGGCTCACTGTAAACTCTGCCTTCTGGGTCCAAATGATTTTGCCTCGGCCTCCCGAGCAGCTGGGATTACAGAAGCCTGACATCGTGCCCAGCCAATTTTTGTATTTTTAGTAGAGACGGGGTTTCATCATGTTGGCAAGGCTGGTCTCAAACTACTGACCTCACTGTCCGCCCGCCTCAGCCTCCCAAAGAGCTAGGATCACAGGTATGAGCCACTGCACCTGGCCAGGCCTACATCTTTTAAGTTCAAAGCTGCATTTTGGAGGACAGAGTTGCCATAATTTATTTCTCCACATAAAGGGTGTGTTATCTCTTCAATAACTAATGCTACTTTTACTATAAAAAGATGATTATTCACCAATCTCAGAAATCAAATCCCTCCACTTTTTTTTATATTAGGCACAAAAACACAAAGCTTGCATCTAAATAAACAGCCAACAGAGAAATGCATATTGCTCGCTCTGGAAAGCATACCCCTTCTACACTCTGACCACGTATATTTACATAAATGCATTTAAACTCCTCACCTATAAGACCTTTAAAATGAAAATTATTTGGACAAAAATCAATGAATTGAAAAGTCACACTTGTTTCAACATACAAGGTTGGGGATATAACCTAATAGGTACATTTCAGTCAGCAATAAAGTATTTATTATAAAATCAAGTGTTTATAAGAGCACTTACATGCTGTATTAGGGTAAAAAAAAATTTTTTAATTAAAAAAAAGAGCACAAAAGTCATATGCACACACAGAAAAAACTACCTCCATTAGAAGCAATTACAAGTTTTTCTAGGCTGGGCACAGTAGCTTATACCTGTAACCCCAGCACTTTGGGAGGTGGAGGTGGGCAGATCATTTGAGGTCTGGAGTTCAAGACCAGCCTGGTTGACATGGTGAAACCCTGTCTCTACTAAAAATACAAAAATTAGCCAGACGTGGTGGTGCATGCCTGTAATCTCCACTACTTGCTAGGCTGAGGCAGAAGAATTTCTTGAATCCAGGAGATGGAGGCTGCAGTGAGCCAAAATCACATCACTGCACTCCAGCCTAGGCAACAGAGCAAGACTCTGTCTTAAAAAAAAAAAAAAAAAATTTCTCGATTTGGCATTTAAATTTAAAACTGATTTGGAAGTATGTGAGATTAAAACATACATCTTAGATTAGGACTTCGAATAATTTACCAGATCTATATATCCAGCTATAGAAGTAGGCCTTTAGTAATTGTTACATTCCTAATAACCACAGTCAAAGCTTATGACTTTACTATGTGCTCAGAATCCCTAAAATTACAGTTAGATAATGAACCTTATTTTAAAAAGAAATATATGATACCCCCAAGTCTGGATAGACACATTTGAAATAAGACAACAAATTAAATTTTTAATTGAGGTAGAATGAAATTAATTTCTACAGTGAAAACCCTCCACAGAAGCCTTGATCTTCTCAGAAGATGGAATCTCGGAAGTATTAACAGGTGGGTGCAGGCTGTAGACAGATACTAGCTACTTAAATGCAGGTTTGGAAAAGAAAAAGTGCTTGGTAATAGGCTAATTAACTCGGATACTACAGAATTGAATTGTCTACAAGGTGAGAGTCAACAAAATAAGCAGATTCCAGTAGCAGAATGCTGAGACGCTTCAAGAACTAGAGGGAAAATGCAATAAGAACTAGTCGGAGGAGATGTGGGGAGTAAGAGGTTGTAGGGGTGGGATGGGGCAAGTAAGGCAGTGACACTGACTTAAAAAGGGGTGTAAAGGCAGTTCGAAGTTTCTATTAGAACACCACCGAAACCCAGACTTTCCACACACCTGTCCTCCTTGACTCAGGGATTTAATGTTTAGAACAGTTCGACAAGACAGTCTATGGATTCCAGACACCAGGCACAGCTGAGAACTAGGTGAGAGTGTCAAGTGAAGTCTGAAGACAGAGAAGGTCTGCTTATAGACTGGTAAAACCCCTCCAACCTGCTTCCTCTGCCAGGCTCCCATAGTGCTGGTGGCCAAGCTTACATCATCCTGCTCCCCCCAACCCTGCCCACAACTCCCATGGGAGTTTTTTAAGACTGTGTCTGAAGAAACTGATTGGTCCAAGGTCAGGTGACGTGGCTCACACCTATAATCCCAGCACTTTGGGAGGCCAAGGCCGGCAGAGCACTTGAGCCAAGGAGTTCGAGACCAGCCTGGCAACAAGTCAAGACTCCATCGCTACAAAAAATGCAAACATCAGCCCAGTGTGGTACCACGTGCGTGTACTCCAAGTTACTCAGGAGGCTGAGGTAGGAGGACTGCTTGAGGCCAGGAGGTAGAGGTTACAGTGAGCCATGATCGCACTACTGCATTCCAGACTGGGCAACAGAACTGTCAAAAAAGAAAAGGAAAGCGGAAAGGAAAAAAAAAAAAAGAAAAAGAAAAGAGGGAAGAAACTGGCCCAAGAGAATAATGTTAGAAACTGCTGACATTTAGGGGTTCCCCAATGAATTTCCACACAATCACTCTACAGTGAGGGCCATCAGTTGACACAGTACCTCATTCTTAAAAATGAAATGACAACCAAGGATCACCAGATATTTGAAAAAAAGGATTTATCACAGAAGACAGACCAAAACAAGCAGAAAAAAATAACTTTGGGCAGGGTCGGGCACAGTGGCTCATGCCTGTAATCTCAGCACTTTGGGAGGCCGAGGCGGGTGGATCACGAGGTCAAGAGATCGAGACCATCCTGGTCAACATGGTGAAACCCCGTCTCTATTAAAAATACAAAAGATCAGCTGGGCATGGTGACGCGTGCCTGTAATCCCAGCTGCTCAGGAGGCTGAGGCAGGAGAATTGCCTGAACCCAGGAGGCGGAGGTTGCGGTGAGTCGAGATCGCGCCATTGCACTCCAGCCTGGGTGACAAGAGCGAAACTCCATCTCAAAAAAAAAAATAAATAAAATAACTTTGGGCAAATAAAGTATGCTGAAAACAGAATAAAACTCCAAAACACATTTATAATTGATAGCCTCAGAAGATATTGCATTCATGAAACAAGAAGAGGATAAAAGCATGCATTAACATGTTTTTGGACTGATTGTAGAAATAATATTTTGAAAATTTAACAGAAGGATTGGAAGATAAAATCGAAGTACTCTCCTTAAGAGGCTAAAAAGAAATGCAAAGTAGGATGGCATAGGAAGGAAAGAGAGGAAGGAAAGCAAAGAAGGAAAGAAGGAGGAAGAGGAGGGAAAAATGGGAGAAAAAAGTGGGGAAAAGTAAGAAAATAGTACAATCCAGGATATTCAGCATCCATGCAGCAGGAATTCCAGAAGAATATATAAGAAAAAAAGGAAGAAATTATCAAAGAATACAAAAAAAAACAAACAACAACAACAACAAAAACCCCCACTCAGACCAAAAAAGACCCACTAAATAAATGGAAACACATATATGAAGGCATATTAAACACAGAATTTCAAATCACTACAAAGAGACAGTTCTAGTTTCCCTCCACCCAGAAAAAATTAAAGTAAAAGAAGCAGTGTTCCACAGCGACTTCATTAGGAAGGCAACAGCAAGATCTTTAAAATTCTGAAGGATAATAATTTCCAATTGAGAATGTTATACCTAGTCATACTTACCAAAAAAGTGTGGGGGCAGAATGAAAATTTTCAGATACACATTCTCAAAAGTTACATTTCACTTTTTTTTTTTACAAGGGAGGAAAGGTGTGTTCCACCAAAATAAGAGAGAAAACCCAACAAAGTTAGATTTGAAATCCAAAATAGGACGTAAAAGGAATTCTCATGACGATGGTGATGAGAGGTCCCAAGTTGATAGCTACACAACAGGGCTAAAGAATAACCAGCCCAGATTAAAAGCAGGAGGAGAGAGGGCTCCTAAGGGTAAGCCTCAGAGAAGAAAATGAATCGATAGCCAACTGACATGTTTCAAAGGAATTATGTTGCTCTTTCGGAGAAATTGCAGACTGATTTGCAACAGGTACATTAAAAAGTCAAGCAAATAAAAAGAACTAAGGCAATTTTTAATTCTAGGAAAAACAAAACATTTTTATAAGGAAATGTAATTATGATACACCATGAGGCTTCATTTGAACCACAGCTACATAACCGTAACATTGTGAACACTGACTATCTTACTATAACTATATGGAGAAAAAAAGAAGAGGCACAAAAGCGAAATCCTCATCTTCTGCAATAGGAAGTCATCAGATTACTAAAACCGATAAAAATGAGGAAACAGCAATATAAGCATTTTTATAAATATGGAGTAAAATACCAGAAGTCACTTAAAAAGTAGTTGCCTCTGTTATTAAAAGGTTTGTATACTACTTACTTTTAAACCACATAAATAAGATTGAAATAAAAATAAGGTTTAAAAAATGTATTATAGGCCAGATGTGGTGGCTCATGCCAGTAATCCCAGCACTTTGGGAGGCCGAGGTGGGTGGATCACGAGGTCAAGAGATCAAGACCACCCTGGTCAACATGGTGAAACCCCGACTCTACTAAAAATACAAAAAATTAGCTGGCCATGGTGGTGCGTGCCTGTAATCTCAGCTACTCAGGAGGCTGAGGCAGGAGAATTGCCTGAACCCAGGAGGCGGAGGTTGCGGTGAGTCGAGATCGCGCCATTGCACTCCAGCCTGGGTAACATGAGTGAAACTCCATCTCAAAAAAAAAAAAAAAAGAAAATATACACACACACACAAATTAGCCAGGCGTGGTGGTGTGTGCCTGCAGTCCCAGCTACTCAGGAGGCTGAGGCAGGGGAATCACTTGAACCCAGGAGGCCAAGCCTGAAGTAAGCCGAGATTGTACCACTGCAGTCCTGACTGATGACAGAGCAAGACTCCATCTCAAAAGAAAATAACAAAAAGTATTATAATAACAAAATATAAAAATAAGAGTAATCATGGATCAAGGTAGGGATGTCTTGCTCAAAAGTTCTGAGGCTTTGCTTAATCTTCTCTCTCAGAGAGATGCTGCTACAATCTAAGTTGCTGATGCTATCACCAGCCTATTCTGATAATGTCACTGAAAGTGGTATCTCTAGGCTTAAGAATTGGAGCAATGAAAACATGAACAGTGACTGCCAGGGAATTAACATCTCTAGGGATGGTAATTATAAGTAATGACTCACAATTCTGTTAATCCTAACAGCAGGTATCATCCCAACTCACAGGCACCTATATATATATGCCCTTACTGTTATCTTCCTCTCCTTTCATTTCCCACCACTTCTGTATGGGTCTTAATATTGATCTGAAGCATAATTGTTTTATGCAGTAAATTTTATTCTACATGTTTTATGCTTCCTAGGCTTCATCTCAAAACCCAGTGAAATTAACTTTAACTCTCTAGCACTTGCAGTCAAAAACACTTGAGTAAACATTCACTGGTGAAATTTTTGCTGGTGTGTATTGTTTTATTGCTATTTTTGTGTTTAAATCTTCACCAAACAAGCTATAGCATTACTTATTTTATGAAACAGATTTCAGAAGACAAGATTCAATTCAAGATTATTTGGTCAAACTATACTGTTGATAACAGATCTCTAAGGTTCAAAGTAATACTGTATACTAAAAAGGGTTCTGGTCCTACATAAACTATCTGGTGAGGTGATCAGACTCCAATTCACCATTAACTCTAACTGAACAAGAATCCTACCAAGTTTCTGTCAAGACAAGAAGATTCAGTATCTACCGAGAGTTCTGGTTCCCGTTAATAAGACACAAACTATGGAAGATATATCAAAATAGCATAATACTTGTATAGTAATTGCTTCTATTTTGACTACCTTCATTCAGCTGGTTAATTTGCTTTTAAGAATTACCGTCCAAGCATAAGATAAAAAAGAAAAAGTGGCTGGATACAGCGGCTCAAGCCTGTAATCCCAGCACTTTGGGAGGCTGAGGCAGGAGGACTGCTTGAGCCCAGGAATTTGAGAGCAGCTTGGGGGCAACATGGCAAAACCCTGTTTCTACAAAAAATATAAAAATTAGCCAGGTGTGGTGGCATGCACCTGTGGCTTCAGCTACTCAAGAGGCTAAGGTGAGAGCATCATCTGAACCTGAAACACAGGGGCTCACCTGAACCTGGGAGGCAGAGGCTGCTGTGAGCCGAGATCACACCACTGCACTCCAGCCTGGGCAAAAGAGCAAGACCCTGTCACAAAAAAAAGGAAAAGGAAAGGGAAAAGGATAAAGTGTCCAGGGACCAGGACAGGACAGGACAGGACAGGACATGACACGACAAGACAAGACAAAGCAGGAGGATCGTTTGAGGCCAGGAGTTTGAGACTGGCCTGGTCAACACAGCCAGATCTCATCTCTACAAAAAATGTTGAAACAAAAGAAGGAACCAACAGTAAAGTTGCTTCCTCCTTTTTGATTGTTGTGAATAATGCTGCTATGAACATGAGTATACAAATCTCCCTTTGAGATCTTACTTTCAATTATTTTGAGTATCCCAGAAATGGAATTGGGACTACAAGCTAAATTCAACCAAGGCAGTTTTGGCTATTATGTTTAACACAAATGCATTTAATCTTATAGTCACCTGGGATTCAACAGTTCTTAAGGGTGTTTTTAAAAAATTAGCCTTGTTAAATTTTAAGAAAAGCAATATATTTAATTATAATATTAACATCAAATATTTTTATTTTCTTTCAGTGTTGGCACTGTGATCTTCCAGTGTCTGAAAACATTTATCTCCCATGTCACATTCATGTCTTATTTCAGGCAACAACTGACCTCTTTAAAATCCTGTCAAATCAATGAGTAAAACCGGCCTACTTCAAAAATATTACTACTTACTAACCTCACGCCCATTAAAATGGCTATTATCTAGAAGAAAAAGAAAAAGAAAAAAAAACCAGGATAGAAAATAACAAGTGTTGGCTAGAATGTGGAGAAATTAGAACCCTGGTGCTTTGTGGGTGGGAATTTAAAATGGTGTAGCCACTATGGGAAAACAGTATGGTGGCCCTCTAAAAATTAAAGACAGAATTCCAATATGACCCAAGAATTCCACTTCTGGGTATATACTCAAAACAATTGAAAGTAGGGTTTCAGAAAGATGTTTGTATACTCACATTCACACTGGCATTACTCACAATAGCCAAAAAGGTAAAAGCAATCTATGTGTCCAACAACAAATGAGCAAACAAAAGGTGGTACATACATATGATGGACTATTATTCAGCCTTAAAAAGGAAATTCTGACACATGCTACAAAATGGATGGACCTTAAGGACATTATGCTAAGGGAAATAAACCAGTCACAGAAGGACAAATACTCTATAATTCTACTTCATGAGGCATCTAGAGTAGTCAAGTTTATAGTAACAGCAAGTAGAATGGTGGTTGTCGGGGACTGGGAGGATACAAAAATGGGGAGTTGTTTAATGGGTACAGGATGAAAAGAGTTCTGGTGATGGATGGTGATAGTGGTTGTACAACAATGTTAATGTCCTTACTGCCCCTGACTTGTACACTTAAAAATGGTTAAGAGAGTAACTTTTATGTTTTATTTTACAGCAATTTTTAAAAATAATGAAACCACTATTTGCATAGGAGCATGGTGATCGTCATGTTATAAAACTGTAGCAAGAACATATTCCCTCAAAAATCTTACTAAAGAATTTGGCCAGGCATGGTGGCTCACGCCTGTACAGGTATTGATCGACTTACCACTTATGCAACTTACGACCATTCGACTTTACGACCACAATCGCTAGCCACGACTGCTCTGTGTCTGGCAGCGCAAACGTTGCCCAGCTGGGCATACGACAGTGCAGACCAGCTTCCGGCAGCACTACCATCTCCGTGTGCACCATTTCAACTGTACATATAGCCTACTCTACTTACGCCCAAATCGTGTTATGACCGGTCCGCGGTCCCGACCGTGGTCGTAAGTCAAGCACTAGCTGTAATCCCAGCACTTTGGGAGGCCAAGGTGGGTGGATCATTTCAGGTCAGGAGTTCAAGACCAGCCTGGTCAACATGGTGAAACCCTGTCTCTACTAACAATACAAAAATTAGCCAAGCCTACTGGCAAACACCCGTAGTCCCAGCTACTCAGGCTGAGGCACGAGAATCACTTGAACCTGGAAGGCAGAGGTTGTGGTGAGCCAGGATCGCACACTAGGAACTTGAGCTTAAAACAAGCACACCGGTCGGGTGTGGTGGCTCACACCTGGAATCCCTGCATTTTGGGAAGCCAAGGCAGGTGGATCGCCTGAGGTCAGGAGTTTGAGACCAACCTGGCCAACATGATGAAACCCCGTCTCTACTAAAAAAAAATTAGCCGGGCGTGGTGGCGGGTGCCTGTAATCCCAGCTACTGGGGAGGCCTGAGGCAGAAGAATCACTTGAACCGGGGAGCCAGAGGTTGCAGTGAGCTGAGATAGCACCATTGCACTCCAGACTGGGCAACAAGAGTGAAACTCCATCTCAAAAAAGACAAAAACAAAAAACAAAAGGCAAAAAAACCAAGCATACCAAGTCATTTGATGTAGCCTAGCATTAACCTCGGCTAGCCAGGTTAGCTTAGGTAAGCCTGAACTAGCCTGAACTCCCAGTTAACTAATGCTTTGGATACAAATCCCACATTGTCTGTGCCAAAACTCATGAGGATAATCTTAGCTGCCCTACACCCTTCCCTCCACCAAGAGAGTCCTGTGAACAATATGAATGTTCATTGCACTGAACAGATTACATGTGTTTTTTAAGTTATCTTAGGTTACATCTGTTCTCAACGTTGGATCATATCTGCCCTGACTGATGACCTCAGTTATGAGACTTAAGAAAGGCAACTTCCTGAGGAAACAGTATTCTTCAGAAGCCTGCTGGAGCCTGATTCAGTATCTAAAGGATTACCTGCCTTACACTTAATTTCAACTGATCTTTTAAAAGAAAAAAAAAAGGGGCCAGGCGCGGTGGCTCACGCCTATAATCCCAGCACTTTGGGAGGCCGAGGTGGGTGGATCACGAGGTCAAGAGATCAAGACCATCCTGGTCAAAATGGTGAAACCTCGTCTCTACTAAAAATACAAAAAATCAGCTGGGCATGGTGGCACGTGCCTGTAATCCCAGCTACTCAGGAGGCTGAGGCAGGAGAATTGCCTGAACCCAGGAGGCGGAGGCTGCGGTGAGCCGAGATGACGCCATTGCACTCCAGCTGGGTAACGAGAGAGAAACTCCGTCTCAAAAAAAGAAAAAAAAAAAAGAAGAAAAAACCGCTTTAAATGTTTCCAATAATGCATTTCCATTCTAATTATTTTGTAACTTCAAATGTATCACTGTCTGACAATATCCACGCCTATACAAATGACTTAAAAAGAAAAATGGAGCCGTATCAGGATATTTAGAACTCCCTGGAAGTTTAAAAAGTATGAATTTTAAATTCTGAGCAAATCAATATTGTTTTCTATATTAAAAATTCATAAGAACATGTCAACTATATTTGACTGTAAGTGACTCATTGCAATACCTGGCATATCTAAGGACTAAGGCGAGAGCAATCTGATAAGAGAAAAAAGGTAATATGGATAATGCAACGGAATGGAAAGATCAGTGGACTCTGGACCAGCTGTATTCCAAGGCCAGCTCTACCATGGCTTGGCTGTATGACCTGACTTTGTGGCCAAGGGCAATTATTAGACTGTTTTCAACAATGACAGAGAATACATATCAACCTATGACCTCACAGAGGTACTAGGAAGACAATAACATACATGAAATGACTTTTAAGCTGCTGTTTCTTCAAAAGGATACATTCCAAGTTATCCTAGAGTGTGTTTTTTTGAAGTGCTAGTCAGTGGTCTATACTGGAAAGTTCCTTTCATTTACTCAGTTGATTCACTGAGGAGCTGCTCTGCACAAGGCTCTATGCTAGGTACTGAGGACTAGAGAAGAAAATGTTGAGGTGTAAACTGGCTGGAGAAACGAAGTGCAGCCACGTGCCATGTAACAGTGCTTTGGGCAACAACAGACTACATACACGACGGTGGTCCTATAAGCTCATAACACTGTAGTTTTACTGTGCCTTTTCTTATTTATATATGTATACATACACAAATCTTTACCATTGTGTTGCAACTGCCTACAGTATTCAGTATAGTAACATGCTGTACAGATTTGTAGCTTAGCAACAATAGGCTATTCCATAAGGCCTAGGGGTGTAGTAGGCTGTACCATCTAGGTTTGTGTAATTATATTCTGATGTCTCTACAAAGAAATTGCCTAACATATTTCTCAAAATGTATCTCTGTCGGTAAGCATCACATGACTGTGTACATAATGATTTCATTTCTAGATAATAAAATGAGTGGTTCCAACAGTACTATGGATTGATCATTCTAGCTTTCCGTCCTCTTGTCCATGAGGAAGTAAATGCACTGTAAACTGATCCTAAGAGACAGAATGTATGAATCACATAAACATTTGGTGTCTAACCCCTATTATAATAATTTTTCATTTCTGGCTTTGTGTTACCAGAACTCAGTGAAGGAAAAGATGTGGAAAGAAAAGGTTTCTCCAAGAAGTACGAGGTACTACGAGGTACACTAAGTACTTCATCTAAACTTTCTTTGGGCCCAACATGGTGGCTCACGCCTGTAATTCCAGCACTTGGGGAGGTCAAGGTGGATGGATCACTTGAGACCAGGAGATCAGGTTTCGGCAACATGGTGAAACCAAAAAACACACAAAGTCAACCAGGCATGGTGATGTGTACCTGCAGCCCCAGAGGTTTGGGGGGCTGAGGCGGGAGGATCACTTGAGCCTGGGAGGTTGAGGCTGCAGTGAGCTGAGCTAATGCCACTGCACTCCTCCCTGGGTGACAAAGTGAGACCCTGTCTCACAAAAAAAATAAAAATAAAAAACTCTGTTAAGCCTTACAATAATCATTAAGTATCAACATTCCCATTTTACAGATTGAAACACCAATTCAGAAGGATTAAGTACTATGCCCAGGACAAGTAGTCAAGTTAACATATGAATCCATATCCATTCTGACTAAAAAAATCCTGAGATCTCTTGGCTCTACCATGGATGTGACCAATATATAAAGAGAGCAGAGAGGAAGGCATTCTGGGTAGAAGGATCAAAATAATGCCCAAGTTTGAAGCTAGAAGAGGATGACCTAAGTTTTGCAGAAGTAGGGAAAAGGCTCTGGGCAGTTACAAGAAATAAAATTAGGTGATAGACTATAAAGAGGCTAGAATATACAGATGGCTAAGAAATACAAGCTTGATCCTATAGGTCAGTAAGATGGAACTAGAAATTGTAAGCAGGAAAGTAGAGGATAAAACCAGAGCATTAAAAAGGTGAAATTCAACAGGGCAGAGATGGGCTGAAAAAAAACGTGTAGCATAATGCAGAGAGTATTATTTAAAATCCCAAGTAGAACAGGTGTGGTGGTGTGCATCTGTAGTCCTAGCTCCTCGGGAGGCTGAGGCTGGAGGCTTGCTTGAGACTAGGAGTTCGAGGCTGCAGTGAGCTATGATCAAACCACTATACTCCGGTCTGGGCAACAGAATGAGACCCCATCTCTTTAAAAACCAAATGAAACAAAAGGAAAAAAAAAGCACTTCAACATTCCAGTAAATCCTTTAGCAATACTTTTGTAATAAAATAATCAAATATCTCTTTTGCATGGATATTTCTTTTTTTTTTTTTTTTTTTTTTTTTTTTGAGACGGAGTTTCGCTCTTGTTACCCAGGCTGGAGTGCAATGGCGCGATCTCGGCTCACCGCAACCTCCGCCTCCTGGGTTCAGGCAATTCTCCTGCCTCAGCCTCCTGAGTAGCTGGGATTACAGGCACGTGCCACCATGCCCAGCTAATTTTTTGTATTTTTAGTAGAGACGGGGTTTCACCATGTTGACCAAGATGGTCTCGATCTCTTGACCTCGTGATCCACCCGCCTCTGCCTCCCAACGTGCTGGGATTACAGGCTTGAGCCACCGTGCCCGGCCCGGATATTTCTTAAAACACACCTCTGGACACATTTTAAAAAATGAATAGTATCCCCTACCAGTTCTTATACAGAAACCAATTTCACTTCTAAATGCATCCAAAAAAGAGTACTCCTTAGGGCAGGAGCCACATTTTAAAACCTTCAACAGTAGCCTCAGAGCAGGAATGGCCAAAAGGAAGGAATAAAAATGGAGATTCTAAGTCATAAATCCCTTGATAAAGTTGCAAAAAAGTTGTATCTTCACATTACAGAAACACTCAAAACTTTATTTTTTCAGGGGGTAAAAAGGACTGACAAATGAGCGAATGACTTTCACATAACCCCAGTTTGACTCTATTACCCAAATAATTTAAGAGCTTCCACTTATCACAAAAATCAATACAAAAACATCATTCTTAGTACTTAAGAGACAAATTTCCTTTCTCTTTTATGTATATAGAGGTCTTTGGTTTGTTTGTTTTAAGGTCTGAACTGGTTAAATTTAGTGTCCTGGCAGCTGAAAAACAATCATCATAATTCTGAAGTTCTCCATCCTATTCAATCTTTGCCACAGGAAAATTCAACTGCATCCTGTAACCTAACGCTAAGCTGCATCAAGCCAAGGCACCATATTGCTTAAACACATTTGAGACCTGGTATAGAATCACATTAAACCCTACAACGCCTATCAGATAGACAATAACCTAATTAGCTGGCAGACCACATGTGACAATGGCCTGGCCAGAAACGTAGTGGAAGACATTTCCTTCAACTCTTTCACCTAGAACAAGGTGAGCACTTTGCCAAGGGGAATTGGGAGAAAATACGGAAAAGTGGAGAGGAAAATGTGGAGGGAAGTGCGCATATGCAGCTAGGGTTTTCAAACAACATTACAGAAAACAGAAATGGCAAAGGGGGTGGACTGTAGAAAAGGCAATCATCACCTTTCCTGCAACACATACAACGTGAAATAGATGACCCCTCTCTGAATTTTGCACGTCTAACTTTCCGCTGAACCTTGCAGAAAGTTATTAGTGAGCTTGAGGTCTGAGGAGCTTAAGAAGTGCCCAAACCACATTTTGATGTCATTTCCCTGCAACGGAAATGTGCTATCTATGCCTAAGTGCCAAGATATTTTACCCTGTATAGGGATAGATAAGCTTCTTAAAAATTACATTTGTTTCTCCTACCAGACCAGCCTGTGGCCACCAGATTTTCAAACAGCCTAGGAGTAAAGCATTAAACACGAAGTTGAGAAGAACAAAATTACTGAGACAAGAAAAGTGTAGATGCTAATGGGTAACACTAAGGGAAATAAACACATTTTGTTCTTTAATCCAAGACAAGCCAAAGCCCTTAAAAACACAGATTTTATAACTCTTAACCAGAACCTCTCTCTCAAAGACTCAAGAACTTGGATTTACCGAAAAGTCAATTTACAGTGCCAAAATTCTCGAGATTAGCCTCGGGCTGTCGACACAGACTTAAGAACCTGCCTTAGGCTGGAGCTGTATAAAGTTTAAACCAAAGTAAACTTCTTCAGGTCCTTAAGAGTGCTGACTGTAAATTTTTTCTGCACCCTGAAGACTGGTCAGGCTGGCTTCGGTGGCCCAGGTAGGCTGCAACCAAAACAAAAATTTGTTGATTTGTGTGTAGACTCTAAAGTGCTGCTACAGGTCCGTTAAGTAAGAGAAAACTCTTTTTCTCTGCTAAGTCATACAGATAAATGTAGTCGCCAGCTCTCCATAGAAAGTGGAGAACAAGCGTGCCCGGAAGGGCCGCACCGCAAAGCCGACCCCGGCTCGTTGGAGGCCAGTCTGCAGCTTCTCTCTCCAGCCGTGGGCACTGGGGCCGAGCACGGTGGAGAAAAGCCGGCGAGCCCCTGGTTCCCGGCCCTTGGCTGGCTCGGGTGAGGCCTAGGAGAGGCCACGCCGGACAAGCAAGGCCAGTAAGTGCGAAGAGCTCCCACACCCTATCTGCCGCCCGGGACTCAGGAGCCCTCCCCGAGACCGGAGCCCACACCTGCCGCCCCGCCCGCCACCCCTCAGGACTCCAGCCCGCGGGACTCACAGCTTCAGCTGCTCGTAGGCCGCCGCCGCCATCCTGCACAACCACCTCCTTCCTTCGCTCTCCGCCCGCCCCGCCCCGCGCCGCCACCTCGGCTGCAGCGTTACCGGTCACCCTGGCACGGCGGCCGCAGCGACCAGCCTCGTCCCACCCCTCTCCCCGCCCCGCAGAGAGCCGGCCTGAACGGGTGGCGGTGGAGGACAAACTAGTGCGCGAGCTAGAGCACGCGAGAGAGGCCGCCGACACGGCGGGTCGAAATGAGACGAAAAGCGTCGTGACGTACTTGCTGCGGATTGGCGGAGCGGGCTGGGGGAAAGACGGAGCTGCGGGAGCTGTGGCACTCGGGTAAAATGGATCGCCGGTGCCCGGAAGCCTGTTCAAACTGCGTAGGGAGTGATCAACCATCACGCAGAAAGCCTCGCTACCTCGGGGCCAGTGGCGCAATGGATAACGCGTCTGACTACGGATCAGAAGATTCTAGGTTCGACTCCTGGCTGGCTCGCGACGCTCATTTTGCCGCACTGGGCCTGTGTATTACAAGACTTTGGAAAAGTGCATAGATAGAATGTGAAAGTTAAATGTCTCAAATTTGGATGCTACTTTGCTCATAATGTCATCCTTTAATGTTAGGAATCTGGAGTTGTCAGAGGTGATTTGCAAACTGCAGAGCGCCCTGTTCTTAATGATGCACCTTAGAAGTCTGTAAATGGGGTATATTTAGATAAACGCACCTGGGAAAGTGGCATTTTGCAGTGGGGAACAATGTGGCCGGAGGTTAGCTACCTGATGACGCAAAAGCGCATTTAAGGCAGCAGTTCTGTCCTTTCTCCGCCATGGAGTAGAAACCCCCATAGTAATGTGAGAAGCGGCGCTGTCCCAGTTTACCAGGATGGCGTGGGCTTTAGATCTCACCAGCAGGGAAGAAAACCTGCGCTGAGCGTGGTAGTTGTGGGTGTGGGGGGACGGAGTCCTCAAAGCGTCAGAATCTGCAGCAGCCCTGGCCTTTATGAGCTCCATCTCCGAAGGCAATCCGGCCCCCAAATTCCATTGGGAAACCCTAAGACACGGGTGTTTTTGCAGTAAGAAGACCTCAGGTAATCTAGTATATTACCCTTCATTGTACAGATGTGCGACCTGGACACCCGAGAGGGTGCAAAACGCCTGCGGCCTGAAGGGGACTCGAACCCGGGGATTATATGAGTCATCGTAAGCTGTCTATTAACCAGTCACCCAATCGATCAATTAATTTCCCCAACATAACGTTTTCCCCTGATAAAATTATAGTTTTAAAATATAGAAATTATTAAAAATAAAAGAAATGCGACTCCCACCCCAATATCATCACTATTAATTTTTTTCCTTAAATCTTTTTCTTCTATACTTTTTAACATGGGTATACCTGCACATGTGTTTTTCCAAATTGGGGTTGTATGGTAATGGGTTTCTCATTTTGTCCCCTTACCTTTTTGTCTGAGATTTAAGGTCATTAAATATTATTTGAAGATACTCCATCAGAGAGCTAGATATTTTAAGCATAACCCTTACGCTAGGAATTTGGGTTGTTGCCAGTTTAACACTTAGAAAGAAAAAATGATGCTGCCTAGGAGTTCAAGACCAGCCTGGGCAACATAGCGAGACCTCCTCTCTACTAAACAAACAAACAAACAAACAAGTAAATAGATTTTAACTAACCAGGCGTGGTGGTGTGCACCTATAGTCCTCACTGCTCAGGAGGCTGAGGTGTGAGGATCACTTCAGCCCAGGAGGTCGAAGCTGCAGTGAGCTGTGATCATGCCACTGCACTCCAGCCTGAGGGACAGAATGAGACCCTGTGTTGAATTATTTCTATGTCTTACAAATTGCTAGAGGTGGAACGACCACGTGGACATCTGTAAAGTACATTTTGTGGACATTTTTAAGACTTTTGTTACTTTCAAACTGCCCTCCAAAAAATTAAACCGAGACACACTTCCACCAACAGCATCTGTTTCTCTGTTTCTATGCATGCTAACCAACACTGTATATTATAAATTTAATCAAAACTTATTTGCAATTTTCATAATTGAAATATGGAACTTCCTTTTACATGTACTTCTTAATATATATGTTTTCTCTTGATGTATTGAATTTTTTCTTACAAATTTGATTTTTTAATATATTAAGGATATTAACTATTAAATACATTGCAGTCTTTTTTCCAGCTTATCATT
>NW_022436978.1:2567032-2594477 GCF_009761245.1 Sapajus apella
CTCCCAAAGTGCTGCGATTACAGGCTTGAGCCACCGCGCCCGGCTTATTTATTTTTTAAAATAAAGACAGGGTTTCACCATGTTGGTCAGGCTGGTCTTGAACTCCCGAACTCAGGTGATCCACCCACCTTGGCCTCCAAAGTGCTTGGATTACAGGCGTGAGCCACCATGCCCGGCCTCATTTACCTTTACAATTTTTTTTTTGAGACGTGGCCTCTCTTGGTAGCCAGGCTGGAGTGCAGTGGGGTGATCTCAGCTCACTGCAACCTCTGCCTCCCGGGTTCAAGCGGTTCTCCTGCTTCAGCCTCCCGAGTAGCTGGGATTACAGACGTGCACCACCAAACCTAGCTAATTTTGTATTTTTAGTAGAGACGGGGTTTCACCATGCTGGCATGATGGTCTCCATCTCCTGACCTCTTGATCTGCCTGCCTGCCTCGGCCTCGTAAAGTGCTGGGATTACAGGCGTCTGCCACTGCTCCTGGCTCCTTTTCAATATTTTTTAACAGCCAAGCGTGGTGGCTCATCCCTATAATACCAGCATTTTGGAAGGCCAAGCCAGGCAGATCACTTGAGATCATGAGCTCGACACCAGCCTGGTCAACATGGTGAAACCCTCTCTTTACTGAAAATACAAAAATTATCCAGGCCTGGTGGTGAATGCCTATAGTCCCAGCTACTTAAGAGGCAGCGGGGCGCGGTGGCTCAAGCCTGTAATCCCAGCACTTTGGGAGGCCGAGGCGGGTGGATCACAAGGTCAAGAGATCGAGACCATCCTGGTCAACACGGTGAAACCCCGTCTCTACTAAAGCTACAAAAAATTAGCTGGGCATGGTGGCGCGTGCCTGTAATCCCAGCTGCTCAGGAGGCTGAGGCAGGAGAATTGCCTGAACCCAGGAGGCGGAGGTTGCGGTGAGCTGAGATTGCGCCATTGCACTCCAGCCTGGGTAACAAGAGCAAAACTCCGTCTCAAAAGAAAAAAAAAAAAAAAAAAGAGGCTGAGGCAGGAGAATTGCTTGAACCTGGGAGCTGGAGGCTGAAGTTGGCTGAGATCGCGTCACTGCACTCCAGTCTGGCCTTGTAGTAATTTTCACTTTTATATATTCAAATTTACTAATATTTGGTTTCTTCTATTATATTTTTTAATGTTTGGTGCTTATGTTGTTTTTACCATTTACTTTAACCCATCTGTTATTTATTTTGTCACTTACCATGATGTAAAGATCAATTAATCTTAAGACCTGACACACTTTATTGAGTGATTACTTCATGCCAGGAACTGCTCTAATTCCCTTACTTGGATGAATTCAGTCATTCCTTACAACAATCCCATGAGGTAAATGCAGTTGTTCTCCTCATTTTTACAGATGAGGGAACTAAATTGGCTTAAGGTCATTGAGCAATTGAGTTATGAAGCCTGAGATAGAACCTGAGTCTGGGCTCTTGACCCTATGGCTGTCCTGCCCCGTGGGCTCCCTTTACCCCAGAAGACACCACATGAGTGGGTTCAAGGACAATTCCCTGTCTGGGCATGGATGTCCCATGCAGTCCCATATACTACTTACCCCTCACCCCTACTAATCAGCAACAAGACCCCATTTCTTGTCCTGATGATGCTTTTACTCACCAGCTCTGGGCTCTTGGTCATTTCCTCTCCTTTAATAAAACAACCATTTAAGTTGCAGCCGGTCTTGTAGGCTTTAGGGGAAAAAAATGCTTTCTTCTGAGCAGCCACCACCCATCGTCATGTAGAAGGAACTAAGAGAGGCAAAGTTTGACATTTCTTCACCAATTGGGAACCATAAACCAAGGCCTTTGTGATGTTCAAAGAGACTGAAAACCAGAAAATAATCTGGCAGAAACAAGGGGTTTTTAAAGGCCAGACAAGCCAAAATCAGATTCTAAGGAAACCAACGTTCAGGATAAGGGACCAGCCAAAGATGGGTAATATAATTGATATCTTTAGCCAAGTTCTTCCTATAGTAAAATTGTTACATAAATATAATTTTTTACAAAATATACCAGAGGCCTTCCCATGGAGGGAGTCCAAGCTGCAGATGAAGCTGTTGGCAGATGAGGCCTTCCCATGGAGGGAGTCCAAGCTGCAGATGAAGCTGTTGGCAGATGAGGCCTTCCCATGGAGGGAGTCCAAGCTGCAGATGAAGCTTGTTGGAACATCTAAATGATCTCTACAACCTACTTTTAGGGCCAGCTCCCACTCATAGATCTTTTAATATGAAAAGATTATTTAGGCAGATGGTGAGGGTAGAGTTCTTGGTAAGGCTTTTCTTGTAATAAAAAGCAGCCCCAAACCATTTTTTTTTAACAGAATGCAGCCTGAAAAGTCAAGCTGCAAGCATAAATAAGCACGCTAGAAGCTTGCGTACATAAATGCCGACGGCTGCACCTGGAAGCCAGGTACATCCGATAGGGAAGATTTCTCCTCCCTTCTGTTTGTTGCCAGGTGTGCAGGTGTCATGGCACCAGCCACATGAAAAACTCCATTTGCATAATAAAAGATCAAGGTGGACGGCCGGTTTCTTCGAGGGCTATGTAAGTGGAACACCTGGTCAAACCAATCCTCTGGGCCCTATGTAAATCAAACACTGCCTCCTCAAACCCCAGACTGCTTCCCGTTGGGAATGGGAGATCCATTTGGAGCCTTCCTCCCTCTGCATGAGGGAGCTGTTCTCTTTTTTCTTCCTATTAAACTTTCTGCTCCTTAACCCACCCATATATCTGTGTCCTTAATCTTCTTGGTGTGAAACCAACCTCAAGTATTTCCCCAAAAGACGGGGGCGATTCACTTTGATCCATTTTGTCTGTCATGGAGTCTGGCTTCCCGCCGAGTTTTCAAATTGGGTGTCCCCTCACTTTCACTCCAACACAGGCCTGCTGTGGATTAGGTCTCGTGGGCAACACAGGGTCCAGAACCATCTGTCCTTGAGGGCTAGGACTAGTTTGAGGGACATGTGTGTAACCAAATGTGGCAGTCCCTGAGGCTGTCGTACACACCTGGACGTATCCATAGCCAGGGATTCTCCTAAAAGTGTCACATATGTAGGGCTGTTGCCTACCTGGGAACGTCTAACCAGATCTCTCTGACCAAAACCCACAGGGTATGACCGAATTTTTTTTACACCTAGAGTACTAGGTCTCAATCGTTTGCATAGAAAGCATTTCTGTTTTCAATCCAGGGAGAAATGCCAACCCCACTTTCAGGGATTCTTGAAGAAAAGACACCCAATAACCTACGAATATTCTTTCATTTCCTCTCAAAAAAACGTGTGTTGGAGTCTGTAGTAAGCTGACTGATGGTCCTCCTGTTACGGGTGGAGGGTCTCCAGGTCTTGGCATCTTGAACAAATAAATGGACAAAACGCACAAAGCAAGGAAAGAATGAGGCAACAAAAGCAGAGATTGAAAAACGAAAGTACACTCCGCAGTGTGGGAGCAGCTCAAGAGCCCAGTTACAGAATTTTCTGGGGTTTAAATATCCTCTAGAGGTTTCCCATTGGTTACTCAGTGTACACCCTACCTAATGAAGTAGGGGTCCAAGATCAGTCTGATTGGTTGTGGGAGACTGAACTAAATTCGGGATGACCGAATTTTTTTTACACCTAGAGTAACTAGGCCTCAATCATGTCTCTCTAATTGTAGAGACTGAACCGAAGTTACAAAGTTATACCCCCCCATGCAAACATCTGTCTGGTTAAGGAAAGCAAGCAATCTGAGGCTGAAGTGAAGTTACAAAGTTATACCCCTATGTAAATGAAGACTTGGCTCAGGACCAGTCTGATTGGTTGTGGGAGGGGATCAATCAGAGGTACTTTCAATTTCCACCTGCCATGCAGAAAAGGGGCAGGAAGGTGGGAAGAGTTGCAAAGGAAGTAGCCTCTGGTCCTTTTGTTATTTGTGTGTGGAAAGATGGAGTTTTCCTTTTGACTTAGTTCTAGGAAGTCAACCTGAATGGGCCTTAGGTTGCCTGCCTCCAGACCTTATCTCAGGCTTCACTCCCCTTCACAGATTTGCCTGTCCTCATCACCAGAACCTGTGAATATCTTATTCTGCAAGGTAAAAGGGGCTTTGCAGATGTGATTAAGAATCACAAAATGGGAGATTATTCTGGATTATCTAGATGGGCATAATCACAAGCATCCTTATAAGGAGGCAGGAAGGGTCAGAGAGGAGGCGTGACAATGGAAATAGCCAGAATGATGCAGCCACAAGCCAAGGAAAATGGGCAGCATCTAGAAGCGAAAAAGGGGCAAGGAATGGGCAGTCCCCTATAGTGCCTCTGGAAGCAATGTGCTTCTGCCAACAAGCTTGATTTTGGCTTGTGTCCATGATGACAGAATGATATATTTGTGTTGTTTTAAGCCACTGAGGTTGTGGAAATTGGTCAGAGTGGCCACAGGAAACCAATACAGACTTCAACAGAGCAGCAGTGAGCTTCTCCTCATATCCTCCTGTGGTTTTTTGACTATGTCGTTTTGATGAAGGATACTGACAGACAAGTTACTGCCTCCCAGCAACCAGAGTAATAGAGTGGTCAAGAGAGCGCCCTTGGAATGAGATGGCCTGGTATGGAATCCTGGCTGTATTGAGTACTTACTGTTTACATCACCCTTCTGTCTCAGCTGTCTAACAAATGAGGGATGATAAAGAATATACAGCACTTGGAATAACATCTGCTATGTGATGAGCACATGGGAAATATCAGCTACTACAGCTGCTACTGCTTCATCATGGCACTTAGAACCAGACCAGATACCCCACTGCCCAGTACCACATGACCCATGCCCAAGGCTCTTACAACTATGCCATCTCCTCCCAACCCCTAGTGCTGGGATCCCTTGCGGGCAGCTGGAAAGGGGCCATGGGTTGGGAATATTTATATCACAGATATCAGTAAACACTCCATTCCAGGGCTTCATAATTTTTTTTTTCTTTGAGACGGAGTTTCACTCTTTTTACCCAGGCTGGAGTGCAATGGCGCGATCTCGGCTCACCACAACCTCCGCCTCCTGGGTTCAGGCAATTCTCCTGCCTCAGCCTCCTGAGTAGCTGGGATTACAGGCACGTGCCACCGTGCCCAGCTAATTTTTTGTATTTTTAGTAGAGACAGGGTTTCACCATGTTGACCAGGATGGTCTCGATCTCTTGACCTCGTGATCTGCCCGCCTCGGCCTCCCAAAGTGCTGGAATTACAGGCGTGAGCCACCGCGCCTGGCCCCGGCTTTATAATTTTTTGCCCCATGGGGCTGGCTTACCAGCACACCATAACCCCAGACCACCTTTTACCCTGATTGCACCTTCACCCCTTGTACCATCAAGGTCTTAAGCAAATAGCAGCTCATATTGGTAAAATCAGACTAATCATTCTCTCATCACTTGAAAAAAAAAGATTTTATTCTGGTATAAGGTGCCACTCCCAGCTTTCCCGAGTCCTTGGCATGTCAGACCTGGTAGCCACAAGTACTAACCCGGAGCCTAAAACAAACTCTTTCCCCACCCTAAGGATTCTAACCACACTGGCCCCATCGCTCTACAAGTCCTGTCTTCCTGCATGTGGCTGTCTCAAACCTGAGGGATCACTCACCTTGAGGATTCTTTGGCCA
Source organism: Sapajus apella (assembly GCF_009761245.1). NCBI lineage: Eukaryota > Metazoa > Chordata > Mammalia > Primates > Cebidae > Sapajus > Sapajus apella. Next base: position 2,572,652 of record NW_022436978.1, read on the forward strand.
TAACCTCAGAAGAAAACAAAAATCAGTAACATTCACAAAAAAGACGAAGTGACCTTACAAATCTCAATCTTAAAGGTCCAGTAAAAGAAACTGCTGATTATGGGGATACGATTCTCCAAGGCCTCTCATGTGTGTATATATCTGGTAAGAATAGGCACCAATTGCCAGGTTCCAGACTATTTTTTCAAGGATGTTTATATTGTGAACAGTCTTGGATGTTAGAGATAGTGTCTGTCTCTGGAGCAAAGGTCAGGCAGGCTTACTGCCCATTATCAAATACCAGGGCTCCTTAAGCATGGGGGTTCCTCTTGTAACAGCCCACTGCGTATGCAGGGATCACCTGGCCCTCTTCATGGGGCACTGCAGGAATTGGGGCTCAGGGAACCAGGGCAAGTGGTGATAATCTGGCCACTGCTATTGCTATAATAAAGTGTCCTTTGTCTCTACCTATGAGTCTCATAACTTCTGCCAGGATCCATGAACCCATGCCGTGCCCACTTTATTAGCTTGCAGGTGGGGTAAAATCTCATACCCTTCGCAGGTTTGATACCCATATGGTTCTTTTAGGAATCCAGAGGTCTAAAGAAGACAAAGTCCAGGTAGCAAAAAGCATTGTTTGCCGACTCCACACATAGAAAAGACCCAGGAAATACAATGTTCAAGGAGCACTTTAATAGTCAACAAATTGATGCAGTTTTGTCAAAATACTTTGAATAATTTTATGGTAAAATTCTGAATCATTTTATAGTAAAAGGAAAGACACAGAGGAAAATAATTTCCTTGTACAATGAAATTTTCATACTATATGGACATTTCCCACATCTGTCAAGTTTTGGCTCAGAATAAAAGATAGCTAATATATTTTACTTTTTTTTTTTTTTTTGAGATGGCGTTTTACTCTGTTGCCCTGGCCGGAGTGCAATGGCATGATATCCGCTCACTGCAACCTCTGCCTTCCAGGTTCAAGCAGTTCTTCTGCCTCAGCCTCCCAAGTAGCTAGGATTACAGATGTGCACCACCATGCCTGGCTAATTTTGTATTTTTAGTAGAGATGGGGTTTCACCATGTTGGTCAGGCCGGTCTCTAACTCCTGACTTCAAGTGATTCGCCCGCCTTGGCCTCCCAAAGTGCTGAGATTACAGGATGAGCCACCGCACCCGAGTTTTTCTGTTGCTTTTAAAAGTTACTTCAAATACTAAATAAGAAATTAGGACTGATTCTTGGCGTAAAGGAGAGGACAAAAACAACTGCGCCAGGTGCAGTGGCTAACGGCCGTAGTCCCAACACTCTGGGAGGCGGAAGCAGGCAGATCACTTGAGCCCAGGAGTTAGAGACCAGCCTGGGCAACATAGTGAAACTCCATCTCTATTAAAAACACAAAAATTGCCTATTGTGGTCATATGCAGCTCTGGTCCCAGCTACTTGGGAGGCTGAGATGGGGGGATCACTTGAACCCAGTAAGTGGAGGCTGCAGTGAGCTGAGATCACACCACTGTACTCCAGCCTGGGCAACAGAGTGAGACCCTGTCTAAAAAAAAAAAAAAAAAAAAAAATTGTTTCCTGGCAGATAGAGTTTTAACAAGTGCACTAAGCAGTAATAGTTTAGTGGTCTTGTGCTCAATTCTCACACATGATCTTTGCAAGGGTCCCAGCAGCCATCATAGCTCTACTTTCACATGCAAGGGACACAGCACATAGTGGCAGCCTGGAAAGGGCTGCAAAGGAGTGTGAATTCCAAACATTCTCTCAAGCCCTAACATTTCTGTTCTTCATTTTGTGTGACTCAAGCCCATGGAAACAAGGCGATGATGGCGCTTGAGGGTGATCAGAACTCCTCAATCATTCCATCAGTCACCCAGGACTCAACAGCAGAACCTCAGAGGACTCCGCTGACAGAGGTTTTCGCTCGAGCACTAACCACAGAGAAATGGGAAGTGCCATCCTGCTGCCATAAGCAGCCGATGGCCGGTTAGGACTAAATGCCCTTCTGGGGTGAGATGAACCAAGACGGCAGATGGGGGAATAACATCAGTGAGAGACAGAGAATACGAATGGATCCTTATATTGCAGATCAAACTGGGTTATTGTCTCTTCTCAAACCAGCCAGGCAGTTTCTGAATGTCCCAAGACGGGGTTAGGGGAAAAGAAAAAAAAACAAAACAAAACAGGTGACAGTGGGTAAAAAAAACCTAAAAGGCACAATGAGGCCAAGGCGCAAGATGGGGGCTGGCTTTGGGATCTGAAATCAGGCCACAATCCTCCTTGTTTTACCTATAGTCCAAGAACTGTCAAACAGAAAACCCGGAAGGGCTGTTCATTCTAAATTTTAAAACCTTTTCTTCCTGGCCTACCAAGTCCTTGTGTTTTCTTTCTAGGCACCCATAAATACAACCCCATTACAGTTCCGTTTGGCTAATAATTTACAGAACATTTAAAATACCAGGTAGGTGAACATCTCTTCATGACTTTTGTGCAAGGCCCTGAAGCGGGGGCGGGGGAGACAACTTATTGGAGATTCCTACCTGGCACCTTCCAGGGAAACTGACGAGAGAAATCCATTGCTAGGATTTCTAGGACATCTGGAAATTCTCTTATTGTTCTTTCTCAACAATATAAAATGGTATATCTGCAAACCTATCTGAATCACCTCAATCTAGGCCACTTTAAAATTTTCACTAAATAATGTAATCACAGATTTTTAAACTAATTACTCAATTTGCAAACAAATCCCAGCTACGTCTGGTGGTAGTTCAACTGCAATTTTCTTTACTCTGTATGTCTTGAATGTGCAGTGAAGGTGTGTCAGTAAGGCCAATGTTCTTAGGTTGACAGAGGCAGGTTAACACATTGGCTGGCTTCATTTACCCCCCCACCATGCCCACACTGAGCTGGATGACTTGATGGGAAGAGAGGGTCCCTGATTCAGGGTTCACTTCCCCAGCCCCAGCATTCTTGGGTTTTCAAGAGGCTCAGCCTGTGAAAAAGAACCAATAGCCGGGCGCGGTGGCTCACGCCTGTAATCCCAGCACTTTGGGAGGCCGAGGCGGGTGGATCACGAGGTCAAGAGATCGAGACCATCCTGGTCAACACGGTGAAACCCCGTCTCTACTAAAACTACAAAAAATTAGCTGGGCATGGTGGCGCGTGCCTGTAATCCCAGCGACTCAGGAGGCTGAGGCAGGAGAATTGCCTGAACCCAGGAGGCGGAGGTTGCGGTGAGCCGAGATCGCGCCATTGCACTCCAGCCTGGGTAACAAGAGCGAAACTCCGTCTCAAAAAAAAAAAAAAAAGAAAAAGAACCAATAAAGGTGCACACCCTGCTGAAGTGGCATCTGGCCAAAGAATTCCAACAGAATGAATTTCATCAAAATGGAAAAGATCATCCACGGCACCAATTCTGTGCTTCTTACAGGCAACGATTACCAAATGAGTCAAAACATGGCCTAGAAGTGGAGCCAGGCCCAGTGACAAGCCTGAGTTCACACGTGCTAGGGGCTCCACGGACCGCCCTCTGCAGCCCAGCACCCAGTCCTCTTGCTCTGGGTGTGAGGTGAGGAGGCGGAGTGCACATGCCGCCTGCCTCCTGTGTTCCCGGCCTGGCTGGCAGTGGTAAAATGGGCTGCCTTTCTTATGCAGCTTCTTCTAATCGAAATACCAAGGACTATTGACCTCTGGCCTCAGGAATGTGACTTGCAGCGCAAATTTTACCTCTTCAGTGCAGGGGGTGATCTTGAAATCTTGCCAGGATGTGGCCCTCCCTCAGCTCCCGCCACCCTGGGGAGCCAGGATGCTGAAATGCATCAGGCAAAAGTGCTGAATCCGATCTATTCCCTGCTGACCTTTAGTTATACGATCACACAGCCCTGACCAGCTGGAGTTTGGCCTGTGTGAAGCCAGTGATTTCCAACCCACCAAAGAAGGTATCTGAGTCCCGTGTGAAAGCCAAATTCCTCCTGAATCTGTGATTTGGTGAGGCTCTATCTGTGAGGTATTTTTTTGTGTGTGGAAGACTGAAAGTGAAAGGAAACAACTAAAAAAATTAGACGAAAGCAGTGTACCTTATACTGGTTTCCTCAAACATAATGCCTGTGCCAAGAATTGGGCAGGAGAGAAACCAACGAAATGAAAATAATAACTTATCCCGAGGCGCTCCCTCCCACGCTGGCTTCGAGATCGCACACACAAAAACTCTCCTTGTCTGTATGGAGCTGTCTCTCAGTATGAGGGCAGTTCTTCCCAAAACCCGTCATTAAATAAGCTACAAACAGGTGCAAGCGATGTACCTGCATGGGTTCCTGAGACTTGCCTTGCAGAAGTGGCTCTAAGTCACCGACTCTTGGGAACGCCAGAGAAAAACAGCGCAAACAGGTGGGCAAAAACAAAAAAACAAAAACTCCTGGTGCCTGCACCAAGTTCTTCTCCCAAAGTATGTTTTACTCACACGGGGCAAATTTCTGTCGGGGCCTCAGCTGCCTTTAGGAGAGTAAGGGTTTGCAGGGGCACAGGGAATGCTGTCAGTGTCTGAGGAGGAAACCCTGCCTCACTTATTTCAAATCTTGCCTCTGGTTTTCTAAGCAAATTCTTCTTGGGATACAAAGCACATATTAGAGCTTCCTTCTTGCCTTAATGCAATGAAATTTGCAGCCATTCTGCAGAAGAACCGAAGCTCTTGGGTGAAAAGAAGCCTTAAATTATGTCACGGTATGTATGGGGGGAGGGGTATTCGGGTTTAGGTGTTTTCCCGAAGGAAGAGCAAGGGGTGAATGTATTGGCAGCTGAGCTGTCCCTTCAACGGGATATTGTGAAACAAGCTCAACAAAAACCTCTCCCTCTGAAGCATGAAATGTTCCCGGCAGGGACAGGATTCCTTTGTGGCAGTGATGTAACCTTACGTCACACGCTATGCACATCTGGAGCGTTTTCCTGAGTAACCTGAGGAAAATGTGGCAACAGAGAAAAGCACTTGGAAAATACACGTAGCAGGCAGGTAGTGTTCACCTCCCTGGTTAAAGGAAAGGCACCTCACGCATACAGGAACGCTCCCTCCTGCCCCTCCTCTTTCCCTACCCCACTTCCACCCCAGGGGCCACCGGAAGCAGCAGCAGCAACCCTGGCTCCTCATCCCCTGCCGTGATGCCTGCAAGAGGCGCTGGCTAGAAGTGGTGCTGCTGAAGGGCTGTGGACGAGGTTCTCTTCTCCAGCCTCTTCACGTGGCAGGAGTGACAGAACAGGTGATCCTCCAGCGGATAACAGCGATGGCCATCTTCATCATTGAGCTCCAGACCACAGTCCTGGGGAGAGGCAGACATGTCCATGGGAAGCAAAACAAAACAGACTGCAAGACTGACATGAAGGCCACAGTCCCCAAAATCAGCAGAGGGTGCTGTGTGTTTCTGTACAGGCAGGAAATGCTGGTGCAGAAACACAGCTCCTGCCCAGCGGAGGCTTGTCCAACACAGGAGACACAGCCACACAGCACTTGCTGTGAACCACTTAAGATGCGCTGTCAGCCGGGCGCGGTGGCTCAAGCCTGTAATCCCAGCACTTTGGGAGGCGGAGGCGGGTGGATCACGAGGTCAAGAGATCGAGACCATCCTGGTCAATATGGTGAAACCCCGTCTCTATTAAAACTACAAAAAATTAGCTGGGCATGGTGGCGCGTGCCTGTAATCCCAGCTACTCAGGGGGCTGAGGCAGGAGAATTGCCTGAACCCAGGAGGCGGAGGTTGCGGTGAGCCGAGATCGCGCCATTGCACTCCAGCCTGGGTAACAAGAGCGAAACTCCGTCTCAAAAAAAAGAGTAAACAAAATAACAAGATGCGCTGTCAGTGTAAATGCACACCAGATTCCTAGGACTTAGGACAAAAAGAGGATGTGAAAGTATCTCATGGGGAAAAGGAATGAGATCGTGTCCCTTCCAGGGACATGGATGAAGCTGGAAGCCATCATCCTCAGCAAACTAACACAGGAACAGGAAACTAAACACTGTATGTTCTCACTCATAAGTGAGAACACACGGACACATAGAGGGGAATAACACACACCAGGGCCTGTGTGGGGGTGGCAGGAATGAGGGGAGGGAACTTAGAGGATGGGACAATAGATGTAGCAAACCACCATGGCACACATATACTTACGTAACAAACCTGCAGCTTCTGTACATGTATCTCATTTTTTTTTTTTAGAAGAATAAGTAAATTGTGGAATTACAAAAAAAAATCTCATGGGTAATTTTTTAATGCTGATTACATGTTTAAAAGATAACATTTAGAATTTTTTTGGTTGTTTTTTTGAGACAGAGTCTCCCTCTGTCGCTGAGGCTAGAGTGCAGTGGTGTGATCTTGGCTCACTGCAACCTCTACCTCCCGGGTTCAAGCAATTTTCCTGCCTCAGTCTCCTGAGTAGCTGGGATTACATACGTGCCACTATGCCTGGTTAATTTTTGTATTTTTACTAGAGATGGGGTTTCACCATGTTGGCCAGGCTGGTCTTGAACTCCTAACCTCAAGTGATCTGCCAGTCTTGGCCTCCCAAAATGCTGGGGTTACAGGCATAAGCCATCGTGCCCGGCCCCTTATATTTGTTTTGGACAGCACCGGTCTAGAAGATGTGGAGAGACCTGTTGAGCAAATGTCCTCACCTTTTTCTCCTGCAGTGGTGACCTGGGGCACCTGAGGTCCCAGCAGCAATGATTCCCACCCATTTCTTCAGTGTTGGCAGTAGGACCAGTCTATATGAGGGACACCCCCATTCTCTCTACCCACAAAGTCACCAAGCGAATCTAATACCCTTCCATGGGTGAATTCACTTAATTGTGGCTGAAATTCCATGGTCACCCTTCACAAGGGCTGGTGAGGGGTGACTCCTAGCTTTCCTGACAGTCATGAGGTACTAATGCTCCTTCATCCTGGGTTGGGACACAGGGCAGGAAGGGGCAGGCGAACTCCACCCACCTTCACACCACTCAGCTGTCATGCCTGTTTCCAAGAGGGGCTTCATGATTTCCAGGGCTCTGCTGGGAGCGGCTTCTGGCAGACAGAACAGCCTGCAAGCTGGAGGGGAGGGAGTCTCTTCCCAAACCGCACACCTGCCTGACAATGCGGCCTCCAGACAGGACCTGAAACCCATGCTCTCCACGACCCTCCTAGTTCTGCAGCTTCAGGGAGAGCAGCTCCAACAGCTGCAGGACTTGATAGTTCTGAACGTTCAGAAGAAAGACCTTTCGACCTTGAGCATTTCCATCATCTCCCACCTCCGCCAAGAACGAGGCTTCACCCCACTTCCTACAGCAGCTCTAGAGGGCTGACCCTTGCCAGAATCTTGTTGACCACCTCCTGCCCCAGTCAATGCAGAATGCTTTTCTTGTGGATGTCTACGATGGGCTCTGGGGCTGGGTGGGGAGGCACCTACCTCACAGTGGTAACACTCCACATGGTAGTCTCTGTCCATGGACACAACACGGATGGTCTCGTCTGAGCCCTGGGACCAAAGAAAAGCAAGAACACGCAGGAGAAGCCTGTAAAGGGGCCTGTCGGACTTGATGCACCGCAGCGTGGGGAGGGAAGAGGGTTTGGGGGTAGCAGGTAGGTGGCCCTGGGAGGAGGCTGTAAATCAGCAGTACTTGTCGGAAAAAGAATACACTTAAGCTGACAAGAGGCGAAATGGGAGGGACAGAAGCCCTTCCTTCTGGAATGTCAGAGTCAACAATGAAAGAAAGACTTACATGGACATTTGTTTTTAAAAATGAATAAAAGACAAGCCTCTCTGCTCATCTGCTAATCTAAGAATTAGTATCAAGTAAGGGAGTTTGACCTGATTATGGGGAAAAACCAGCACGAGGAGGGTACTGGGCTGGGGAAGCCAGGCAACAAGGAAGGGTGAGGACACCACTTATCTCAGAGATGAGGTAGTTTTGCTTGTTTGTTTGTTTTTTTGAGACAAGGTCTTGCTCTGTCACCCAGGCTGGAATGCAGTTAGCACCATCATAGCTCAATGCAGCATCAAACTCTTGGGCCCAAGGAGCTAGAACTACAGGCACGTGCCACCACGCTTGGCTAATTTTTAACATTTTTTTTGTAGAGATGAGATCTTGCTATGTTGCCCAGGCTGGTCCTAAACGCTAGGCCTCAAGAACGGTTCCTGCCTGGGCCTCCTAAAGTGCTGGGATTATGGGCGTGAGCCACTGCACCCAGGCCGGAGTCGAGATTTTTAAAAGGATATCTTAAAAGATGTAGGGACAGGACATGGATCTTGTAAATGATCCCGGGAGATATTCAGGTCTTAGATGCCCCTGGGAGCATGTCTGGAAAGGCACCTTACCTCAGGTGGAAGGATGGGAAGCCCGCAGGCTGCACACTTGGGGGCCAGCACCCTGTGTGGAGAAACAAAGCAGCAGTAAAATGCACATAGTGTTGCATCTGGGAGCAAAGCCCAGAGTTAGACTTGCACCCGGAGCCCACATGGAGCCTTCCTCCATGCCACCTCCTGCCCAACACTCGCCTCCCTCATAAATGACTGGAACCCGGCTCACTTTGTGGAAGATGCCTTAGTACTGCTTAAGGAGTGTTCCCTGTCTGCAACGAGGACACTGGCTGCCTCTCATTCTTCTGGGGACAGCACTAACTGTCTGTTTACACCCCTCACCCTGCCTAGCACAGGCCCAGGCAAAGCAAGAGCCGTGGAAACCAGCACTGCATGAGGGCCTCGTGAAGTTAGGTCCCGCTGATGCCACAGGGCTTGGTGGATTCCTCCCAAGGCCAGCCAGGAATATGATTATAAGTATTGTTTTTAGTGCTCTATTTTTTTTCACTACACATGATTCTTTAACCCGTTCCTGTCATCACTGGCATCGACCAACCTCCCAAGGTCTCCGCTGTACCCCTCAAGACCATTAAGCCTTTGCTGGACTGTGATCTCAGGGTGGCTGGCAAACACGGTTCTGTCAGTTTCCATCACTCACTCTGCTGAGATCAGCCTGGCCTACACGAATGGTTCCTGTCTACTCCTGTCTCTTCTTACTTGTGGTAATCTCGGACACAGTAGATCTTGTTCTCTGAGTCTACGGTGAAGGGCACTCCATCCAAACACTCATTACAGATGACACAGCGGAAACAGCCGGGGTGGTAGGACTTCCCCAGGGCCTGTAGGATCTGGAGGAGAGGCCAAGACTCAGTGGGGATTATAGGGAAGCAGGGCGGAAGGGGAGAGAAACACATCAGGCCTAAGGATGATATGAGCAGTCACACAGCATGAAGTACACTTATCCCCGAGTTTAACCTAGGAGAAGAACAAGATGTGATGGGGGTGGGACAGGCAAATCTGTTTAGATGAATACACAGGGAGAGACCACACAGGGACCCTGTTCCTGCAGCCTCACACAAGGTCTCTCAGCCGGGAGGGAAAGAGGGCTTCTTGCCAACCCTCACCCTGAGCAGGACACTCGTACATAGTTCTTTCCTAGAAAGAGATGCTAAGGGAGGGCTGGGCCAATCCCAGGGCCAGAACCCACCACGGAGAAGTGGGAAATGATACAAAGCAAGACCACAGAAGGATCCATCCTTCCAGATTTGGGAAGCAGCAAGTACTTGGAAAAATGAAAAGAAATTCCACATGGAAATGGCAGAGCTCAAAAGAAACTCCTTCACTGCTGCCTCTTGGGTGTCTCTTCTATGCAGCTTTGACTTTGGAGCATGATAATCTTGAAGTTCTGACTCAACCTGATGACCTCAAATTCAAGTGTAATAAGTAAAGTTTCTCTGTTGTTGTTTTTAAACACAATGGAGGGAAAGCCCCACAAATCTTCTTCCTCTCAGTGTCATTTGATCTGAATCTGGATGGGATACCTGGAACTGCCAGAGCCAACGTGAAACCAGGACAGACCCGAGACATGGAGAGCAGGAAAGAGAAGAGATGGAAGGAACACCCTTGGTGAGGTCCGTAAGTAACTGAACTAACACACCATGGAACCGTGTACCTCCAAGCCTCTTTTTAGGTGAGATAAAATATTCCTATTAAGTCAGTGGTCCTCGATGTGTGGCTCCTGGACCTTCAGCATTAGCATCACCTGGGAACTTGCTAATAATGCACATTCGTGGACTCCACCCCAGATTTCTTGGATCAGAAACTTGGGGGGTAAGGCCCAGCAGTTGGTATTTTAACAGGGTGATTCTGATATATATGTTAAAGTTGGAGGATCATTGGTTTAACTTGAATTGAGTTGTTTTTTTTCCTATAATTTGCAGATGAAAGTATCTTTGCTGACTTAATAGGAGATGCATTTCTGCTATTACCTGTGCCACAAAGCTTAGCGCAAACAACTGAACTACAGAATCAACATGAGTAAGGTCACACAAAAACATGCGTCTGCAAAGAATGTACAGAACGGTCATCAGCATCCTGCAGTGGGAGCCACACGGAAAGCCTTCAAGCAGGCTGAAGAAAGGGGATTTTGGATTTAGGGAAGCCTTGTCAGTATACTGTGAGACCCGGGGGAAAGATACGCTGTGTTCCAGCTCCTTCTCCTGGAAGCCTCAGGAGGTAACTTCACATCGCACAAGCTCCAGCCAAGAAGGCAAGAGGAGGGTGTTGTGCTATTCCAGCTTTCCTCTAAAAGCTCAGCTTTCAAGCTTCCTCTTGGGTTTCACTAACCTTTGAGGCCCCTCTCAATCTGCAGTAAGGCAAAACAGGAAAAACAACTGGCTGGGCTTCCAAACCCATTTGGCAATTTGGACCTTGGAATGCATTTCCCCTAAGATTAACACTCTCTTGGCAGACAGAGATCCTTAAACTAATTTAATCCACATTGTGCCTAAAGTAAGACTGGAAAAAGATGCCACTTTGCTGCATTGTGACTAGCTGTAATGCTTTTTTATGTGAGACTATACCTGGTTCTAACCTGCAAGCCCAGAATGTACCCCTCCATTAACAAAAGGTGAAACAGAGAGACAATTTACACAAATAGTTAGACAGCTGAGGTTCTGTCTAGACATTCACTAAAAGTTTTCACGTCCTAGAGAAGATCTGAAAGACTGAAGATTCAATTTCATACTATCCCATATGGTAGCGATCTCACATCAAGGGATGGAGACTATTTCTCTCTCCCCTTGAATCAGAACTGGCTTTGTGACTTTCTTTAATTAACAGAAAGCAGAAGAAACAATGTTCTGAGATTTCTGAGTCAAAGGCTTAAGAAGACTGGAAGCTTCCACTTCCTATCTCTTGCTCTAAGCAAGTCTGAACTAGACTACTGAATGATTAGAGGCTACAGGGAGAGGGGACTAGCGGGTGAGAGGTCACCCTGGATGCTCCAGTTCAACTGTGCTACCAGCCGAACAAAGTTAAGTATGAGACCCTTGCCAATGCCGCACAGAGCAGAAGAATCGCCCTGAGGTACCCTGACCTAATTCCTGACCCACAGCATGATAAATAAGAAATCACTATTGTTTTAAACTGCTAAGTCTTGGGGTGGTTTGTCATGCAGTAATAGATAAATGACATACCTTGGGTTATCCAAAGAAGTCTTCGGATTACTAGAACTGAGAATAGGGTATAATCATACTCATTAATTTGGACCATGTTTACTTCATATGCAGTAGGTTTGTCAGAAGGACATTAAAAACAAGGGCAAATTCTGCTGAAGAAATAAAGCCCTCCAGAGTCTAGAAGATACCTGGGTAGGAGGGGTAAACATATGTAGCTTCTGCCTACCTCCTGCTGCGAGCATGGGGGAAGGGCCATGTTTCCCAGGAAGGTCTTGGCTACCAATGAGGACACGGCTCTAATAGGGCTAAGACCTCTATTGAGGTCTGTCAAAGCCTGGGTGATAGCAGATATTTATCATGAATAGGGAGGGCTCTGGGTCACTGAAGTTTTATAAATGTTAGCATATGACCAGCAGAAGTGAGTGTTTATGTCCATCAAAGACATGTACAAAAGTGTTCACAGCAGCTTCATGCATAAATAGCAATAAACTAGAAACGAGCAAATCACCATCAACACGAGAAGGGAGAAGTAAGTTGTGCTATATCCATACAATGGAATTCTACTCAGCAATAAAAATCAATGAACTACCAATACAGGTAACAGCATGGATGAATCTCAAAAACATATATGTAAGAAAGACCTGAAGGAGTCTATATAGTATATGTTTCTATTTATATGAAGTTCCAAAACCAGCAAAATGAATTTCTGGCAATAGAAGCTGGAATAGCCGGGTGCGGTGGCTCACGCCTGTAATCCCAGCACTTTGGGAGGCCGAGGCGGGCGGATCACGAGGTCAAGAGATCGAGACCATCCTGGTCAACACAGTGAAACCCCGTCTCTACTAAAACTACAAAAAATTAGCTGGGCATGGTGGCGCGTGCCTGTAATCCCAGCTACTCAGGAGGCTGAGGCAGGAGAATTGCCTGAACCCAGGAGGCGGAGGTTGCAGTGAGCCGAGATCGCGCCATTGCACTCCAGCCTGGGTAACAAGAGCAAAACTCCGTCTCAAAAAAAAAAAAAAAAATAGAAGCTGGAATAGTGGTTGCCTTTGTGGGAGCAGGGTCTCGAGTGGAAGAGACAAGAAGGAACTTTCTGGAGTTTGGGAAGTGTTCTGCATCTTGATTTGGGTGGTGGTTACAGGGGTATATGCAGGTGTGAAAACACGTTGAGTTAAGATTTGTATCTTTTACACTTCAGAATTGTATCTTTTATTCTCTGAGTTATTTCTCAATAAAAAGGTAAAATTAAAAATACTCATGATTAAAAATTCTCTTCTCTAGAATGAAATTAATGAGTCAGCTTAGAGAGGGATTTGATTCTTTCCAATTGAAAGTATGTTATATAATCATTTCCTCTGATCAACATATTAAAGAACTTCTTAAAGTCTGGTTTCCAAAGGTGAACAACTTGATCTTGTATTCATTAACTTCGCAACCTAACCCTCTAGGGAAAAACTGTCCCCACTGAAGACCTGAAGCCCAAGATAACCTCAGACAGCCAGTGGCTGAGCAAGGAATGGAATGTATAAAACGTGGTCCTGGCTCTGCTGTCTCAGAACTAAATGACAAGCCCCAAAAACGCATCTTAGTAACGGTGTGAGCTGGGCAGAACACAGGGAAAGAAACAGCTTTGCTCCTCTGGCTTTCTGCATTTGACTCCAAGGTAGCCGAGGTTTCTGCAGTAAAAACAGACCGTACTTGGCATCTCACCTGGGATGCCAGAAGGATCACAGGGAAGCCAGAGAGAGGCCAGGGTGATCCAAACAACCCAAAGGAGAAGAAAGCATTATCGGAAACCTGACACCCTGTGCTCTAGATGGTTAAAGATGTCAATTCCAATAAAAGCCAAAAACTTGGGTTCTATTCGATCAAGCAAGCTGCACTTCATAAGAACTTTTTTTTTTTTTTTTTTTTTTTTTAATGAGACGGAGTCTCACTCTGTTGCCCAGGCTGGAGTGCAGTGGAGTGATCTTGGCTCACTGCCACCTCTACCTCCCGGGTTCAAGCGATTTTTCTGCCTCAGCCTCCTGAGTAGCTGGGACTACAGGCATGCACCACCACAGCCAGCTAACTTTTGTATTTTTAGTAGAGACGGGGTTTTACCGTAATGGCCAGGCTGGTCTCAAACTCCTGACCTCGTGATCCGCCCACCTTAGCCTCCCAAAGTGCTGGGATTACAGGCGTGAGCCACTGCACCCAGCCAGGACTTCTTTTAATAAAACCAGCCATAACTGCACATCAAGATAAGAAACACTGTCCTCAATTATTAATTTCTTTTTTCTGTAAATGCCTCCTGCTCTACCCGAGATGCTGTTCTCTTCTTTGGCTGACCTACTCACCATGTCCATGATCAGATGTCCACAAAGAAAACACCTGTCAGCCGACTGCTGGAAACCAGAGTACTGCAGAAGAAAGAGAAAAGAAAGTTAAACCCAGACTGGGAAGATGAATCAGCCACTTCCCGACCAGCCAAGAGGATTATAAGGAATTTCTCAGAAAGATGTGCCACTCTGTGCAGAATTCTGTCATTCCCCAAGTACAACACAGCTGTGGGCTGAGTCGTAGAATATTCTCTGCCACAAAAGCCATCACGAATACTAGTACCACTCACTCTAACAATGACTGTGTCTGGGCACCCACAGCATGCCAGGCTGTAGGTAAGGAACTGTATATAGAGATGCTTTAATCCCACCTCAGTGGTTCTCAAAGAGCAGTTCCCTGGCATCACTTGAAAACTGTAAAAAATGCAAATCCTTGGGCTCTACTCCAGACCTACTGATTTGGAAACTCAGGTGGTGGGTTCTGGCAATCTGTCTTTTCACAAGCCTTTCAGGGGATTCGATGCATTCTCAAACCTCCACTCTGATGCTTAGGACAGTTCTGCAAGGTCTATATGATTATCCAGAATCCTCAAATAGAGGCAGAGGGCAGCTCAGAGGTTAAATGACCTTTTCAAGGTCACATAGCCAACAAAGGGTAAGGAAAGGTATCACATTCAACTCTGGTTCTGGTTAGAAAGTTAATATTTTTTATAGTTAGCTTCCAAGAAACTTGATAAATATCTATTTTACCTTATCTTACCTAAACACACACACACACACACACACACACACACACACACACACACACAGTCTTGAAAAAGACAAGAGGTACTCTCTTCAAAAAACACACTAGATGATCCTACACACTAGACTAGAAGTTTGGGTATTACAAACACAACTTAACTGGGGGAACCCTAATGAAAGAAAGGTGGGAAAAACTAAAAAGGGAAACTGTCTGCAACTCTGTACCACGGGATGGAGGTTTCTGTTGTCTGGCACCTACGCCCCATTCTGGGGGTGATAATTCTTTAATTTTCACTTGCCCCCAGCCCCACACCATGTAGCTCCCATCACTCATGTGGGCTGGCTCCATGCCGGGCCCAGGCAGGGCATCGACAGACCTGGTCCATCAGAGCCTTACATTCCTCCAGCACTGACAGTTTTTCCAGGGGTGGGCGTGTGGCCCAGTAAGAGCCAATGAGACTCCAGGAGATGTCTGTGGAGGATTCCGAAGGAGGGACTGGCGCTCGTGCCCGTTGGATGTGAAACCGAGCGAATATAAACTCTGCGGTCCTGCCAACTTTTGGCCATCACACAGGACTTTTTGGTACCAAGACGCAGGGCCAAAAACTGCAGAGAAAATGACTCCTGAGGCACTGCTGGAATAATCTCCTTCATACTTAAGCCTGTTTGGGTTTGCTTGTCTGTTTCTGGCCAACAGGAGTCAAAATGAATCAACTTTTCAGTGAAGACCAAATAGAGCTTTTCTCCAAGGGAAGGCAGGGAGAAGCTGGCCCTGAGCCCATTTCTGCATCTCACATTCCTCATCCCTGAGATGACAGGGTCAGTTCAACCACCATCTACCAAGCACCCACTCTGTGCATGGCACTGTGTTAGCATCTGCAGGTGTGAAGGTGAAGATCCACGTTCTTGACACCCTGGGAGCTTTCAGTCAATGAAGGACACTTATAAACAGACACACTGCTCAGGGCTAGCAGCCCTCAGGGCAGGCCCTGGGCGTGGTGGCAGCACAGAGGAGCTCCTCCATTGTGGGAGCAGGAGGGACAGGAAGGCTGTTGGGGGGATCTGGGCAAATAAAGGGCCAAGATGTTGCAAGCGGGAAATGGCCCAAGCAAAGGTACGACAGCATGAGGCTGCATAGGAGTGGGCGGCAGGGGGTCCAGACCTCGGAGGGTTTCTAAGTGTGCTTTGTACCCTGCAGATGCTGGGACCACACAGGTCAGGTTTACGCCCTATGAGGCCTCCTGAGGTTTGTGTGTGGAGCCCGTTAAGCTAGCCTGGCTGAGCCATGCTGGAGGTGTGAACGGAGGCAGAACTGTAGAAGACATGGCCGCACAGGGTTCCACGCCTGGCTGCATTCGAGGAGGTGGGGCTGAGGACAAACCTAGGGTGCAGTTCTCAGAGATCAGGGTGCAAGGCATGGTAAGATTTTCTGCTTCACATAAGTGGGGTGAGGGGCTGGTATTTGAGGGGCTGGGAGACAGCCCAGGGTACATGTCCAGGGGGCAGTGGGATGCCAGCGGCTGGCCTCAGACATGCAGCAGGATGACAGCCCAGGTCTGGGAGCCACTGGCACATGGATGGACTTCCAGTCCATGGGAGAAGCTAGATTCCCAGAGACAGCAGGATGAGGAGAAGAGAGCCTGGGTCCCAGTCCAGAGGTTTAAGAGGAGGAGTCCAGGGTGGTAGAAGAGGCAGAACTGCAGAAAGCAGCAAGAGGACAGGCCAAGTGACCCCACAGTTCCTTCAAAGCACAGCGCTGTGTTGCTTGCATTGGCTCAGGAACACGGCCACCCCCACGCATCTACAGAAGGAAAGGCAGATCCCTCTCTCCAGCAGCACAGCTCCTCTACACGCTGGCCCAGGTACCCCCAGGCCCCTGCCCTCTGACCCTGGCCAGGACATGCAAGGGGAGGCTTGGGTGACACACTCACCAAGAAGTCTTCTTCACAAAACACTTTGCCGTTGACAAAATAAAAGGCTTTTCCTCTCAGCTTCCGGCCTAAGGAAAAAAACACAAAGACAGGATAAAAAAAGAAAAATTTTAATATGCAGTGAAAAAAGTGAAAGTGAAAGCAAAATCTTTAGGCAGAAATAAACATGTAAAAACCGCCAACTGTCAATGACACTTTCCAGTTCCTAAATGATGCCATGGCCCTCGGCGAGAGGCAGGCAGGCTGAGGCCGGGAGGAAGGGTGCCCTGGCAGGTGCTATTTGGCAAAAAGACTCAAGGGCTGACTTGGAAGTCATCCTACGCTCACCTTCCAGCGCCGCTTCTCTGCTTGGAAAGACGCCAGCAAAGCATTTGGTGGCGGGACGGCAGAGGCACACACAAGAGGGCATCCGGACAACGTGAAGACGCAGTTTCCCACAGGTATTTAGGACAGTCACCTTGGACATGCGCTCCAGGACTCTTGTGACCGCCTACCAGGAGAGTCCTATACATTGGTTAACTATTTTTTTCTATCTTTTTATTATGTGAAATGTAGAAAACACACATTCTTGGAAGGATATTTTTGTTTTCTCTTGATCTAAAATGAGTAGGCAGGAGTGGGAGAAATTCAAAGCACCCCGATTCCTTGGATGGAACTCCTGTTTCTGTAAGGCTAAAACAGACAAACATCCTTTATCAGGCTCTCTCATCTCTTATAGAACACAATGGGGCTGCGAGCTCAAGGTTGGCAGAGGCATCATTAGGGCGTCCCTGGATCCCCTACTCAGCGGTATTCACAGACCTGAGGACATTTCCAGTGCCAGGCTCAACATATACTCAACAGGCAATGTGGGGGTTTCAGAAACTGAATGATCTCTCCGCAGAAATTTAAACCAAGCCCTTTGGGGCCAGGGTCCACAACATGAATGCAAAATCACCGATGTCACAAACAGTGCCTGAGACACAGAGAAACCTGCCAGACAAACAGACACTGGCTGCCCTCGCCTGGCGACACTCACAGGAGGCAAAGCAGTGCAAGGCAGGTAGCAGCCAGACTGTCAGTGAATACTCCTCAGCCTTCAGAGAGGACCCAGAAAGCATCAATGCAGAGGACAAGACATACAAAAGGGAGTAACTTTAACAACAAATACAGAAACCTCCAGATGGATGAAAGCCCTAAGTATAAAAAACAAAAACTAGTATAAGAAACTACAAGCTTTTCAAATTTTCTATTTTGTGATAGTTAATGTATTTTATTTTTATTGAAGAAAAGAAAGTCTGACTTTGGCATGGAGAAGGATTTCGTAGGTAAGATATAAAAAGCACATAGCATAAAGTTCGACTGATCAATAGACATCAAAAATGTAAACTTCTGTACAGTAAAAAAGGGTTTAAAAGATGAAACTGCTGAAAAGCCTGCTCCCCAGCAGGGAGGCAGAGGAGAGGGTCCCAGGGCAGGGCTTGAGGCTGCATGGAGAGCAGTGGAGACGGAGGAGGCATAAGTGCTCAGCTGACCTGGCTGCAGGTGAGACGTGGAGGTGGGAACAGAGGCGCTGAAGAGGCAGGAGGCTAAGGCCAAAAAAGGAATGAGGGGGACTCTCAGCTGACAACCCACTTTCGTGCCTCTGTGCTTTGCTTAACTAGATGGCCCTTTCCTCAGGCCTGACCAGACCATTCTGACATAGTTTGGCTATTTGGCCCATCCAAGTCTCATGTTGAAATGCAATCTCCAGTGCTGGAGGTGGGGCCTGGTGGGAGGTGATTGGATCATGGAGTGATTTCTCAGGGTTTAGCACCATCTCCCTTGGTGCTGTTATGGTGATAGTGAGATCTGGTTGTTTACGAGGGTGCACACCTTCCACTCTCCCTCCTGTTCCAGCCATGTGAGGTGATTGCTCTCCCTTTGCCTTCCACCATGATTGTAAGTTTCCTGAAGCCTCCCAAGAAGCCAAACAGATGCCAGCATCTGCTTCCTATGCAGCCTACAGAACCATGAGCCAGTTAAACCTCTTTTCTTTATAAATTACTCAGTCTCAGGCATTTCTTTACAGCAACGCAAGAACGGACTAATACATCTTCTTTGCTGTGGTGGTCGTTGCTGCCAGATCTACTGTTGTTTGAGTGTTTCCCTAGCCCTCCTGTTGGTTCCTGCAGGACTTGCTAATACTCCGAGTATATGCTACATTCCTTGAGGATATAGCTAAGTCAGCTTCATACTTGGAGGCAAGGGCTTGGCACTACTCTGGAGTGCAGTAAATGCTGAGTTAAAGAAAAAAGGAAGAGTAAGCCATGGATCAGAAGATGGCCAGAGTACATATCATATGGTATTAGTATCTGGCTAGGCACAGTGGCTCACAACTATAATCCCAGCACTTTGGGAGACTGACATGGGAGGATCACTCGAGGTCAGGAGTTTGAGACCAGCCTGGCTAACACAGTGAAATCTCATCTCTACAAAAAATACAAAAAGTAGCCGGGCATAGTGCCACGCACCTGTAGTCCCAGCTACTCGAGAGTCTAAAGCAAAAGAATCACTTGAACCCAGGAGGTGGAGATTGCAATGAGTCAAGACTAGGCAACAGAGCAAGACTCTGTCTCAAAAATAAACAAATAAAATAAATTAAAATGGTATAAGTATCTAAGACACAAAGAACACCAAAGAATCAGTATGAAAAAGATAAATGAGCAACGCGGAAAATGAGCAAAGGGCAGGAAGAGAAAGCACACAGAATAAAAAACATGTTACACCTCAGGCAATAACCAGAATTATTAACCATAACCCAATATCTACAATATAATAAAAAGATGTTCAATCCTATCAACAGTCAGGATAACGCAAACTAAAACCACAATGAGATTCTATCTCACTTTCACAGATTGGCAAAAATTACTGAATTTAATAGCATGTCTTGGAAGGTGTGGGACAAGAGAAGCCCTTTCACACTGGTGGGTGTCAGCTGGGGTGACTACTTGGGAACAATCTGTCAAGGGCCGATAGATCTAAAAATCCACATAATCCGCCACACACTTCTAAGATTGCCCCTTTATGCACGAGGACAGACGTATATGAACGTTCACAGCAATGTTGTTATGGAAAAATGAGAAGCCTCCTCAGTGTTCACTAGATAGGAGCATCGATAAATAAACTGAGGAAGAAACTAGAGCCATGTTTACTAGATGTGATACCAGACAGCAAGAAAGGACTAGATCTATGTATGTCATTATTAATTGAACTGAACACCCGTGCAGATAAGGCAGAATGCTCGAAGATAACAGCAATGACGGTCTGTATGTAACTGAGAGCGTGCACGTGTGTACACATACACAAACTAATACTGCTTTTTTTTTTTTTTTGAGATGGAGTCTCACTCTGTTGCCCAGGCTGGAGTGCAGTGGCACCATGTTGGTTCACTCAACCTCCACCTCCTGGGTTCAAGCGATTCTCCTGTCTCAGCCTCCTGAGAAGCTAGGGATTACAGGCACTTGCCACCATGCCAGGCTAATTTTTGTATTTTTAGTTGAGATAGGGCTTCACCATCTCTACTAAACACCTGCTGGAATTACAGGTGTGATCCACCATGCCTGGTCACAAACTAGTACTGTATGTCTTTTATTGGTAGTAATATATGGTCACAGTAGGAAAATTTCAATTCATAATAGCAGCTGCCCTAGGGAAGGAAGGGAGAGGATGGGAAGAAGAATCAAGATGATTCCAATTTTTATATATTTATTTCCTTTATAAAAAAGACAGAACCAAAACTACAATGTAAAAATGTCTGTGCATTCTGAGTGATAGGATTATTTCCTACAGTACTTTCCAGTAAGTTTTAAAATAAACACACACACACACACACACACACACACACACACGCACGCACACACACACATTTAGGTGAAATACCATAAACCAAAGGGGAATAACAAACTGGAGCAAACATCTATACTATATGATAGAAAAGGACTTACCTCTAACATGAAAATAACTCAAGTAACAGCTCTGTATAAAAGACAGGAAAATAATAGGCAAACCACGAAAGAAGTATGAGTCACCAATAACTATAAAATAGAATCTTTAGCTTTCCTTATGATTTAAAAAATATTGCTGCCAGGCACAGTGACTCACACCTGTAATTCCAACACTTCGGAAGGCCAAGGCAGGAGGATCACTTGAACCCAGGAGTTTAAGACCAGCCTAGGCAACACAGCAAGATCCCCCTCTACAAACAATTAAAAAATCAGCTAGGTGTAATGGTGCGTGCCTGTAGTCCCAGCTACTTAGGAGACTGAGCTAGGAGGATCACTTGTGCCTAGAGGTTGAGGCTGCAGTGAGCTGAGAGCGCACCTGTGCACTCCAGCCTGGACAACAGAGTGAGACTCTGTCTCTCCAAAAACAAACAAACGAAACCTTATGCTTTACCTATCAGACTAGCAAGGGTTAAAAAGAATGATAACCCAGTGTTAGTAATGACACAGACAAACATACTTGTTCACACTCTGCAAGGGAGAGAAGAAGCTGAAACAAGGTCTTAGGAGAGAAATTTGGCATTAAATGTCAGTGGAATTTAGAAAGTTCCGCTATTTTCTCCCGAAAAATTCTACTTCAGGAATTTATCCTAGAGAAATCATCATCTCAGCTTTATTTATAATAGCTTGCTAAAAATGAGCATCAAATATCCAATTCCTATTAAATAAGTGATGACCCATATACATGTTGAAATATAATGCAGCCATAAAAAGATTGTGTTTTCAAAAAAAGATTGACAAGGAAACATATGTTTAAAGGAAGTATACAAGTGTGTGTGCTACAGTTATGAACACTCACATACATGATCACAAAATTATGTGTACATCCATACACATAAGATGAATACCAAATGTTAAGTCATTGCCTTCGAGTGAAAGACACAGGTGATTTTCAATTACTGTTTTCTCCTGCAATAATTATGCATTATTTTTATAACCCGAAACAAAGTTTAATGAAGTAGGGGAATGTTGGGGCGGGGTGTGGAAGAGGCAATGGGACTTACATAGAAGGCCACAACTCTTTAGGCCTCCAAAGTTGCTGTGTGTCCTCCCTCAGAGTTACTGCTGCCCCTTCTTCTAGCAGGTCGCCAACTTTGAAGGTTCACAGTATTTTCTGACTCTGCTAAACTAGGGTACCAAGAATGTTTACCTACAGCTGGATGATCTCAGGGACCATCAGCAGAATTCCCTTGACAGCAATGGAAATTAATTTCAGTTATTTTACTTAAATTTTCATCTCTATAAAGGGACTCCAGAGGACCCCAAGTTTTACAAAAGAAAATGAGAACTAACTAGAGTATCCTTCCCATGTTCTTCCCACATCAGTC
>NW_022436978.1:2594877-2601517 GCF_009761245.1 Sapajus apella
TGTAACAGGGAGAAGACCGCCTCTATTCCAAAAATCCCAGAGGAAGATCATCGAACATGCAGAAGCAGTGAACAACAAAGATTTTGAAGTGTTTGTGATTGTTGTCACTGCATATTTTCATAAGCTGCTGCTGAGAGTGTAAGATGATAAACTCTCCCTGCAAGGGAAACTTTAAAACGTTTATGTCTGACTCAGTGAGGTTATCTGAGACTTAGCTTTGAGAAAGAATTTTAAAAAGTGAATAAATATTTACTTAGATCCAAATTGGCAGTCTTCGAGGAATGGTTACATAAACCAGAGTACATCTAAATGATGAAATGTTACGTAGCTATTTAAAATATCATTTAAATAGTGTTTTAGTCATATTGGAAAATGCTTATGCTACAGAAGGATAGCATATATGTGTTTTGGGGTTTTTTGAGATGCAGTCCGACTCCGTCACCCATGCTGGAATGCGGTGGCACAATCTCTGCTCACTGCAGCCTCAGCTTCCTGGGCTCAAGGAATCCTCCCCCTTCAGCCTCCTGAGCAGGTAGTACTACAGATGTGTACCACCACAACTGCCTAATTTTTGTATTTTTTCTAAAGACAGGGTTTTCCCATGTTGCCTAAGGCTGGGCAACAACTCCTGGGATCAAGTGATCAGCCCACTTCCGCCCTCCAAAATTCTGGGATTACAGGGGTGAGCCACTGCCCCCAGCCTGAAAATATACTAATAAGGGAAAAAAGCAAACTTGACAAATGTATTTATAGTTCAATTCCATTTCAGTAATTTGCACACACCATTGATATGCAAAAGGGAAAAACAAACAGTGGGTAACACTGGCAGAAGCATAACAGGGAAACATCACTTTCTACTTTATATACGTCAAGGTTTTAGATTTTCTTTCTAGTATTAGGTAGAGTAACAGATGGCATTAGAGAGAAATTTCACTTTTGTACTTCATACATTTCTATATTAAATGTTTCTAGAATTATGTATAATATGAAAAATAATACTTTTAATTTTAAAGGAAAACCCTTATGTTATAATGTGAAAAGTAAAAAAGGAAGATTTAAAAATTGTGCATCTCAACTACATGAAGAAGAAATTCAAAGAAAAAAGGCTGGAAAGGAAATCTGCCCATGAGTGGCAGTGCCTCTGAGTGGACATATGTAGAATCTGCATGGTGGGGCCAGGCGCGCAGGCTCACGCCTGTAATTCGAGCAGTTCGGGAGGCTGAGGCGGGCGAATCACCTGAGGTCGGGAGTTTGAGACCAGCCTGACCAACACGGAGAAACCTCGTCTCCACTGAAAATACAAAATTAGCCAGGTATGGTGGCACATGTTTGTATTCCCAGATACTTGGGAGGCTGAAGCAGAATCGCTTGGACCTGGGAGGTGGAGGCTTCGGTGAGCCAAGACTGCACCATTGCACTCCAGCCTGGGCAACAAGAGTGAAACTCTTTTTTTTTTTACTTTTTTTTTTTTTTGAGACGGAGTTTCACTCTTGTTACCCGGGCTGGAGTGCAATGGCGCGATCTCGGCTCACTGCAACCTCCGCCCCCTGGGTTCAGGCAATTCTCCTGCCTCAACCTCCTCAGTAGCTGGGATTACAGGCACGCGCCACCATGCCCAGCTAATGTTTTTTTTTTTGTAGTTTTAGTAGAGACGGGGTTTCACCATGTTGACCAGGATGGTCTCGATCTCCTGACCTCGTGATCCACCCGCCTCGGCCTCCCAAAGTGCTGGGATTACAGGCTTGAGCCACCGCGCCCGGCAACAAGAGTGAAACTCTTATCTTAAAAAAAAAAAAAAAAAAATCTACATGGTGGAGGGGATGGTTTACTTGCTAATTGTTTGCTTCTATATACTTTCCCAAACATTTACCAATGAGCAGTGTTGCTCTGATCATCATTTTAAGCATGCCCAGCTGGCGAGATAAGTCCTCTTGCTGCCAGCTCCCACAGCTGAGAATTCCCATGTCCGACACAGAAGGCCAGTAGAGGGGATTAGGGGACTACGTCTGATTTTCCTTTATTCCAAATCTTAAAAAACTGAGACTCCCCCACTGACCTAAGAGGGTGGGGCTTAGTTTGCTCTCAAGGACTCACACGTCATTTTTCACTTCTGTTTTGAAAGACCACCTGAGTTTAGAAACTGGATAGTGGATCAAAATGTGTTTGTTTGTATTCCGAGTGGGAGAAAAGCCAAACATCTAGTGACTGCCTTCTGTGGTCCAGGTACTATGTTTAGGGCTTTCACATATATTTTTAAATGCTTGAAAACTTTGTCATGCAGGTTATTGCATCGCCCTACCTTCTGACCCTGGACTGCCACGTGCCTTTTATTTTATTTATTTATTTATTTATTTTAAGATGGGGTTTCACCATGATGGCCAGGCTGGTCTTGAACTCCTGACCTCAGGTGATCCACCCACCTTGGCCTCCCAAAGTGTTGGGATTACAGGTATGAGCTACCACACCTGGCCGGAAAAGGGAATTTTCATTCAAGAATTTTCTAGGTACTGGGCCTTTTATTTACCTCGTGTCTCACTTAAGTGTCATGAACAATTCTGTAAAAACTCCCTGTGATGACAGGCATTTGGATGTAACTTGATAGGTAACCTTCCACGTAGAGACAGGCTAAAGTTTGTATCTTCGGAGAAAGGGGGTTGCCGAGAGCAGGGTGAGGCCAGGTAGGAAACAGCAAGCTAAGAAACAGGGAGGTAAAAAAGGTATTCTCCAGGCTAAATCACCCCAGATCTGGTCAATGGAACAGATGCCAACTAACCTGAAAATTCCTGGAATCACTGCCATTCTCCTGAAAGTTCCAATCAAGAGCAGGATCCAGAATCCTCTTCATTGACCTTTAAGCTAGAGCACCCAACCGCCACTAGGTGGTGCTAAACCACAGCCAGGACAAGGACAGATTGAGGCAGCACAACTTATTCCAAGCTGGCAAGCCCTGGAGGCCTGCTTGGGTCATTTCATTAATCTCGCAATAATGTGCTCTGACATCTGGGCAGTTGAAACTCACTTATTGCATTATGGTAGAGTTTTACTGAAGCTTTTTGGATTTTTTTTTTTTGCTAATGGAGAAACAAAAGCAAAAGAGGTTAAATTTACCTATGTAGCTAAAAGTTAAATAAATAGAAGAGTTGAGATTTGAACTCAGGTCTCCCTTGTGCAAAGGCAGCACTCTTTCCACCACACTATACTGTACCCCTCATTGTCTGTTCCAAAAGGAGTATCTCTCAGACTAAGGGGAATGTCTTAGTCATTTAGGTTGATAGAACAAAATACCATACACTGAGGAGCTTAAACAACAGACATTTATTTCTCCCAGCTCTGGAGGTTGGAAATCCAACATCGGGGTGCTGGTAGGGTCAGGTTCTTGGTGAGGGTCCAATTCCTGATTTACAGATGGCTGTCTTCTTGCTGTGTTCCCACATGGTGGAAAGGGAACTAATTAAATCTCTGAGCTCTTCTTATAAAGCCACTAATCCTATTCATGAAGTCTCCGCCCTCATGACTTAATCACCTCCCAAAGACTCCACCTCCAGATACTATCACATTGGAATTAGGGTTTCAATACAGGGATTTTGGGGGGCTACAAATGTTCAGTCCATTGCAGGAAAGAAGATGGATTTCCTGGCATTCCCAGTTAAACTTCTCTGTGCTCCCTTGAGCACTGTCCTTGCTGACTTGCTATTGCGGCTCATACTTAGAGGTGTAACGCCAGGGAGCTGCTGTGCTATGGTGGAGGTAACAAGGACAGAGGACAAATGGAAGAGCCAAGGGATACACACCAAAGACTTCGGCGGTTCTCAAACCTTAGCACGCTTCAGAACCACCAGGTGGGTTTGTTTAAACACAGATTTCTGATTTAGTAAGTGTGGGAAGGAGTCCGAGCCCCTGAATTTCTAGTAAGCTCCCTAGTGATGTTGATGGTGCTAGTCCAGAG
Source organism: Sapajus apella (assembly GCF_009761245.1). NCBI lineage: Eukaryota > Metazoa > Chordata > Mammalia > Primates > Cebidae > Sapajus > Sapajus apella. Next base: position 2,598,824 of record NW_022436978.1, read on the forward strand.
ACCACACTTTGAGAACCACCAAGTCAGGCTATGCCTCAGGCTTGTCTCTGAACCGGCACTGCCATTTGATGCCGTTCATCTTAGTTAGAAATGCGAAGACCTAATCTGGATAATTAGCATCAAACACAATGCTGGGGTGGGAGTGTCAGTGCCACTCTTTAAAATTCTGGTTTCAGAATCGTCTTGCTTCCAGCAGAGGACTTCACTGCACTAGGAAAGAGCCGATGATAGTCACACTAAATATATACTCAATAGACCATTTTTACAGTTTTAGAATACAGTAGTCAAAATGCTCTTTATTCTCCTGAACATCAGCCGTTTATAAAATACTGACTGATAGGCCGGGCGCGGTGGCTCACACCTGTTATCCCAGCACTTTGAGAGGCCAAGGCAGGCAGATCACTTGAGGTCAGGAGATCGAGACCACCTTGGCCAACGACATAGTGAAACCCCATCTCTACAAAAAATACAAAAATTAGCTGGGTATGGTGGTGTGAGCCTGTAATCCCAGCTACTCAGGAGGCTGACGCAGGAGAATTGCTTGAACTCGGGTGGCAGAGTTTGCAGTGAGCTAAGATTACACCACTGTACTCCAGCCGGGGTGACAGAGTGAGACCTTGTCTCAAAAAAAAAAATTGATAAATGTACAGACTCACAGAGAATCCACTTGAAAAAGACACTTCACATAGATGTGGTGAAATTTTTTTTTTTTTTTTTTTTGAGACAGGGTCTTATTCTGTCACCAAGGCTGGAGTGCAGTGGTGCGATCTTCTGGGCTAGAACAATCCTACCACCTCAGCCTCCTGAGTAGCTGGGAACACATGCAGATGCCACCACGCCTGGCTAACTTTTTGTGTCTATTTTTTTTTTTGTGACGGAGTTTTGCTCTTGTTGCCCAGGCGGGAGTGCAATGGCGCAATCTCGTCTCACCGCAACCTCCACCTCCCAGTTTCAAGTGATTCTCCTGCTTCAGCTTTCTGAGTAGCTGGGATTACAGGCATGCGCCACCATGCCCAGCTAATTTTGCATTTTTAGTAGAGATGGGGTTTCACCATGTTGCCCAGGCTGGTCTTGAAATCTGGAGCTCAATCTATCCACCTGTCTCGACCTCCCACAGTGCTGGGATTACAGGTGTGAGCCACCATGCAGGCCGGGAATGAATATTTTATATTTGCCATTAGGGCATCTTCAGTTGAAAAGAGAAAAATGCATCTGATAAAGCCGGTGTAGTTTAGCAAAGGAAAACAAGAGTTAGGGACATCGTAAAGAGAGGCCAGCCATTTAATCTGACAGAATTAAAACCTGCAATAATACTCACCACTCCTCCTTCCCTATAAAATAGAAATGAGCTATAACCTATTCTGGAAACATAATTGGTCCTTAGCGGTAAGACTCCACCACAAATTTCAGTTCCAAAATATCTCCCTGAAAAGTAAAAATGCAAGTTTCCCAACAATGAGAAGAGTTCCCAAGAAAAACAGGTAAAAATTAGCAGTCGCTTGGACTTTCTGATTGTACTGTTGCAGTCAGCAGCTTCTACCTGTGCTGCCTGTGGTTATTTATATGTAAGTTTAAATTGATTAAGATAACATTGAAAACTTAGCACCAGTACTTGAACAAGTATATCTTGTGTACTTGATGGCCACTTGTGCTAACTCAGCTTTAGAATATCTGCATCGTCACAAAAAATTCTACCCAATCTACTTCTACTTCAAACAGCTTTTCTAGAATATAGGTTAATTCTTTTTTTTTTTTGAGACAGAGTCTTGCTCCGTCACTCAGGTTGGAGTACAGGAGTGCAATCTTGGCTCACAGCAACCTCTACCATCTGGGCTAAAGCCATCCTCCTGCCTCAGCCTCCTGAGTAGCTGGGACTACAGGCGTGCACCCTCACTCCCAGGCCATTTTTGTATTTTTAGTAGAGATGGGGTTTCACCATGTTGACCATGCTGGTCTCGAATTCCTGACCTCAGGTGATCCACCTGCCTCAGCCGAAGTGCTAGGATTACAGGCACAGGCCAGCACACCTGGCCCCAGAATAGGTTAATTCTTAAAAGATAATGCTAAAAACAAATCACTTTGGTTTGGCTCAAGCAAAAGAGAGATTCAGCCTCAATTTTACAGGCTTGCCTGGCCTCAGTAAGCCAAGGAGCAAAGCAGAAAGGGACAAGGTGGAAAAGCACTCAGGCGTGGGGTCCAACCTTGCCTTTGTTTCTTCCCTGAAAATGAGACCCTGGCTGTCACCCAAATCCTTCAGTTTCCCTGGTGAGGATAAAGGTATGATCGCAGTGGGGAAGGCAGCCCAGCGCAGCTCATTCCAGGGATCTGCTGTGTCTGCTGCTAGCATCCGTCGTGACCCTCCGTTTCCTCAAACAACACCCACCAGAGCTAAAAATCACAACCCTCTCTCCCTCCTCATTCAAATTCCCCACATCACTCCTTCCTTCTCAGTTTAGCTGTGGCAAAGAGCTAGGTTTGGGGGGCTTTTGTTTTTTTATTTTTGTCCATCAGACTTATTATCTTGTAAAATACAATAATATAGAAAAAATAACTGAAAATCCAAGCCCCAACTGTAGTTATCATCCAATTCAACTGACACAAAGCCACTCTGTGAAACCCTTAGGAAGGTCTCTCAACATTCTCATCTGTTTCCCGGCCCTTCCTGGTGCTGGCCAAGGACCGTGCTCTGAGCAG